>NW_018164444.1:13440529-13471826 GCF_001263595.1 Phalaenopsis equestris
TTGGCAAAACGACTCTTTGTTCGTGAACGGCCGTGTTCAGCTCGCTAAGCAAACGAGCCGAACACAAACATACTTTTTGAACTCGAAATATAAACAAGCCAAACACGAGCTGAGCTCGGCCGTTACACCCCTAATCACGTACGATAAATTTACTTGCGATATCTCCCTTTTATTTTTTTTTATTAGAGCAAGGCCCACTGTAAAATTTTTGAGAATGCTGAAAAAATGCAATATTTTTTTCTAAACGGAGGGGATTACGTCCCACGGTAGCATTGATAAGGGCTCAAGGTCAAAAGTCTCTGAAGAAGAAGAACTTGCTTATCCCCTCAGATCTTCTAATTTGTGGATTGAAATCTGAGGGAAGGGAAAGGAAAGAGAGGGCGACGGAGAGAGTTCATGGTATTTCTCTCCGACAATGTTTTACATTAGCTATTTACTTTCCGTTCGTGAGTGTGCTTGCTGCATTCCCGTCCGCCTCTTGAACTAGGAGCAAATGATTGACTTACTTGAAGTTTTTTTTTTTGATTTAATGAAGTCTTAAGTCAGAAAAAGTTGAATCGTTTTGTTAGAATGGCTTAAGGAGTCACGGATTGTCTTTTGTTAGCCTCCGATTTCAATTTGTATCCATTAGTTTATCTTTTGGATTGAAGAGAGAAGAGTTTGAGTGCTTGTTGATTACTTTTTTTTTTCTTTTTTCTTGGGTCTGGATGCTGTTGAAGGGCTAGAACTCTTCATGTACTGTAGGTTGGGAAGCATTTACTTGTTGCTTTGTCCGGGAACTAAAAACTTTGAAATTCGATTTGCTTCCTTGAAGATGGTAGTGATGATTGATTTAAAAAAAACTGATTTTTTGAGTCTCAGTTGTGGTAGTAATAATGAAACTTAGATATTTCTAATCATGGTTCTTTCACCTTTTTATTAGTCCAAAAATATGAGTCTCGATTTCTGCCTCTGCTTTCGGTTTTCTGTTTTATGGTATAAGTATGTTACAGATTATCAACCTGCACCACTATTTGGTTAGGTTGAGCGTTTTGAATGGTTAGTAGTTAGATTTTTTATTAAACATATATTTCATCTTTGATCGGACAGTCTATACTATAAATAATGGTTCTTTTGGTTCTTATGATGGGTTTCTTTTGTTTTCTGCACTCTATTCCAGTGGGGAGGGCTGCGTTCTTCTTCAGGAAAAGGTGGTAGATATGCAGAGCCCAGACGAGGTGGTGGGAATTCACTTCAGGAAGCAGCTTGCTGCTTGTGTAAGGAGCATACAGTGGAGCTATGCCATCTTCTGGTCTCTGTCGGCCAGTCAGGAAGGGTATGGAAAAACTGCAGTTTCTTCTGTTTTAACAATCGGTGCTATCTGTTTTTGGCTTTCTGACCGTTTGACTCCTCCAGATACTAGGATATTGTATTTATATGTTGTGTTTTGTGTAGCAGGCCTGATTTTAACGGTTGTTTTTTTAGTCTGCTAAGGTTTTTTGTGTAAAAAAATTGACATATTTATATAAACAAATCTCTCTGTTAGGCTTTGGATTCAGTGAGATATGCTATGATCATTCGACTTCTTTAATGAATGATTTTATGACATATTTTTGTAAGAATACCAATATATTGATATTGATACTAAACTTTGTTAAAACATTTGCTGTCCATTTTTAATATAATGGATGAAAACAGTGTTGTAATTGCCTTTGCAGAGTCTCAAGAAAATAATCATTGAATGTATTTCCTTTCTTTATCTTGTCCTGAAATTGTATGACTAGAATAAAAATAATTCATATTCAGGATTTTGACCTCTGTGTCAGTTCTTTGGTATAACTGTTAACTGAAGTTGGGTTAAGCGTCAAGTTAAACATGTAGCTTCATCTGATAATGAAAGAAGAAACATTAGTCATTGGTCTTGTGGAAAGCAAGATATTCTTCTTGCAATCCAATCTATGTTAACTTGTAACACTTTCATTTTAAAGTGATGCAAATAAGTATAGTGTTCAAACTGAAGTAGTGTTGGGGGGAAAAAAAACCTAGTTTGGCACAAAATTTTGATTTGATATTAAAAACTTAAATTGGAATTCAAAAATCTTTAAATTTAAACTCCAATGCACTCCGTTTTTTGTTTCCTTTTGATGGGCTTTGCAAATTTTAACAGGATGTCAAAGCCAAAAGTTTTGATTTTAAATAATTTGTGTCATCTTTGATGTTTAAGTTGTTTATGCTATTTGATACGCCATCAATAAATTTTCGTCATCTGAGACTAATATTGAGGCGTGATACAAATCTCGAGGTAATTTTTTTAGCAAAGAATGTTTAAACTTTAATTAATAATCATTCAAAACTCTGACTTTATTAAACTAATAGTTAAACTGGCCGACTCGAAGAGAGAAATGCAATGACACCAACATTGACCCAATCTGAGTCAAATCAAGCCTTTAAATTATTTTTGGAAACTTTTGATGCCTAATTGTAAGGTCAAATTGATTTCAAATTTGACAAGCTTATAGTCAAATCGAATACCCCCAATGAGTTAAATACAACGAGCCTAAGATTACTTAATTTTGTCACGTTAATGCACTCAAATGTCCGCAAAACTTTGTTTGATCAAGAGGATCTCTTTGGACCATCCGATGAAGTTCGGATTCTTTTCTTATTTGCTGGGAGGTTTTCCTAGACTTTATAAATAGAGCCTCACTATTCATGAAAAGGGACGAAGAGTTGAAGCGAGAGCTGGATCACGAGGAGCTAAATTCCAATGCTGCTCTGCATCGAAGACCCAACTAACGCCTTCCACTGCCGCAATTGTCGATCACTATCAACCACTACTCGTTGGTTAGTGTTGGCAATTTTCGACTGTCCCTTGCTCGTTGCAACGAAGCTCCTTACTGAGTCATGACATACATCATGGATAATGAAGCATTCTATGGAATGATGCACCCTAAAGATGGTATAACAACCATATGGAGATACTATGCAAGGATGCACCCTGCATATGGTGCAACGACGCATATCGAAAATGGTGTAACAATGCATACCATAATAATTTCTTACAACTATCGTGATTTTGTTTAGACTCATGAAGCTCTCTCATTGCAGTGCAACATTACGACCTATATGAACAACTATGGTCTACATAGTTCACAACTCAAGTAGCTTCTCATTATAACCTATGCAGCTAATAGACATTATTACAACTCCTCATTATGACCTATGTAACCACCTACGTCCTACGTGACACAAAGTTCACACAACTCTTCGCTTTAGCCTTTGCTGCTTACAGACATTATTATAGCTCATGAAACTCTCAATTCTGACATTTTTGGCCTATGGACGTTACACAACTCATGCAGTTCCCAAATCCAGCCCCTACAGTCTGTGAATGTTTTTACAGCTCCCAACTATACCACATGTGACTAACTACGACTTACACGACTCACAACTCACAACTCACAACCCGCAACTCATCAGCTCCCAACCATGCCTCTGTGGCCTACAAACATTATTTCAGCTCCCCGATATGGCCTATATGACCAACTATGACCTATGCAACTCACAACTCATACAACTCCCAACTCTGATCTTTGCGGCCTATGAATGTTATTACAGTTTCTTGCAATGGTCTATCTGACCAACTAATGCCTACACGACTCACAGTTCAGGCAACTCCCATTCTTGACCCTTGCACTTTACATATTTTATTACAGCTCCCTGCTACACTCTATGTGACCATTTATGACTTACGTAGCTCACAATTCACATAACTCATAACTCCGGCTTCTGTAGTCAACTACGGTCATTATTATAGCTCCCAGTTACAATATATGTGACCAACTAAGGCCTATGCGGCTCAAAGCTCTTGTAACTCCCAATTCCGACATTTGCGGCCTATGAACATTATAACAACTCACCATTACGGGTTATGTAACCAACTACATCCTACGCAGCTCAACGCTCATGCAACTCCCTGCAATGTCTCTGTGGGCAACTGACGCTCCTGAAGCAACCATCTATGACCCACATGACCAACTACTAACATGACTTCAAATTATGACTTTTATAACAAGTTGGCGTTACAACCACCATTGACTCCATAATAACAGACTACGACCTTCGTGGCCCATTGAGGGTGTTATTATTGTTGAAATACCTATTTACATCAACTTTATAATTTCATCTTTCCTAACTTAGGAGATGAGTGGGTTGTCTACTCACCATTATATAGTGAATTATTTCAATTAGGTTAAACCCCGTGGTTTTTTTCTCTTTTCAGGTTTTTTCACTCAAAAAGGTCTAGATGATTTATCCTGCTTAATTTTCTATTATCTGAGTGTGTGCTAGATTTATGTGCAACACTAAGACGTTAAAGAACCATTCTACCGCTACGAATCTTCTGGCACACATCTCTATCTTTATTGATGCTTAAGTTGTTGACTTCATACCAATTAAACCAACGAGACACCTTTGAGTACAAAAATTATTTGTTGGCTTATAGCTCTCAACTTATGAGCTAAACTTTTGGGGCTAAAGAGTTATTGGGATTTGTTATGCATATCCTAGTTGACTGTGATTAAAGTGAGTGAGGCCCTGCATAATATGAAATATACATATTTAGGAAGTTTTTCATATCCATTTTGAACATGGATGTGCGTTTGATACACCCCAACAACCGCCTAAAGTGTTGAAAACCATATTTTACATTTTTATTTTATTTACTTTTCATGGCCAATGCATCAACATGATGGGACATGCACAAGTTGTTTCTAATTCAATGAAGTTCCTATTAAGATTGGATAGTCAATAGTTTGGATGTTTAAACCCTTTACAATGTAGATTTTAGCATTTCTCTCATTTTCTTATATTGTCATCTTGATTTCAATATTTTAGCCATTTTGTCATGCCTATGGCTTGTCGATCATACTTTTTATGGTCTCGCATCTCATGTTAACAACTTCTATAAATTTATTTTTTGATTCGGGAAGAACATTTAAAGTCATTTTGTTCATATTTGGAAATTGAAACTTGGCATATCATTATAATGTTTTGGCTGTTTAATATGGTAAATCATATTTCGAGTATGGAAAGTGTTTAGACTTGTAGAAATGCCTAAGGATGCAAGGATTGAGGCAATGCAGCAGTATCCTTTGTACAACTTCATTTTGTAGGGAATATTGTCATTTTTAAATGGTTTACTTTGTAAATACATTTTTTATTCTATAAGTTTATAATTCACATCTTCTTGTTGGGATTTGGCTCTTCAGCCTACAATATGGTTTGTTTTTTATGGTTTCTAGGTTGTTAGTGTGGAATGATGGATTCTACAATGGTGACATAAAAACTCGGAAGACCACACAAGCAACTGAATGCAAAGCTGATCAAATGGGTTTACAGAGGAGTGAACAACTGAGAGAGCTGTATGAGTCTCTTTCTACAGTTGAGTGTAACGAGCAGAGTACAAGGCCTTCTGCCTCATTATCTCCTGAAGATTTGACTGAGGCGGAGTGGTATTATTTGATCTGCATGTCGTTCACCTTTAATTTGGGACAAGAGTATGTAATCTTTAACACTCTTGAGCCATTTTACTTATTTTATCAACGTTTTGATTACTGGCTTCTTTTTTATTAGGAGTTTAGTATGCATTCCATATTTTAGTGATTTTTTAATAAGATCATGATCTTAATTTGGATGTAACTGCGAATTCTTCTCATAGAAGAGCATTGGAAAAAAATGTAAGCTTTCACTTGTTCAATGTTGCCCAGTTTGCCAGGAAAAGTGTATGAACATAATGAGCCTGTCTGGTTGAGCAATGTGCAAGTTGCTGAGAACCGATGTTTCTCCCGTTGTCTTCTTGCAAAGGTTAGATCCTTGTGGAGACCTTGATCACCCTTTTTTTTCCCCCTATTTTCTTTTACATACATAGCTAATTATTTCACTTTTTTCAATTGCAAAAATTTGGTTGCTAAATTGGATTGATTACTCATGTTGCTTCAGAGTGCTTCTATTCAGGTACGATTTACCCTTGAACAGGTGGAAAATTAGGAGAATTTTTTAATCGCTGTTCATGTATCTATCCAACCATGTCTGGACCTGCTCTACATTTTTTATGTTAAAATATTTATATTGCAAATAAATTTCCAACCAAAAGTGCAAACAAAGTGAAAGAATAAGTTTATTTATTTTAAAAAGAAGTGGTAAAGTGGGCTTGGTGGAAGAGTTTTTAGGTGAGAGCCATCCCAGATAATTTAAACATTGTGATGAGTAACAGATTCTGCATAGTACCTTTTTCCTTCTGCATCCTTTCATCACTTAGAATATTGACAAAATCGACTTTCTTGAATTTGCATCAACCAATCTAATATCAGACTCATTTCAGTCTTTATTGCATTCATGGTATCTATCTCTTGTGCTTTACATTGCAGACAGTTGTGGGTCTTCCCTTCATGGATGGAGTACTAGAGCTCGGAACATCTGAGCTGGTAAATCCCTTCTTATTTAAAAATTTGCAAATAACTATTCTTTACATCCTCACTCTTTTAACCGGGCATATTTCTAAGGTTTTAGAAGATCCTGGTTTTGTGCAACGCATAGTGAATTCATTCTGGGAATTTCAAGACCCAGTTTCCTCTGAGCAATCCACATCAAGTCCTCCATTTGTTAGAAAGGAGGACACTGTGTGCACAAATCTGGATCATGGAGTAGATAACTCCATGCTGTTGGAGAATCATCCTTTAATCACAGAGAATGATTCCCATGTTTTTCCGGTTGATGTTGACTCCTTTGCTCCCAACAAGCAGTCCAGGTTAATGCACAACATAGTTTATGAGCTTCATTCAAGTATCTGTGAGAAAATCGCCTGCAGTTCTGAAGGTAGATCCAATACTTGTGCTGACCATTCAAGTATTAAGAGACAAAATGAGCCATGGAATGTTCATATAAGGAACTTGATGGATGATGAGGTTAAGAATGACCCTCATTGTTCTTTAAACTCCGGTGAATGTTTATCATGGTCTTTTGCTCAAAATATTCTTTCTTCTCCTAGAGGTGAAAGAATTAAAGGCAACATTTTTGACAATCTTCAAGAGGATAATCATGCCAAAGTTGGTTCCTTTAGTGCTGAAGGTGATGGCTTTCATTATGCTCGTACTCTTTCTACTATTCTTGGGAACTTGAAACAGCAAGTATCATTGCCAGGCATTCCTTATGAAAATCGTTTCAATAAGTCTAGCTTTAAGATTTGGAAGAGAGGTTCAAGGGTTTCAAAAATTTTTGCCGATATACCGCAGAGAATGTTGAAGAGTATTTTAATTGACAGCAAACGGATGAATGGAGATCATCTGGTGAAACTCCAAGATGAGAATGTGGCGAAGAATAAAACTTGGAAAGCAGAGGCAGATGATGCTAATTCAAACCATGTTTTATCAGAGAGGAGAAGGAGAGAAAAGCTGAATGAGAAGTTCCTTGTTCTGAGATCATTAGTTCCTTCAATAAGCAAGGTCGATGCACTTGATTTAGCATTTCTGAATTTTTTCTGCATATTAGTGGTGATCTGTCTTTGAAAATTTTCTTGTGAACTGAAAAAAGAGTAGATTGTCAAAATAGTCCACTGTCTTTTTACATGGGGTGGTTATTTTAGTCCTAAAGTCCATAAAAATACCAAATTAGTTCCTATACCTTTTTAATACGGACTGAAACACTTTCAAGGAGGATTAATTTAGCCCCCGTTAAAAGAGTCAGGGGACTAAATTAGTATTTTTATAGACTTTGGGACTAAAATAACCCCATATAAAGAATCAAAGGACCATTTTGACACTTTTCTTACTGAAAAAATGTCTCTGTGGAATTTCTTTGGCATATGGGAATTGTATCTTATTTCTAAAAATCTAAATATGTTTATACTCCTGTGATATGCTATCCTTTTTTAGACCCGAATTTTATATGTTGTGTGTCATCAGGAGCAAATAAACTTTTCACTAAAGCATTGATCAGTACTAAGACAAAATTATTTAAAAAGTGGTATAGAAAGATAAAAATATCGTATAATGATTCCTTTTGAAAGAATAAACTATTTCAAGCTCTGGTATTTTTCATTTTATGGCATGATATCTGAACTTCATGGTCTTGCAGAGTAACAGTCCACCCTTAAAACTGTTGATTTCACCCTCCCACACCTATTAAAACTCCATATCTATTCTTGTTTACCTCTAGTATTATTATTATTGTAATTATTTTTATCATTTTTTTCTTTCTCATAATTTTGAAATTCATGAAATGTATTCAGGTCGACAAAACATCCATTCTTGCTGACACAATAGAGTATCTTAAAGAGCTTGAGAGAAGAGTTGAAGAGCTGGAATCCTGCAGAGAAGAAGCAGATCCTGACATGAAAGCAAGAAGGAAGTATCCAGATATTGCGGAAAGAACGTCAGATAATTATGGCAACAACGACCTTGTCAATCCCAAGAAACCTTCATCAAATAAGAGAAAAGCCAGCGAACTCGATGAGGCAAAAGATGAAAATCTTGGTCTCTTACCAAAGAATGGTTTGGTTGATATCAATATCACCATGGTTGAGAAAGTAGTGCTCATAGAGATGCAGTGCCCGTGGAGAGATTTATTGCTCCTTGATATAATTGAAGCCATGAACAACCTTCATTTAGATGCTCAGTCTGTGCAGTCATCCATTGATGATGGTAATCTTTCTATTACATTGCGATCGAAGGTACATTCAAACCGGTTCCAAATTTTTATTTTGGAAGATATACAGTATCGCTCAATTCTTATATATTTACATATTAACACTTAAACTAAAATTTTTACATATATGCCATATTATCAATGCATGAAATGGTGTATTTCACTTTTTAGTAGTTAAAATAATAGTGAGATTTGGGTGGTATAAATGAAAAATAAAGTTTAGGTGTTATATATGTAAATACATAGGAATTGGGTGGTATGTATGTAAATACCCCTTTTATTTTTTGTTGACGAGAATACTGATAAAATTTTAAAGTTTGGGTGCAGTTTATGAGCGGAGCTATACCATCCCCAGGAACTATCAAGAGAGCACTTCAGAGAGTTGTCAGCAAAATCTAAGGACAGCTTTATCAGTATATTAGAAAGCTTTATTCTCAGCACGTGAGTCATCTCCCATCTTCTTTGTGAGACATTTACCCACTTTAGTCTGCTAATGATGATTTTCTTCTGAGCGGCTGATAGATGGTAAACACATTTTAGATTTCATGAGTTGATTTCATGTAATTAAAAGTTGTTATGTATTTGGAAATCTGTAAATTAAACTGATCATATAATGTTGACATTATTTTCTCGGTGTCAAAAAAAAAGGAATAAAATTGCCAGCTATTAAAGAGGGCCTTTTAGATTTTACAGACTGCTACTCCATCTTGTAACTGTTCCTTTGTTCTAAAGTTACATTATTATTATTAAGGAAACTTACATACATACACACAATTCCTAGTATTTACATATCTAATACCTAATTTTGATATTTGCATTTGAAGCATGTTGGAAGATGCACATTGGTAGAGTAATAAATTAGTGTCTTAGCGTAGCACAAGATTCAACACAGATAAAATAAAAATAGCACGATTTTTACATGAAAAACCCTAAAAAAGAAAAAAATCACGGGGCCGACTCAGTTGAAGTAATCAACTATGGAATTGTAGTACATATAATCACTCTCATCTTGAATTAGAGAAAAGGAAATTATGATGTTGATGTATAATGATAGTTCAACAATAATAGTTGTAACAGGCCGCAAATGTTATAGTCGATTGATATGGTGACAATAGTCCCTCTTAAATGTTGTAGTTGGTGGCTGTAGTTCCAGCTTATGTAGAGGTTGTAGTTGAAAGACATGGTAGTAGTTGACCACATGAGCCATAACAAGGAGCCATAATAATGTTTGTTGGTCTAGATGTCGTAGTTGAGAGTTGCATGAGCTATGAACCATGTTGGTAGTAGTTGTTCGCAAAGTCTTAGTGGTGGGCTGTTTTAACATCCTTTGGCCTTAGAGGTCAGAGATGGGAGCTATGTGCTATAAGCTACTTAGATCGTGGTTGGTCACATAGGCTATAGTGGGGAGCTATAATAACGTTTGTAGGCCGTAGCGATCGGAGTTGGGAGTTGTGCGCTATGTAGACCATAGTTAGTCACACAATCTGTAGAGGTGAGATATAATAGCATTTGTAGGCCAGAAAAGCCGAAGTTAGGAATTGCTCTGGCTGTGAGCCACGTAGGTTGTAGTTGGTCACATAGGTTGTAACAGAGAGCTGCGAGGAGAGAACTTTGGGAGTTTGGAGGACACCGTATTTTGAGCATGATGGTTGTAAGCAGTTATTGCTGGAGTTACACTGTACTTGATGTGTGTCGCCACGCCGTATTCTGGTTGCATCATTACATTGTCATTGAGATGTACTGTTATACCGTCTTCAGGGTGCTTCGTTACACCGCATTCAGGGTGCTTCGTTACACCGTCTTCAGGGCGTACTGTTTCTTTCTATTATAGCTTATGTGACTGGAGGTGGAGGTCGACAATGGTAGACCACCACTCATAGGATGTCATCGACCACCGCTGGTCGCTCCATGCTTGCTGACATTGATGAATTCTACTATGTAACGATGTACCTCGAAGACGGTGTAACACATCTCGAAGATGGTGTAACGATACACCCCAAAAACGACATAACATCGCACCCTGAGTATAACGACCAAACCTGAAGACGGTGTAACGATACACTCTAAAAACATTATAACAACACACTCCGAAGACGGTGTAACGATGTACCCTAAATATGGTGTAACAACACCTCGAATACTGTGCAACAACGCACACCGAGTACAGTGTAACTCCTCACAATAACTGTTTACAATAGTTGTACTCGAAATATGGTGACCTTTTACGAACTCTTAAAGTTCTCACCACACATCTTTGTACTACGGTATATGTAGCAAATTATGGCTTAGTGATCCATAGCTCATACAATTTCCAACTTTGTACTTTGTGGCCTACGAATGTTATCATAGTTCACTACTACAATTAACTTGTCTCACAACTCATGCGCCTGTCAACTTCGGCCTCTGAGGGTTACGAACGTTATTACAGCTCACCACTACGATCTAAGTGATCAACTACAACCTATGTAACTCACAACTGATGCAACTCTCAATTCCAGTCTTTGCGGCTTACAAATGTTATGATAACTCTCCATTATGACCTATGTGACTAACTACGACCCACGTGACTCATAATCCATGCATCTCCTAACTCCGGCCTCTGTGACCTATGAACTTTATTGTAGCTCCTCGCTTATGGCCTATGTGACCAACTACGACATATGTGTCTCACAGTCCATGCAGCTCCTATCTATAGTCTTTATGACTTACGAATACAATGACAACTCCCTACTTGGGTATTGTGGCCAATCGACCTTCTTGAAGCTTCCGCTTACGACCTACATTACCAACTACTACTATGACTTTCAATGATGGCATCTACGACAAGCTAGTGCTACATGCCACCATCTATAATATTCACTTTGAATTACTGCTTTCTTAGTAATCAACCATGATCTTCACGGTCTGTTACAACTATTATTACTGAACTATCATTGTGCATCAATATTGTAACTCCATCTTTTTAAATTAAAGGTGAGAGCGAGTATATGTACTTATAATTACATAGTGAATTATTTCAAATAGATCAGAACCCATGATTTTTAAACTTTCTAGGGTTTTTCACGTAAAAAAATTGAGCTATTTCCTCCCGCTTCTCTTTTTCTGTGTGTGTGTGCTGGATCTTTGATTAACACATTAACTTTTATAATATTTTGGTGTCATGAACCCGCTCATGAAAAGACATACTTCAAATTTAAAAAGTTGATTATAGTGATATTTTTGATATGATATTAAAGATTAGAGTATTATATACGCAAATATGAATGTTAGCATGAATATAAATATTCCTTATTATTGTTGTTATTGATAATTTATTGCTTTGAAATAGTTACTAAGCGATTCCTCTAAATGTAAATATATCAGTAAATAATTGCTTACAAGTCTACGCAATAAATGTTCGAGCTTTTTTAATTTCTTTTTGAGCTGCTGGAGTTCAAAGATTGAATGTGATATATATGCAGTATAATATAAGATTTAGTGAAACTGATGATTTTGTTTTTGGTCGTAGAAGTCGCTGGGGCAGGCACATCCCGTAACCTCGGCCGCCACGCATCACCGACTCATTAGCGTGTCAATTTGGGCCTTTGACTGATAAGTGGCTCTTAAACGTTACTTGCTTGAAAGTACCTCTGACGAATCCATGATACATCTGTGACCGAACTTCTGCTTTTCTATAGAAATAATTAATGATATTATTGATTAAAATTTAATTTTAAAATCTTTACTTCTCTCAATTTTACTTGCATTTAACTCTTATTGATATGGTCTCTATTTTTCAGATTTGTTTTCATAAGGTTTCCTGATGCATTTTTAAGAGAGTAATATTACTTGGAGATTAACTTCAGCAAATGAAGATATTGTTCTAAGAGATTACATGTTTAGTTGGATACCAGTGACATTAAAAATAGGGGCATGAACATGCATGCAGCGCAATTCTCATGTAGTTACATGTCTAAACACTGGTGCTTTCATTTTGGCATGCATAGCACTCAAATCAAAAAATACTATTATCATCTACTTCTTTATATATATATATATATATATATATATATATTAGTTGAAAGGAAATTCCCATGCGCTAGGCCCGATGATGAGAGCCCAAGTCATGTGCCTAAATATTCGAGAACTCAGCGCCACTGGAGATTGAACCCATGACCTGATAGGACTTACTTGCTGCACGCGCACGCGCGCGCACACACAGATATATATATGTTGTATAGATTTATATCATCAAAGTGCCATAAATGTAAGTATAAATATTTATGTTAGACATCTAAAAAATAAGTACAATTGTGCTTGGCTGAGAATTTCTTCCAAGTTAAACAAAAAAATCAGAAAAGGTTCTAAAGATGGATATCAAAGAGTATTGATGAGTCATCAACAAATTTTTATCATCTAGCTTGAATCTTGATGCATTTTGTGAGTAATAAACATTCCAAATTCAAATTAAAAATCATTCAGGACCTCGATTTCACCAATTTTAATCAAGTTGATTGTCTTGATAAGATGAATTTGATGATACTAAACTTGGTTCAATTCGAGTCCAAACATGCCGAAATGAAGCCACTAATACAATTTTGGAGGTATTGGATCATCAATTGAATGATTAAATGAACAATAGATTTAACATATTTATATTCAAATCAAGCATCTCGACAAAGGGAATCTAACTAGCATATGCTTGCTTAAATTCAAGGTCATAAGGTTCTCAAATCATAAAGTCATCTATGATCAGAGATTAATATATGCCATCTGATCAGGTTGTTGCGGAAGTTATTTGCCAAAGAATCAAAATGACCTCCTATATCCTATAAATAGACCTTGAAGAGAAGGAATTCCAGAGCCTATTCTAAACTGAAGACTTGACGATAATTTATGGTCTTCATAGTCGTCGACCACCGTCAACCATCATCGGTCGCCCCATCTAACCACTATAGACAACCACTACTTGCTAATATCATACCGTATAACGTCGTATTGAAGACTTCATGATAATTTTCGGCCTCCTTAGCTGTTAACCATGCTAACCACCGCCTGTCATCCACGGTTGACCACCATTAATCTCCTTCTGTTGAAAACCGTTGTTTGTAAATGTCATATCTCAAATATGGTTGTAGCATACAACACAGTATTGAAAACTTGACGATAATTTTCAACCTTCGTTGCCGCCAACCACTGTTGATTACTTCTCGTCGGTCACATTCGACTACCACGAACCTCCTGGTATCGATGACCCCTGCTTACTAACATCATATCTTAAATATGGTTGTAACATATAATATTTTATTGAAGACTCATTGATAACTTTTTGACTCCGTAGCCGTCGACCATGACCAACCACACTACTTGTCATCACCGACCGCCGACTATCGTCAATCATTAATTACGACCGTCATAGCTAGATTATGTTTGTTTTTCCCAATACCTCTATTTTCCTTACGTTGTATACCAACCAATGCAGTGTCCAATGTAAAACTATAACCTCAATATAATAGAAGGGGTCCAACACCCAGTCCTTTGTGGCCGATTATTATTGTTACAACTTTCGATTATGGCCCCTATAACCAGATGCTATTACAATCACCAACTACGATTTTTGTGGCCAACTAACTCCATTGTAGTCACTGACTTCTATTGCAGCCATCAACTATAATTTATGTGGTCAACTACTACTAATGTAGCTTCAGACTACAACCTTTGTGGTCAATTGTTGCTATTACAACTATTTCCTACGAGCGCTGTGACCAACTGATGCTATTACAGTCATAACTATAGCTTATGTGGCCAACTAACGATATTGTAGTTACCAAATATAGCCTATGTAGCCAACTACTACTGTTATAGCTTCCAACTACGGTCTTTTCGGTCAATTGACACTATTGCATTCACCAACTACAGGTTATGAGGCTAATTGATGATATTTTAGTCACAAAATATGATCTATATGGTCAATTACTATTGTTATAGTTTCTAATTACATCATTTTCGAAACACAAGTATGTAGCTATTAGATGAAAAAAAGGAATCTCTTAAAAAAAATTTTGTTCGTGTATAAAGCTATCAAATTAGAAAATACTATAAATTTGATGAATGATATACATTTACTACACCTTATTAAATCATTATAATAGATGCAAATTATAAGTGGATAACTATTAGCTATACGGTGAGTAGGTGGGGCCTACTTGGTCAAAAAGGAACAAAGTTGATTCTCACGCATCACCATCTCAAGCTAGGGTGAGCCACATTCTTTTAGCCATAGAAAGCTTCAAGAGAGCTTTAAAATATTCTATAAAGCTCTAGAATCATATATATGTAAAGAATAATGTATAACCATCTAGAAGCTAACCTATTTTAATGTAATATTTAATATTATTTAGGACTTGAAGGAGGACTATAAATAGAGGTCCCTCCCCCTCATTTGTAACTAACCAATGCTTCCAAGCAACTAAGTGTGTAATCATATTTTTCTTAGGGAAGTGCTCCTTTCTATCAATACTCTCTCCTTACTCTTTTCTTAGAGATTTGTTTATTTCCAAGTCTAAGCATTGCAAGGGTTAGCCTGACTTGGTGCTTAGGAATGACGCTAAGGCCGCACTGGCGACTTAAGAGGAGTTTGTCTGTGATAGTTGGCACCAGAGCTAAGGTTAAAGGCATGATAAAGAGTTTTAAAGAGCATGTCATGAAGTCTGAGACCACAAATGTGTAGTCATCTCAATAAGGACAAGGTCATGAGGAGTAACGGGATCTTGTTGCATCCAAACCACATGGGAGGTCTAAGGAGCTAATATATGGCTTTGATTCATGCTTTAATTGGATAGAGGAGGCTATGAATGGCATGGAGGCCCAGAAAGAGGATCCAAGCCAAGAGGTGGATGATCTTAAGGAGTAGGACATCACTATCCATTTCATAATCAAAGGTATGATGCTCAAATTAGAGAAATTTATGAAAGACCAATTAGTGAAGATGTGAGAAGACCTAATGGGGGAGCTCCTTGATGTACAATAATCTCATGAACAAGAGATGAGCAACATACATGCTAGCTTGGAGGAGATGTATTATTATGCAAGCGAGCACTAATGACATCGATCGATCATCATGCGTTCGAAGCCACGTGCATCAAAGTGCTAGAGCCTAAGAGGATTGGAGGAGCTCGTGACACCAAAGAAGTAGACAACTTCTTATGGGGACATGAGCCATTTTGGAGCCATGAACATTACTGATCAAGACACAAAGATCAAATTTACAGCTCTTTATCTCTCTGACATCGTTATGTTGTGGTGTAGAAGAAGGTGAGGAGACATAGAGAAAGGTATGTGCATCGTATATATCTTGGATGACTTCAAGAAAAGCTTATAGAAAATTTTATTCGGAGAATGCAGAGGATGAGGCTAGAGTCCGGTTGCAAAGGCTCAAACAAGTTAGGATCAATTTAGGAGCACATTAATGACTTCACAAGTCTGGTCCTTGAAATCCCTAACATGTCATGCAAGGATGCTCTTTTCAATATCATGGATGGACTTCAACCATGGGCAAAAACAAAGCATAGATGACGTGGAGTACAAGATCTTGCTACTGTCATTTTCGTCGTTGAGAGATTTATTGACTTTACAAAGGAGCCTGCAAAGCTAAGGGATGAGAAGAGTGCCTATGTCAAAGATGAGGCAAATAAGGTCAACACAAGGAAGAGACTAGCTATGAATCATCCACATCCAAGGGCACAAATAAGGGAAAATAAAAGGATAATAAAATATAATAATTGCTATCTTTGTGAAGGAACTCATTGGGCAAGGACTTTTCCTTAAAAGAAAGCCTTGAACTTTCAACGTACTAGCAAGTCATCTCGGAGAAGAAGAAGAAAGAGGAAGTGATATGGTGGCCCAAGTGGGGTCAATGCAACTGTTGAATGTGATGCAAATTTCGTCAAATCCTCAAGCAAAATGGCTACACTTTGTGGAGATGGTGATAGGTGGAAAGACTACAAAAGCCATAGTTGATACAAATGCTTATCATAGCTTCATCTCCATTGAAGAAGCACAAAGGATACAACTACATGCAATTGAAGAAGGAGGCTCCATCAAAGTAGTTAATTCAACAATAAGATCAACAAATGGAATAACTAGAGGAGTAAAGACTAATATTGGAACTTGATCAGGAATGCTGGACTTCTTTATCATGCCAATGGATGATTAAAATTGTTATTGGACTAGAATTCTTGGATCAGGTAAAGTCATTCCCGATACCCTTCAAATAGCATGTGCATTATGGAAGTCAATCAAGTTTGCTTAGTTCTAACAAGAAAGACTAGCACACATGAAACTAAGATGCTATTAGCCATTCAATTCAGGAAGGACATCCGACGAGAGGAGGAAAGCTACTTAACATTCTTATGACTAAAATGATAAGGAAATAAAGCCCTAAGAAGACTTGCCAAGGTATGTAGCAACAATAATTGATGGGGTTAAAAATATCTCACTTACATAGTTACCAAATAAGCTACTACATATAGGGGAGAGAAACTATCAAATTGGGCTGGAGCCAAGGACTGAGCCGCTAGTCATGAAATCTTACTACACCACACCCCTCTCCCTTACAACCAACAATGAGGAAAAAAATCAACAACTTTCAAGTTTGCCAAGTCTGAAAGCAAACAAAAGAAATTGGTTCATTAAAACTACAAAAAAGACAAAAAAGTGGGTGGCGAATAAAAGGTAGACGTGGAGTATAAAAAAGAAGTTTCATCAAGAGGAAAACACAAACAAGCACCAACAACAATAATCACTTCTTTTGATAAGAAAGTTGATAAAAACTTATTGATCAGATTAATTATCAAAGAGGGGTACCAAACTACAAGAATTACCTCTTCAAGGGGAAATGACTACCAAATAGTGAAGCCAATTAGGAACATAAAAACACATTGTGAAAAAGAAAAGATCCAAAAGTATCAGGAGGAAGATACAATGAAGATAATAATTATGCTTACATAGTTGAAGATAAGAAACAAACTTCTAGATAATGTACTTTTGTTGGAGGTACCTTACTTGGAATGTAAGAAATAAACTTTTGTTGGTCGATTCAATGCTAAGGCTACCTTTTGAGCTATGGCCTATTTATATTAAAAAAAATGATGTGCTTAAAGGCTCTTTTAAGAGAGTTTGGATTTCCAAATTCCCAGTCTATGGTTCAATATTATGATAGTCATAATGTCTTCTACACTGCCCGACAATCTTGAGCTCATTGAAAAAATAAAACTTATTTAGAGTGTTTACAATTTCATTGAGAATAATACACTTCTTAACAATGACAACTAATCTCTCATATCTCTTGCCGAGAAGAATAACAAGCAGATATTTTATTTGAATGGGAATGTTATCAAATAAAATATCAAATTAAAAAATACTCTAAATTTGATGAGTGATGTATTTTCATTTGATTATACAATAGAATTTTGCTCTTTTTCCTCTTATAACAGAGGGATGCCCTAACAAATAACACACACCAAAAACTTTTCTCCTCTTAAGAATATTTTTGAAATATAAACATTTTTGTATTGTCCATTTGCCTTATAAAGTTTCTCAGAACTCTAAGCAATTCAATTGAATGGGAATGCTTACCAGTAAATGTTGGCTTTAGAATACATTTCAAAGTCTCCTGAAAATGAAGTCTCTTCATAATAGTGCTGAAAAAAAGCCACAAGTTGCCTGTCTTCTAATAGTATGTTTCTCCTATTTCTCTGTTTCAGTTAATGCACGCCTGAATTGTTTATCATTTAAGCAAGAATATTCCATGAAGACCTTTTGAATTCCACATGCCTATTAAAACATCTTCCTTCTGACAGCTTACATTTGACCTCTATCATACGTGCCTTCTCATGTGGAAAATTTTTTTTATAGTGCATGCATATCACACAATTCTTATATATTTACATATCTAACGCTAAACTTTAGAGAGATTTACCCACCTACCACCCAATTCCTATGTATTAACATATCAACCACCTAAACTTCATTTCTTACTTACAGACCACCCAACCATATTCTGAAAACATAGGAATCAGGTGGTATATATGTAAAAATTGAAGTTTAGGTGGTTGATATGTTAATACATAAGAATTGTATGGTATGTGTGCACATGCCCCTAAACTTTAATTTTACATACATACTGCATTTTACATATCTATGCATGAAAAGATGCATTGCACTTTTTAAAAGTTAAATAATGATTATTTTGATGTGACACGAAAGATTCGAGCAATATAAAAATAAAAAGCAATGTTTAGATGATAGATATGTAGTATATATACAACTAATAATAATCATAATAGTACATAAAAGAATTGTTGAGTTATGCACACCTAAATTTTAATTGTGAATTGTGATGCCTTCAATGGATATATTAATATCCAAATTGCAACTGAAAAATAAAAAGCAATGTTTAGATGATAGATATGTAATATATATACAACTAATAATAATCATAATAGCACATAAAAGAATTGTTGAGTTATGCACGCCTAATATTTAATTGTGAAATTGTGATGCCTTAAATGGATATGTTAATATCCAAATTGCAACTACATGAGACAAATTGTAAGATTATGAGCTAAGATTACACATAACCTAAGACTTTATCTCTGTTTTTTGTCCTTTCCTTCACACATGAGCTGCTGCCTTTTTGCTCAACTGAAGTTTTCTAAATTGTCAACTAAGATGACAACTAATCTCATAATTTAAGACTTGTTAATTGGAGATTAGCTTCCATGTCTTCTAGCCAGACTGTTAATTATTTATTTAGTCACCAATGCATTGCTGGTGAGTTTACATACAAACAAGTGTCATTTATTAGACATTGATGAGGGGGTTTTAAGTTTTTTTTTTGGACAAAGAGGACAAAATGAAAGACAGATAAGGATATTGTAGTGTATTTAAGGGGATGTAAGGTTTACTTTAGAATAAATATATAGTAAGCAAATTCTTGTAAAGTAGTCATCATTACAACCTTTTATCTATAAATTATTTGAAGTCAGCTTTAAGAATCCATGGTTTGTTTATTGGAATAGCCGACTAAGATGAGGTTCTAAATTTGTTCCTAATAATTTTTTCAATATTTTTATTTGTATTATTTTTAGGGGTTAAGAGAGAGACCGCTAATGAAATTTCGGAAACAGTTTCGAGAAATCTGAAGCAAAAATTTGAACAAAAACACACAAAACAAGAAAATACAAAAAACATAAAATCTAACATGAAAAAACTTAGAACTATAATAAATTATGGAGCCACACTATACCAAGAAATCTATTATGAATAAAATGAGGAGAATTGAACAAAATATATCACACTAAAGCCTCTCTATACTTTGGAATGTTTCAAAACACTTGCACAAGAGAAATCGAAACCACATACATTCCAATTGGCAAAACCAAAACTTTAATCAGAGAACGATTCAAATCCAGTTACTGGCATCGGGGTGCCACTATAGTGACACTGTGCCGCTCCAACTGGCGCTATAGTGCTGCATCCGAGGGCTACAATGTTGTACCCTCATGTTCTAAACCTGATTTTGACGTTGCGATGTCGTCTTTTATGAATTGGAGCATTGTTGGCGTGGTATTAGAGCACTACTAGTCTAACATTGGAGCGCTAGGCATAGAAAGTAAATTTTTCAGGGGCAACGCCTCTGAACTCAATATATAGGGGACACCTCCCGTACCCCTGGGTAAACTCATCGCCAAACATTATCGATGAAATTGAAGGCTCTGAATAAACAAATGATTAAAACAACCAAATTCCACATAATAACATTAGAAATGCCTCGATTTGAAGAATTTAAAATTTTTTAAAATTGTACAGATTTCAACGAGGAAAACTCATAGCCCGTTTTGCAACCCTTCTTGCCCTCGGTTATCAGCACCATTGTTAGTGCAACTTGCACATCACTATTGCTGATGCCGCCCGCCGTTGTATTTCATTGCAACCCAAAACATATCCTTACAAATGTAGAAGAAATTTCAAAACATTCCATTAGCAAAAAACCAAATAATTCATACATTTCTAAAATCCATCCACATTAATCAGATTTTTTCCAAACTAAACAGCCCCCAAAACCCATTGTTCCCCACTCCTTTCTAATCCACTATTCAGCAATAAGCAAATTCAATTATTTCATACCATTTCTTCAACGCATCCACCAACCATGTAATAACTGAATTCAATATTCAATAATAGTTTTGCCTCAATGTCCAATGCATCTCAATTATGTAATAGAAACAATGAAAGCACTAACATGAACAGTAGAAACAGAAACCATGTTAACTCATGAAAATTTACAGTCGCAATAGTACAACAATTAAATCCTGAAAAGATAAAAAAAACTTCATTTTCAAACTGGAAATCATATACTAGAACTTCTCTGAGAAATAAAATCCTTAGCCATCAAATTGCTTTTCATGGCGAAATCATCAACAGTATATCCAACTCTATCAAACCTCCCCTTGACACTGTTCTCCCTAAATTTCACATAATCCTGGCAAATGAATGGTGGATACATTCTTCTGTTACCTTCTCCCACCACATCTTCAGGAGCTCTTATCACCTTTTCATCCTCAAAACACCAAAAGAAAGCCATTGAGAATCTGTTAACACAGTCCTTTAACACTACCCTGTGTTCAGATGATCTCAGGCGTCCGTTGCTCCAAGCTTGCAGCAAATCTCCAATGTTGACCACCAAGGTTCCATCCCTTGGTGCTACGCTAACCCAATCCCCACTCTTTGATCTCATCTGAAGCCCACCAGTGTGATCCTGATACAGAATTGTGATGCAGCTCATATCTGTATGTTTCCCAAGCCCTTCAATCTCTAATGTGTCAAGGCTCCCTGGTGCTGAGTAGTTGTTAATCCTCAGGTATCCATGGCATCTGTTGAATTCAGATTCCAGTTTCTTCTTATCAAATTCATCTTCAAGACAGTTTAATAGAATGGAGATAATCTTTTTTGATAGATCCATCATCCTGTTCCCATATTCTTGAAATATTTCACTGCAAAAACAGTGCAGCTGATTAAGTTTTCAGCTGGGTTAGAAGATTTAGTGATGAAAGACAAATGTATTTACCAGAAGTCAGAATTGGATTGCTGGAAGAGTACATCGCTTGAGTTCTTAGCTGAGTTGTAGAAGTCTGGGCCTGAAACTCTAAGGCTTTCAAAGAAAGGGGATGCAATGAAGTGAGGAGTGTAGGTGTTGATGTTGGCTGAGGGTCCGAGCTTGAGCTTGATATCTAAGGGCTGGTTAAAGGCTTCTTTGGATTGGATGTGGATCTTAGTGTATAGTTCCTTGGAGATTCCATGGTTGATTATGTGGAAGAAGCCCCATTCGCGGCAGGCTGAAGTGAGAGAGGAGAGAACAGAAGGAAGTAAGGGTTGGGAGATGTCCAGTAGAGGGAGATGTCCAGCAGAGGGAGTTGAAGAGGATTCATTTGAGAATTCTGCATTTCATGAGAGAGAGAGGGGGGTTCTGTTAAGTTAGTTTATGAGTTCTGCTGAGTTTGTTGGGTGCCTTTTTATAGAAAAGTTAGATTATTTCAGACACGCATGTATATCTGTAGCAGAGGTGGGCGTGGGGGGTGTTGTAGCGGAGGTGGTAGTTATTTTAAATCCAGTTAATAGCGACAAAACTAGATCTTGGAATAGTACATGATAAATACTTGTGGTAAGAAAAAATATAAATGTAGCAGTGGTCTCCATTGATTGATTGTTATTTGACAACTCAAGTTCTGCATTCCGGAATAGCACATGATAAATACTTGTGGTAAAAAAAAAATTATGAATGCAGCATTGCTTTCCATTAATTATTATGTATGGTGGAAGATCTGTTGTGGTAGAGTAATAAAAAATTATCTTATTATTAATTTAAATTCAGCACACACATAGATAATTAAATAAAAGTAAATAGGAGAAGACATGTCGATTTATTGAGTGGAACCCTGAAAAGGATAAAAATACACGTGGTCTGGCCCAGTTGAAACAATCCACCATGAATTGTGAGTAAACATGTCAACTCTTCTTCTGAATTAGAAAGATGAAGTTACAAAATGGATCATTGTAAATGTAAAACAGAAGTTTATCGATAATAGTCTAATTTTGGCTATGATGAATCTAGTTCTCGGTGATGGCGGGCTGCAAGGGTTATAGTCGATTGCTATGGAAGCAGAAGTTTGTCATGAATATCGTAGAAAGTGGCTATAGCGCTAGCATGTCATATAGTCATAGTTGAAAGTCATTGTAGTTGTTGGTCGTGTGGACCATAGATGGTTACTTCAAGATTGTCAATAGACCACATATGTCGTAGTAGAAAGATGTAGGAGTTGTGAGGCTTGTATATTGTAGCTGGTCACATAGACCGTATTGATGAGTTGTTATGATGTCCATAGGCTACAGAGATTGGAGTCGGGAGCTACATGAGTTATCGATCATGTAGGTCATAGTTAGTCATATAGGTTGTAGTGGTGAATTGTGATGATGTTTGTAGGACGTAGTGCTCAGAGTCGAGAGTTACATGAGTTGCGAGTCATGTAGGTTGTAGTGGTGAGCTGAAACGTGTTGTTGGTCGCAGGGGCTGGAGTCCGGAGCTATATAAGTTTTGTACCATGTAAGTCATAACTGGTCACTTAGACCATAGTAGTGAGCTATAACGACGTCAGTGACCACAAAGACCAGAATTCAGAGCTACACAAGCTGTGGATTATGTAGGTTGTAGTTGGTTATGTAGCTCGTAGTGAAAAGCTATAATGTCCATAGGCAGCAAAGGCCGTAGTTAGAGCTACATGAGTTGTGAAACATGTAAGTCGTAGTTGGTCATATAGATTGTAGTGGTGAGCGTTGATGACATCCTTAGGCCGCATGGGCTGGAGTCGAGAGCTGCACAAGCTGTGGACCACACATACTTAAGTCATAGTTGGTCATATAGCCCGTAATGGTGAGTTGCAATGAGAGAGCTATAGAACTCTAGAGAAAGTCACCATTTTCGCGGTGTATTGTTACACCATCTTTGAGAGACATCATTGCACAGTATGTGGAGTGCATCTGAAAGCTACATTTTGGCACCGGACCTGTGTAAGTGTGCTAGAAAGTTATAGTCTGACCTTTTTTTTAAAAAAAAAATTTGTAATAGCCGTCACAGTTTTTTTATCAGCAGTTTCTTTTGTAGCAATTTCACGTTGTTTCTTCGAGCAGTTACGGTTGCCCCAAAGCGACCTTTAGTGGGATAAAGGCTAGTCATTATTGTTGTTTTCCTTGTTGTATTAAGTCAGTGAAATACTCTTTTAATTAATATAAGAAAGATTTACATACAAAATACTCAATTTTTATCTATTTACACATCTAACATCTAAACATTAATTTTTCAATAAATATCACCTTATCTATGCCAGACAAAATTTATTTCACCTTTTTTAAGTTAAAATAATGACATTTTTTTACTTGATAAGAAAAATTTGCACTGTACAAGTATAAAAAGTAAAGTTTTGGTATTAGATTTGAAAATACATAAGACTTATATGGCAGTATGTAAATACCCTTAATATAAATCAACAATTAAAACTATAATTAAGTAAGATTATTTAAAAAATTAAACCAGCCAAGCATAATGTACATATATGACTCGAGCTCTAGCTGAATTTGAACAACTTATACTATCATCAAACCAAATCTAAACTTCGGCATACTCTGGTTGCACTATGTCTTATATTTTATTTTTTAAAACTAAAATTAATTGAGTTACCACTTCTTCTTTCATCAGATATCTAAAACGGATCTAAACTTCTTTTTAAAATTTAATACCTTCCAAGCAAATTAATGGCTGTAATTATAAGAACTGACACAAGTTTTCTGTTTCTAATACAGATCAGTTAGTCCCTTAAATAGTATGATCTGAAACGAACGGCAAAGTTCTCATCTCATCAATAAATATAGAAATAACGTTGAAAAGGATACCTGAAACCAACTCTTTAGCTCTTTATTTTATCTCTTATCCTTTCTTCCTCCTGGCATCATGTCTTTCTGTCACAGGAAGAGATGTCAGGTGGTGTTTTGGAGGTTCTGTTAGTAAATGCAGAAGGCCTAAAGCATGCAAGACTGTCAGGTTTTCACTTTCTGATTCTATCCTGAATCATCAATGGCGTTTTTATTTTATTATTTGTTTGAATTTGATTCTTCGAATAATAAAAAAAAAATGTTTTTTGATCTGCAGGATCAAGGAGACATGTTGTGATAGAATGTGGTGCGCATACTATTGCAAGCAAATTCACAACAGGTTTCCATTCTCTCTCTTCTTCTTCATCTGTCTCAATTCATACCGGGTCACCAAGTGATGCATCCTTTATATAAATTGAACAATTATTGTATCAAAGAGTGCTGATGAAATTTTGCATCAGTACTTCAATCAAGATCTGTCAAGTATATAAGCAGACTCACTCATATATTAAATTATTATTCTTTTTATCAAAGTGAGTTTTTCTGTACACGTGACAGATCTTGATTGAAGTCATGATGCAACACTGCATCAGGATTCCTGATACAATAATTTGTCATATAAATTAACTTGATATATTACGAGACAATTCTTTCTTATGATAAGGCCAAGATAAAAATTTTCCTTTTTCGAATTACGATTGCTTTTCTACAAATTTGCTATCTATTATGAAAAAATATATGACATATGCAACAACTAATTTATATATATGTGTTCGACTCGTTAGGCTTAACGAACGAGCCGAACACGAGCTGCTTAACGAGCCGAACACGAGCTGTTCACGAACAACGAGCCAAATTGACAACCCTAGTTTTGAATGGACTTTGAACTTTTTCCATCGTATTATCTGTATTTAAATTAAGAAAATATTTATTTTATAAATTACTTTTGTTTTTTATGTATACATATTTTCATTATAATTAATTTATTTTTTCATATTTATTTTAATTTTATTTTTTTTTTCAAAAAAAATGAGCACAAATGACAATATGTGTGATTTGAACTAAGGGTCGTGTTCGAGAAAAAAATGTAAGGAGAACCATTCATTAATTTATATTTTTAATTGCATTAGCTGAGGATGGCAAGGCTTGGTGGAATGAGAAATTCTCATTTAATTTGTCTCATTTGGACTTGAAGAAATTGAGAAGGATGAGGCTAAGAATCGTGGGGCAGGACAAGCTTTTCGAACATCATCACATTGGTGAAGCCACGTAAGATATTTTAACTTCTTTTTTTTTTCTGAAAAATATATTAAAATATTTAAATATGTCTAATTTATAATTTATTATAATAATATCATTCAACTTATGTAGTTTTGAATGGACTTTGAACTTTTTCCGATATGTCTAATTTATAATTTATTATAATAATATCATACATATAATTCCTTAACGTATGTAGTTTTGGTATTTAAATTAAGAAAATATTTATTTTATAAATTATTTTTGTTTTTTTATGTATACATATTTTCATTAAAATTAATTTATTTTTCCATCTTTATTTTAATTTAATTTTTTTTTTGGAAAAAATGGGCACAAATTACAATACGTGTGATTTGAACCCGAACTTATCGAACAAAATTAATGAGCCGAACATGAGCATCTTAACGAGTTCAACACGAGCTGTTCGCGAACAATGAGCCTTTTTGCCAGCCTTAATTTGAACCCACGACCTTATACTGGTGAACTATACTCTTAACTACTATGTCGCGGGTAAGTGTACTAATATAGTTTTATTGTTGTGGTCTATAAATTTATTATAATGATTTTCTTAATTTCATTTATTTATTGTGATAATTTATTCTTATTTGCATTTTAATTAAGAATATATTTATTTTATCATTATTTTTATTTATTTTGTATATGTATAATTATTAAAATTAAATATTTTATTGTCTTCATTATAGCTTTATTCTTGTTATTCATAATTTTTTCACATAATAGTTTTGTGAATTTTATTTATTTATTTTGATTATTTTAACTTTTTTTATCGTAAAATCATAATTATATAATTTTAATTATAACTTTATTGTTATGATTTTCAAATGAAATATACATACATAAGATGCATAAGGAAAACATATATATCCTTAATTTAATACACTAAAATGAAAAATGCCTTTGGGAGTTTGCAAGCAAATAAAGGAATGTGCATTAAAATTAATACTTTTATTCTTAATTTGAAAATAATAATAGAAAATAAAATAATAATACTAATAAATTAAAATTAAACTTAGCATTACTACCTAAGTTAAAAAAAATGATTACATCAAATTTTTGTTTGTTTGGAGTATGTATAATTTTATATAGAAATGACATTGCAAATTAAAATTACATCTTAATTTATTTTCTAGTACAATAAATTATTAAAATAAATTATTTCACATTAATATATTTTATGCAAATTAAAATGCATGTATAATCTCATAAATATAAATTTTTTGAATGATCGTGCAGAATACATCTTATGGACATCATAAAAGAGGGACATCACAGAGGAAAGATTGAAATAAAGCCAACCTCATACAACGTTGTTCTCGAAGATCAAACATACAAAGGAGAGATCAAAGTTGGACTCAAGTTCACCTCTGGTGTGAGTCCTCTAAAACTCGTCCAAGAATTCATTTTCTATGAATAGCGTGCGCGCTCACACAGACACAGACACACACACGGAGTCATTTTATTGTATTTGGTTCAAATTTGAATAAACATATACAAATTGCGTACAAACATTCAAAAAGAACAACATAGATGCATGATAGATTCAATCAATGTCGGCTCACTTATGTCGCTTAGTAACAATAATGTTTTTTTTTATTACATTATATAATAAAATTATAGATTTTTATAGTATAGAAGCTTCTGCCAAAAATACTTCATTTCCATGCTTGTCAAATTATAGATTAGAGGGTCTGAAAAAGCATGTGCAAATGATGGATTTTTGAGCTAAATTGATTCATTTGGCTAATATTTGACAATGGAGCACAGAGCCTATTACATTGGGAGGAAATCTCTTTGAACTAAAACTAAATCAACCACGAAGTCACCTAAAATATGTTGATTTTTAGCATCAAGTAACGAATATTGACACAAACATTTATTGGGAAGCAATCTAATATGAATCAAGCCAAGAACTTTGTATCAAGCACTTATTGGTTGCAGCCAATCTGATGTTTTTAACTTTAGAATTTATTCATTTTCGTTGTTGTTTTATCAGTTTTAATTATAATTTAATTTTGCAAGGAAAAAAATTGAAGATTAAAGTAAGAGAATGTTAATATATATAGCAACAACAACAACAACAACAACAATCCTTTATGTAAGTAATGTTAATATATATAGCAACAACAACAACAACAATCCTTTATGTAACTAAGTGGGGTCGGCTACATAAACTCTTTTTCTCCATTGTGTCCTATGGACGGTCATATTTTCATTAAGTTCTAATAAATTAAGATCATTTTTTATACAACACGCCCCAGTAATAAATTAAGATCATTTTTTATACAACATGCCCCAATTTTTTTAAGCCTACCTCTATCTTTTTTAGCATAAGTCAAATCTAAAGGATCTACTCTCCTAACTGAATCATCAGTTGGTCGACGTTTAACTTAACCAAGCCATCTAAGGCATTTCTCTCTAATCTTGTCTGCCATAGGGGCTACTCCAAACCTTTCACGGATACATTCATTTAGTCTTTTATCTTCAAGTGTCAAGCCACTCATCCACCTAAGCATTCTCATCTCAACAACGCTCAACTTAGTTTTATGCTTCTCTTTTAAAGACCAAAATTCTGCGCCATAACATATTACAAGTCCTAACAGAGGAAAATAAACAGTTGCACCACCCCCTCTAAGAAGTTTCCATCCCCATTA
The DNA here is from genome assembly GCF_001263595.1 of Phalaenopsis equestris. NCBI lineage: Eukaryota > Viridiplantae > Streptophyta > Magnoliopsida > Asparagales > Orchidaceae > Phalaenopsis > Phalaenopsis equestris. The sequence continues at coordinate 13,469,107 of NW_018164444.1, forward strand.
CTTCTATTATTTCTCATACCTATTTCATTTTCATATTGTCATGCATTGAGATCAATGCACAATGTAAGTGTAGCGCGGGAGTACTTTTATGTTTGTTTTTTCTATCAATGGCTTGCTCTGTATTCTTGCTTGTTAAGTACACTCACCTTAGTATTTTGTTGTTTGTAGCATAACTTATTTTATGAGGTAAGATTATGTTCTTATCCAAAATTAATATTGTAAAATCTATTACTATGAACATTTGCAGGCTAAAGAAGTAGGGTCTGTGAAGACAAGATGGAGTTTGCCTGAAAAGCAGCCGCTGTCCTTGTACGAAATTATCTTAAATTTGACTCTGCGTCGGATCTTTTGGCCAAGATTTAGCTTCTGTTTTATGCATAGATCAACAAAACATTCCTGATGTAATAAGCCTTTCCTAAAAATAAGAATGTCCCCACAAAGGATTCCCTTAAGAAAACAAATCAAATATTTACCAATAGACTAAAGGATTTTCAGCCGGCTAAGCAATTATTAAATGAACAAATGTTGGTCGTATAAATATGAAAAGCCGCTAGTAGCGGTTATGAATTTTAGAAGACCCCAAAGTCAGTTACAAATATGTAAAGTTGTAATGGTTCATATATCATTGGTAAAGTTCCTATTTAATCAGGGATAAAAAATCTACTAGGCACCCCCTACAATCTATAAATAGGGGGTCATTTCTTCAAAAAGAACTATTGGATCTATTACAATAAAACTTGTGCAAATATGTGTTATACTCTATTTTTTCTCTATTCTTCTCATCCGCCCAATGTTTTATTCTTTAGGCGCGACATACAAGATATTTTGGGATTAAACAATTGTAGTTCTATAATGAATATGTACACTCAAAAATGATCTGCACGGATCTCAAGGCAATCCAGTGGTTCAGATAAGAAGACCAGAATATCCAAAAAATCTCGTACTAGCCCCTTTAAAGCAAGTGCAATGTTGTAATTTAATTTTTGTCCTCCTATCATCTATAAATAAGAGGGTTCTTTCATGTAAAGTAGCATTTTTTTATTCCCCTCTTGTAACTCAACTATTTAAGTGAAATTAAATAGGTCTAGTCTCGAAAACATCTCATTAGCCCCGATGGGGCAAGGCCTCATCTTCTCTTTGTCTCACACACACACTCTCTCTCTTTCTCTATCTTCTCTTTGTCTCACACACACACTCTCTCTCTTTCTCTCCCTCTTTCCTTCTCTTTTCCTAGATCCCAATACTAGATATAAGAAAAGATACATATATGGCTATTAAGATTCCCGATAAAACTTTCTTATATCTAGTATTGTTAAACACATTCAACAATTACTCATTACATGTAGAAATTTAAATTTATTTTTTATATATATCTAAAAATAAGCAACTTATTTTCTTCAAAGCTTACATAATTTAAAATTAGTATTTTAATTTTTGGTGAAGGGTGAACGTCATGGAGTTCGAGGTGTTCATTCATTCCGGAAGCCACCTGGCACTCGGGGAACTTTAACACGGGTTAAAAAATCTAACAACGATGCCAGTCAAGGGATTTTCCTTACGATGAGCTCAAGTCTCGTAGCTCAAACTGGATGAATATCCAGAGACGATTCCTTGCCCAATAGCGGCAAACTCCGTGAAGGGTACAATGACAATCATCCTGGAGAAAAGTCTAGGCAGTCTCTTCCCACATAGAGGGGACCTAACCTAAGACGGAGGTTCGTCCAAGAAACCAAAGAACCCCAAGCAAGTGAAAGGCTAGTACCCTGCTTCATTGCCCAAAGCCGGAGATTAATCCCTATCTAGTCACGTCAAGCTCCGCGAAGGATATAGTGACAATCATCCTAAAGAAGAGTCTAGGCAGCCTCCCAAAGAAGGAAGACCCAACCTAAGATGGATATATAACAGTCGCGACATAAGCTCCCCGATCAAATAAAAGCGATTGGCCGAGATGCTAAAATCGTTTGGTCGATCCCCTCTACTTACACATCCTCAAAGATGATCCCTACTCGACAGCGACAAACTCAGCGAGGGGTATACGAAGATCATCTTTGGCACTTAAGACAATTTGTCACCTGACAACGACAAGCTCCATGAGGGTCATATGACGATTGTCTTTAGCCTTTATGACGATTTGCCACCCGACAACCGTGAGGGGTATACGGTGATCATCTTCGACCCTTAAGATGACTCACCACCCGACAGCGCAAGCTTCGGCAGGGGTATACCTCGATCGACTTTAGCCCTTAAGATTATTCGCCGCCTGACAACCACAAACTCCGCGAGGGTACTACGACGATCATTTTCATGCTTAACCTAAACAAACTTAATAGGGAGTATTAATAGTGATTTATGTGCTCATTTTTTGTTTTTTTTTATAAATTCTCTTGTTCTTCTCGCAGTTGTTGCTATCAAGGAGTAAGAAAATTGAAAAACTTAACATTTCACTTAAAAATATTGCACGGATCTCAAGGCAATGCAACAGTCCATATAAGAATAATAGGTACCCAAAAAATCTTGCACTGACCCCTTTAAAGCAAGGGCAATGTTGTTATTTACTTTTGATCATTCTATCATCTATAAATAGAAGGGCCCTTTCATGTAAAGTGGTATTTTGGTTCCTCTCTTGTACCTAACTATTAAGTGAAATAAATTAGGTTTAAGAATCCCAGGAACATCTCATCTGCCCCGATGGGGCCAGTCCTCTCCTCCTCCTCCTCCTC
>NW_018164444.1:13481756-13502751 GCF_001263595.1 Phalaenopsis equestris
TGATAATTGAGAATTTTATCATGTTGAATGTGTGAAAGAATTTTCACCAATCGATTCATCACTAAAATTAGGGGCGAGCAATCAATCGATTTGAATGGATCATTTCTCAAATTGGCTAAACTGAATGCAATTGAAGTTCAAAATTAAAAAATTCGGCTAAACTAATCAAAATCTTCATAAAACGTCCGAGCCAACCAAATCAAAATTTAACTTGATTTTAACACCAAACCAAAATTTAATTGTTATTTGGCCTCATTAACACTTCCTTAAATAATAATATAATATATGTTCCTGCAATGGAGCTGGATCTACACGCAATGATCACACTGATACAATAAAGCCTTCTGATTTGGAAACTGTCCCTCATTGATTCGTTCATCGCTGTCTTTTAATTACACCAGAACAAATAGAGTAATGGCAGAGCTATACAAGGCATGACAGTGAGCCTGAAAGAGAAAAATTAACGGAGTAAAATCAGGAAACATTTTGCTGCAATGATAAGCCAGAAAATAGTTTCCTATAATAAGCTTAAATCCATAATAATTCCTTACAGATTCTCCTCCCCCAACCCACATGGAAACCAAACATCCAACAGTTCTCTTCTTTCTATTTTAAATCCCTGCACTCCAGTTGCTTCCAGCATGAAACGACAACTTTCCTCAGAATTTTAGGCTTTATTCATCAAATCAAATTCTTTTCAAGAGAAATTTATCTTCCAATATTTCAGCAAAATAATTTTTTTTTTTCACAAATATGGACAGTCATTCCAACCGAACAGAACCTCAGGAAAGCGAAACCGGAGTCAAGTCAATTTTTCAGTTTCCAAGCCGCAATTGTCCCGCGAAGCGCAATAATTAAGTTCATTATTTCCATTTCGTTCGTTGTCTGATATGATATGATGTCAGTATCCCATCCGCAGCGAAACAAAAAGAAACTGACAATTGATAGTGTCTTAACTCCTCTCCCATGGACGAACTTTCTCCTTCCCCTCTCCCCCTCTCTTTCTTCTTCTTCTGCTGCTCCTTCCCCTCTCCCCCTCTCTTTCTTCTTCTTCTTCTTCTTCTTCTCCCTCTCCGTCTCTGTTAATCTATTTCCTAAACGGCATTCGTGGATGGGGAAATTGAGGTTTTTGGCGATATGGGCGGCGGTACTAGTCCTGCTGAGCGTTGATTTGGGAATCGTGGAATCCCTCCGGCGAACTCCGGAGAGAAGCGGGAAGACGGAACAGAGGCTGTTCGTTAACATGACTCTCGTCAGTCAAGCTTCTTCCATTGGCGCAGGCAAGTTTTCTATCTCTTTCAATGGAGAAAGATGTGGAATTTAGAAGAATGTAATGTAAGGAATTACAAAGTTACATTTTTTATTATTAATTGTGCCGGGCAGGAAGAAATTAGAATTTAGAAGAATGTAATGTAACAGTAGAAAGACTGTAATAAAGAAACAGGCAATGATCAGAACAAGTATAAAATGAATAAATTATTGATGCAGTTTGTTTGGATGGGAGCCCGTCCGCATATCACCTTCATAGAGGATTCGGGGCCGGCGCCAACAATTGGCTTCTGCAGTTTGAGGTAATCTTTCTTTTTCTTTTTCTTTTTTTTTTTGCAGAGAGAATATGTTTTGACATCTAAATAACCAAACATATATTACTAATAACAATAATGAGATTTTGGCATAGAAGTAGAGATTGTCACCATTAAACTTTTGCTTAGATCAATCAATTACAGTCTGCAATTGCTTTAGAAGCAAGTGTTGCTAGGATTAGGGGGAACAATTGAAGTTAATATGTTCAGGAGCAGATGTAGCTATTAAGTGAGTGTTTCAACTTCCTTTTATATATAGTGAAGGAATTTTGGTCTGAAATGAAATTACAAGAATAATTTCCAATAAACAAAAAAATGTCATTTTTAACCAATTTGGAGTATTATGAGGCATATAAAAGCAAGTTTCCTTTCTTATATCCATAATTGATTTGAAAGACAGTATGCCACTTAATTCATTGAACTTATTCAATGAAGAAATAAGCAAGTGCATATAAGTTATAAATTTTTGCATTTATAGATACTCACTTTAAAAAGTTTATAATTCCCTAAGCTCTCGTTTGGTGGGCCTCAAGACATGGAAATAGACCGACAAACTCATTGATTCTTCATTAAGTTTGCTTTTCAATTTACACTATCATTCTCCCCAATTTTAATAATTTCAATGTGGTTGTAAGAGTTTTTTTTAGTTTTACAAATATCATATTTTTGCTAAAGATCATTATCTTTGCCAACTTTTTGCTCTTTAATTATCACATGAAACAAAATGAAAGTTAGTTGTGCTAAAAATAAAAATCATACATATAAAAATTAATACATTTTTATCAGGTGTGTATAAGTCATGTTAAATAAAATATTTCTTTTTATTAAAAATATACTTATGAACACATTTTTATCTGAAGTTACAAAAATTTTTTTAACTATTTTGTCATTTGGCTAATCAATCAAGATTTGCTACATTTGTTCAATTGATAGGGAGGTGGGTGGTGCAATGATCTATTGTCATGTCTAGAAAGATCTAAAACGAGACGTGGATCCACTCGATATATGAATAAGTTAGAGGTCTTTTCTGGTATCCTTGATGATGATCCCACCAATAACCCTGGTATATAATTATATATAACCCTATATCATCATCCTACTCTTCTCTCTTATTCTTCTTATATACTTACTTTAATGTGAAAATGTGTGTGGTAGTTGACAAATTAGTTATGATAAATTCCTAATTTATATAAAATTTTAGGACATTTTGCAATTTTGACATAATATTTTTAGTATGAAGAGTAATTAACTAAGAGACCTAACATTTAAACTTTATGAAAACACATCTAAAATCAATACTAAAAGAAACCAACAAATTCATTGCCTTATTAAACAACAGATTTTTACAACTGGAATCGAGTGAAGCTTCGCTACTGTGATGGTGCTTCTTTTGCTGGTGATTCAGAATACAAAAATGGAGTAAGATTTCTCTTCAAATTTGAATAAATACTTTAACTCTTATTATTCTTGTGCTTGTTTGGCATTCTCTAATCAATTGAGCTTGGGTATTTAGACAACAGTCCTTCACTTCAGAGGGAAAAGGATATGGGAGGCAATCATAAATGATCTTCTTCCAAAGGGATTGATGAATGCACAAAAGGTATGTAAATTGCATTATTGACATAATTATAATCAATTGATTATATCCTTACAATATTGATTGATTTTATGAAAAAAAAAATTTTTCATTTGTGTTGCGTAGTGATTGAGATTCCAAAACTATTTATGCAAATCTTAAACACCCCCTCTATTTATTTGTTGTGTATGACCAAATAAACTAATTATATTTTTTCACTACACCAAAGTCATTATTTGGTTCTTATTAATAGAAGTTAGGGGAATATAAATAAGCATGCAAGAGAAGGAAAAAAGAAAAAAAAATTGTGAAAGTAAGCTGAATAAGAATGATATAAAGGTATATCCACTTTTGGAAGTTTTTGGGCATAATTGGAGGGTCAATCAAACTCTGAATCTAGCAAGCTTTCAATCAATCAAGCATCGCGACAAGATGAAACCAAGGAGCCAACGATCACTCAATTCTAACATTATTAACGCACTTAAATGTCCATCGATTGTTTCCCGATCAAGGGGATCTCTCTGGGTTGTCTGAAGTGGTCTATATTTCTTTCTTATTTGTATCCTAGAATCTATAAATGGTGTCGTGCTCCCCTCATGAGAAAGAGAGGGGGAGTCTAGGAAAATGAAAGATCAGATTTTGCAGAAGAGGGAGTTGCAACTCATCATCCTGCATTGCCCCAGTTGCTACCACTGCTGCTGGCCACCACCACCAACCGTCGACTCCTACACCTGCAGTCGCTCACCCTCGTCAGCACCATTGATCGCTCACTCCTACAGCCGCTGGCCAATGCTGGCCGCCAACATCAACCCTCTCTGGTCAACTTCAATTGTCTGCTTCCTCCAGCCTCTTCTGTCGCTTCCGGCCTCCGCTGCCCATCATCGATCTCCTGCACCAGCATTTGCAAACCGCAGTTGAACTTTAGTTTCTGTAGCCACTGGCTAAAACAGCCCGCCAACTCCGATCACTGTCGTCTTAAGCTAACTTCAGCCACTGGCCGATGTTGTCGCCGACGAACTCCGTCCCCCACCGCCTCAGTCCAACTCTAGTCATGACTGCCTTCTTGGAAACTCTAGTTTCCACCATCGCCTAAGCCCTTTAACTAACTTATGTCGCAGCAGCCTCCAACCAACTTCGACCACTGCTGTCACTGGTACCTCCAACTACCGCCTCCGTCGGCCAACTGCGACCGCCTCTGCCAATGCTGGCCAACATTGCTCATTGCCCTTCGATCAACTCCGCTTGTCGTCGTCGCCATTCACATCATTGGTCGCCACTTCCTCCTTGTAGTGAAATCCTTGTAAATTCACAATGTGCATTAATGGGCCAACTGCGACCGCCTCTGCCAATGCTGGCCAACATTGCTCATTGCCCTTCGATCAACTCCGCGTGTCGTCGTCGCCGTTTACATCATTGGTCGCCACTTTCTCCTTGTAGTGAAATCCTTGTGAAGTCACAATGTGCATTATCGAACCCCGACAAACATTACAGAGTAATAACGCATCACACTTACAGTGCAACGAAACCTCACAAAAACGGTGTAACAATACACGCTGAAGATGGTGATTATCTTCAGAGTCTTAAAGCTCTCCATGTGCATCTCTCTAGTCAGGCCCTTGTGACATATGAACGTCATCAAAACTTACCACAACGGCCTAAATGGTCCAAAGCTCATTTAGCTCCCGAATTCAACCTTTGAGGCCTAAGGACGTTGTCTTAGCTCACCACTATGACATACGTTGTCAACTATAACCTAAGTGGTTCACAACTTGTGCAGCGCATGGCTCCGACATTAGAGACATACGAATCTTGCCACAACTCACCACTATGGCCTATGTGACCAACTACGTCCTACATGATTCACTTCTTGTGTAGATCCTAACTCAGTCACCCGCAGCCTACGGACGTCGTCACAACACCACTATAGCTTACATGACGAATTACAACCTACATGGTTCACAGCTTGTGCAACTCCCAACTCTGCTCCCTAAATCATATGAACATTGTCGCAGCTCGCCACTACGTCCTACGTGACCAACTACAATTTATGTGGTCCATAGCTTGTTTAGCTTTCGACTCCGGCTCTTGCAGCCCATGAATGTCGCCACAGCTCACCACTACGGCCTATGTGACCAACTACGACTTATGTGGTACACACCTCATGAAGCTCCCAACTCCAATCCCTACGACCTACGGACATCGCCACATCTAATCACTATGACCTACGTGACCAACTACAATCTATATGGCTTACACCTCGTTCAGCACCCGACTTCGGCCCTCGCAACCCACGAAGGTCGCCACAGCTCAACATTACAGCCTACATGTCCAACTAAGGCTTACGTGGTTCATAGCTCATGCATTTCCCAGCTCCGACCCTCGCGGTCAGCAGACATCACCACTACAGTCTATGTGGTTCACACCTTCTATAGCTCCTAAGTTTGGCTTTTGTGGTCTATGGACGTCGCCACAACTCATCATTATGACCTACGTGACCAACTAAATCTTATACGACCCATTACAACCTACGTAGTTCACAACTCGTTCGGCTCCCGACTCTGGCCTCCGCAACCTATGGATGTCGTCATAGCTCACCACTACGACCTATGTATCCAACTACTGTCTATGTGGTTCACATCTCGTGCAACTCCTGACCCCGGTTCATATGGCCTACAGAAGTCATAACAACTCACCTATTTGCACTACATGACCAGTTCTAACCTATATGATTCACAGCTCGTGCAACTCCTGACTCCGACCCATGCATCATACAAAAATCATCATGACTCTCCATTATAACCTAAGTGACCAACTACAGCCTACAAGGTTCACAGCTTGTACAGTTCCCAACTCCTGTCCCCACGATCTATGGACATCGCCACAGCTCACCACTACGACCTACGTGACCAACTATGACCTATGTAATTCACAGCTCGTGCAACTCCTAACTCTGGAATTCAAGGCCTACAGATGTTGTTACAACTCATCACTATGGCCTATGTGACCAACTGCAGCATATGTGGTTCATAATTAGTGCAGCTCGTGACTCTGGCCTCTCCAGCCTATGTGGTTCATAACTAGTGATGCGTCTGACTCTAACCCCTGCAACCTACAAATGTCAACTACAGTCTAAAGATGTCACCACTATTACCCATGTGGCCAACTGCGGTCTACGTGGCTCACAACTTCTGCAGCTTCTTATTATGGCCATTGTGGCCAAACGACACTCCTGAAGCAACTATTTTCCTACATTACCAAGTACTAACATGGCTTTCAACTATTACATGTACAACAAGATGGTTCTATGACCATTGTCTACAACATTGACGACAGACTACTGCCTCCATAGCAATCGAATATGACCTTTACAACCTATTATCATCAAGAACTGCATTCATTATAGTTAGAATACGACTATTATCGATGAATCACTATTGTACTTTTATAATAATCATCTTTGTAACTTCATATTCTCTAATTAAGGAGAAGAGTCGACATGTGTAATCACCATTCATAGTGGATTATTTCAACCGGGCTTAGCCCTATGATATTTTCCTTTTTTCGGGATTTTTCACAAAAAAATTGAGGCGTCTTCTTCTGTTTATATCTTTTTTATTATCCGAGTGTGTGTTGAAGTCTCACAAAATGCTAAGATAATAATTCATTATTATATTATTTGAAGTCTCACAAAATGCTAAGATAATAATTCATTATTATATTATTGCGGACCTTCCAACATGCATCAAAACCAATATGGCCAAATTACTCATTTAGAGGGCTTCGTTTGTAACTACTTTTTTTGTCGAGCTGGCTGACCAATTAATATAGACAAATGATTCGAGTTATAACCTTACTGGCATGGTATGAGATTATTTTGTGTGTAAATGTAATATTATTTTTAATAAGACGTTAGTTTCTTAATGAGCTTAGATTAATCAAAATTTTGTTACTATCAAGAAATTTTGATAGAGAGTGATCGGGGATAGCCTTAAATCTTATTGAATATGTCCCTATCTATATTTCTATTCAGATTCATTCCTTCGTCTCAACATTTAAAGAAGAATTTAAAATTTTACCACTCCCCTTCTTGAGGACTTCTTCATTCAATACTAACCTCACAAAATCATTAAAGTTTAGTTTCATACCACTTGAAAAGTTACTTATCGACACAACTTGTTCATCCCAACTATCTGACAATTTTCCAAGAATTAACAGTGCTCTGACCTCGTCATCGAATTTGATGCTCATCGAACACAACTAGTTTGTTATAGTGTTAAAATTATTCAAATATTCAACCATTGAACTACCTTCCAAGATTTTCATATGAAACAATCTCTTCATCAGAAAAATTGTATTTGAAGCCAAGGGCTTCTCATACATCTTTGTTAGTATAGCCATGAGATATACATCTTTGTTAGTATAGCTAATGTCGTTGGGTCGACGATATATCTCAGGAAAAAGAGGAAAGACAATCGGACTCTACATATACATGTCTGGTCCTAGATCTATACAAAAATATAAGATTCAAACATAAGGTACGGGATACGAGTTGTTGCTCCACCTCAAAACTCATGCCTGTACCTTATCTTTGATACAAACTCAGCTTAGGGATTATCAAATACATTGGAATGGGAAAATAAAGGCTCAACGTGAATAAGATTGTTAGCATGGGTTAACTTATGAAATTGTATCTAAGTCATGCTCTTTTTGTCGGGGGAGCTAAATAACACCTGAAAGCAAAGAGTTGGTATAAATCATTACATGCTCCTCCTTAATGGTACATGTGTGTGTGCATATATATAGTCACAGCTCCTTGTAAAAGAATGTTTTATTATGCTGCCATGCATATCAAACATGCAACCACACCAAAACGCACAAAAGTGATGCTTGGCTAGAACAATCAAATCAACATAGAACAATAGTCAGAGGCGTCCCAAAACGCACAAAAGTGATGCTTGGCTAGAACAATAGTCAGAGGCATTAAAAACACTACCAAGCACTCTAGCCCTAGCCTAGCACACCATTTAACGAGAATGTGTCATAACTAAAATTTAAGTGCTCAGGGTAAATCTCCGGGTATGTATGACTTTGAAGGGGTCGTCATACCGTCCTGTCCTAAAGATCCAAAGGATCTAAAGGGCATTACCTATGATGGATTTTGAACAAAGGTTCGCCTTACATATGGCACAACTTACTACATGCATAATTTTAAAATTACGGTGGATGTCATAAATAAAATAATATATTTTTTTAGTTTTAAAATGAGGGCTATTAAATACATACCCGTAACATGCAAGATGACACGAGTTAGATCCATTTGATCCTTAGCACACTCATACTCGTGTCAATCTTGATTCTTTCACTTGCAATGTTCGTTATGACATAGCAACCAAAAAGGGTCACTCGCTTATCGAACCTGGCTTACTATCCATGCATGCATACACATACAAATGCAAATGCAAAAAAAACATATGCTAAAAGTGATGATGAGTATTTTTTGGAGGCAGTGACTCAGAAATGGGTGTATTGTGGAGGTACGACTTAAAGGAATTTGTGTGTCGTGGAAGCAGTGGCCTGGAAGGGGGGTGCGTGTGTCGTTGAAGCAGTGATCCGAAGAACGGGTGTTCCATGGAGGGTGGGTGTGTTGTGGAGGCAGTGGGCCAAAGGATGGGTGTGACTTGAAGACAGTGACCAGAAAGGGTGGGGCATGTCATGAAGACAACAAGCTGAAGGATGGGTGTGCGATGGAGGCAGTGATCTGAAAGGGTGGACATGTTGTGGAAGCATCGGCTTGAAGGATGGGCGTGTCTTGGAAGAAGTGGCCTAAAAGGGGCACGTGTCTTGGAAGAAGTGGCCTAGAAGGGGCGCGTGTCGTTGAGGCAGTGGCCCGAATGATGGGTGAGTCGTGGAGGCAGTGGCCCGAAAGAGTGGGTGAGTCGTGGAGGTAGTTGGACGAAGGAACGGGTGTACCACAAGGGGGCATTAACTCAAGTGGTGAGTGTATTGGGAAGGCATTGGCTCAAAAGGAGCAGGCATGTCGTGAAGACATTTGCCCAAGTTAGAGAGTTTACTGGAAGAGCATTAACACAAGAGAATGATGATTCTCATTGGAAAGAATCATCCAAGTGGGGTGAATATATGAATGAACACTCAAAATGTAACTTGAGAATGTGATGATGATTATGCAAAATATCATGCAAGCAATACTAATGTGCATGCAAAACATACAACGAGCAAGTGAATTTGGTTGTTCGAACCACTGGGTCAACCGGGTTAGTCAACCCGGAGCAACATAGCCAATAGACTCAGCAGGATAAGGTGGCCAATTGGACCAAAGTGATTGGCCAACCGGGCTGGGGCGATCGGTCAAACTGAAATGATAGGTTGAATGGGTCAGGGTGGTTGATTGGAGCAAAGTGATCAGTCAACCAAGGCTGGGTGGCCGGTTAGACCAAACAGACTGTGTGGCCGGTCGAGGCAAAGTTTTATGCCAACAGGAGCGGGGCGCCGGTCGATGTAAAATATAATACTTACTAGGTTAGGGTGGCTGGTCGAGGCAAATTGTAATGCCGATCGAGCCTAGGTGGTCAATCGAGGCAAATTGTAATGCTGGCTGGTCTAGGGCCGCTGATTGAGGCAAAGTGTATTGTCGAGTAAGCTGGGGTGGTCGGTCAAGGAAAAATGTTGTGCTGACTGAACCTGGGAGGTCGGTTGAGGCAATGTGTAATGTGTGGCTTGAAACATAAAAATCACACACATGATTGGCCAATCAATAGACGTGTGTACGAGCCAATTAGGGTCGGTCGGCCAATTTGCCTAGCGTGGGCGACCAAACCCATGAGCATGCAACCAAAGAGGATGTGTGACCGAGGGGATGAAGATATAATGATTTGAATATGGGTGAGCTTTGCATGTGTGACTAAAGATGTGTTCTACTATGTATGATCTACTGAACGTAGTTAGGTGCAACCAAAGGGGATTTGAGCAATGATAAAAAATGAGTGAGTGTTGTTGGGTTAGTTGAAGATGGGGAGAGGCATGATGGCTAAGGTTAGTATGATTCTACTTTTAAATTATGTTGTGAGGAAAATCTTTTTTATCTACTTATTAATACACTTTCTGGGCTTATAAGCATATGAGAGAACGATTAAAGAAAAGAAGGATAAGGATATAGAGGCATATCCCTCAAATCAAGTATATTTCAAAAACCAAATTCTTAAAATATTTTTTTTTCTTTTGATAACAGTTAATAAGGGTTATACTTATAATCATTTTTATACAACTTTATTTCAATTTATTATTTTTTAGTATTACCATACATTAATTTTAACAACACCTTCTATAAGAAGTGTATTTTAACTTTGCTATTTTGCTAATTGGATTATCCAAACTTAAAACAAACACTTAGAATTTTGCTTATTCTCTACTCATCTTTTTTCTTTTCATCATTTGTTCATTGAGCAATGGGTTGACAAAATTCATGATAAATAATAATTTAGGATGATTAAAATATTTCATGGCCTACTAGTTAGTTAGAGAGTCTCTTTTTTTTGAAGTGATGGGTTCAAGCCAAATATTTTATGATTCATCACTTATGATTAAAAAAAAAAATTTATGTTGAAGTATGAAACTCAAAACATCATAGGAATTGAATAAAAAAAAATATTTCAATAGCATGTACCCACTACCATGATTAAAAAAATTTCAAAAGTGAAAGGAAACATCTCACAGGAAAGAAAAGCAAAAGTGAAAAAGTGCTGCAAATAGGCAAAAGGTAATTTAATGCCTAATTGTCCACTCACTCCCAACCCCACGTCCCCACACCCATATGCAGAAGAAGCACATGAAATGTTTATGACCCTCAGTATTCTACAATTTTTCTTTGCAACTCCGAAAAAAAAATTCAAAATATTGGTCTTGTCAAGTGGCCCTCATCTCTCTGCCAGCTTTCAGCCTGCCACACACTTCAATGCTAAGAAACATTTATTTGCAAAATAAAAGCACAATCCTCCTCTCTGGTGAACTACAGATGCTACAACCAACTTGGCAGACAAGTTTTAACTTTCATGCTATTATTTCAACTTACTAATTACTGATTGTTTTTCTGTAAATCATCTTCCAATACTTCAGGCATTGCTTTCAGGATCCTCCGCAGGTGGACTTGCTGCCTTCCTTCACTGTGATTCTCTCTCTCAGATGCTCCCAGCATCTGTTATCATAAAATGCATGAGCGACGCTGGATTCTTCCTTGATGTGTAATCCTCATACTGGTTCACTAAATCCTTATTTCATGTTTATTACGGCATCCTAATCCTTACTCTTCAAATTCTCAGAAAAGACATAACTGGCAATGACACCATAAGAACCTTTTTCAAAGGTGTGGTTAATGTTCAGGTCTGTTTCTATCTTCCATTTATATTATAAAATGATACGCGAAAATCAAATCATAGATTTGAGTACATGAGACCTCTACTGCCCTACCAACATGAAGTTAATGCTGTAGGGAATACAGAACAACTTGAACAATGCTTGCTTGGCCTCTCATTACTTCCCCAGTCAGGTTGATATCCCTTTACAAGTAGAAAATAGTAAAAAGTTGAAAATTTCAGAATGGCTGATATTGCTCATCTGTCAATGCAGTGTTTCTTTCCTCAATATAATCTTCCTTACATCCGAAATCCTTTCTTCATTTTGAACTCTGCTTATGATGTGTATCAGGTGAGGAGTGATGAAGAGTTAGAAAAGTTTTTTGTTATGTCAGTGATTTAATGGTCTATTTTCAACATGAGAATTTTAATGAGCTCTTCATGCTAAACAGTTTCACCACATATTTGTACCGCCTTCGGCCGATCCATCGGGACAGTGGAATCCTTGTAAGTTAGATCCAGCATCATGTACTCCAAACCAGATTAGCATTCTTCAAGGTGAACAATTCTGTTTATTCTTTTCTCTTGGGGCATTTACATACGTACCACCCAATACCTATGTATTAACATCTGTAACACATAAAGTTTGGTTTTTACAGTAATTCCATACATAAATCTTTCCTACCACATGACAAATACCAGTATTTTAACTTTCTAAATTGTGAAATGCACCTTTTGACACATAAAGTTTGGTTTTTACAGTAATTCCATACACAAATCTTTCCTACCACATAAAAAATACCAGTATTTTAACTTCTAAAATGTGAAATGCACCTTTTCATGCATAGGCAAGGTGGCATTTATGTAAAAATTGAAGTTTATGTGTTAGATATGTAAATACACCGGTTCTAATTCTCTTATATTGTCTTCTTTGCCGGTGTTTTTTAACACTGAAGTTATTTAGATAAAATGAAATAAGAAAATTTGCAGTTTAACAGTGAATTGTCATGATTTAATATTTGGTTTTGTAATCACTAATGAAATCAGATGTGAGGATATTGATAATATGGTAAAAGTTTGGTTCAAGAATTGCATCCAATTTATTATAAATCCTCATAAGAACGCAACATTGCTGTTCTTAAACCAAGCTATCGTTGTTGCAGGATTCAGGAATAAAATGCTGACAGCACTTGCAGCGTTTGAAACCTCAGGGATTGAAGGAATGTTTATAAACTCCTGCTTCACACATGGCCAGAGTGAAGTGCAGGACTCATGGTATGCTGAAGATTCTCCAAGAATACATAATAAGGTATGCAATTGTACCTCGATTCTAAGTTTCATTGACTTCGATTTGATTTTGAATGGTCTCGAGTTTTCAGGCCTTAAAGTAAAACAATGATACCATCAAAAGTGTCCAAAACTGAAACTGATAAAACTGTTAAAACTGAAATTTCTTTTGGAACTGCAAATGAAACTTATTTAGAAGTTTCTCTCCATATTTCTTTTAAATGCAGCATTACATGAACAAAACTATTGAGATATTTCAAGACTCAACTGTAAATTATCAGATTACTGATCCTTCTTTTGTTCAGACTATTGCAGATGCTGTTGGTGATTGGTACTTTGGGAGAGGAATTGCCAAAGAAGTTGACTGCCCTTATCCTTGTGATCACAATTGTCAGAATCTCGTCCCTGCAGTAGAACCTGATATTATGTAGATTTTTTCTTAACAATTTCTTAGAATCAATGCAATGAGTGCAAGATGAGGCTCATATAGTTTATGAAAAGTTACAAAATCATAGAAAATGTTTAGTTTCGTAGAGATTTTTCTTTTGGTTTTTTCTTCTTAAGAAAGTGAAATCATTGATTGATCATAGCATCAAAGGAAATAAGAATGTTCACCAGTTATTGATTTTTAGCAAAAACTGAGCTGTTTTTCAAATATTACAGGTGAAATGCCTTCTATTTCTTCTGGTAAAGTGAGAAGATCCCAACTTTGGATGACAATGGAAGCCTTTTATTTATTTATTTATTTATTTATTTTCGGCATGAACCATGATTATGTGGCCTGACACTGTAAATTTGGTCTAAAATTATTATGTATATTTCTGATTTGTAAAATTTTCCCAATTATATCTGCTAAGCTACATTACTAGCGAGGTGAAACAAAGGATAGGCATGAATTGAAAAGAGTATACATGTTGATTTAAATAATATTGAGCCTCAATAATAGAAATTGTCTGACATTGTTTTTCTTTTCTTTGTTGTTGTTATTCTCGATAATATTTATAGCACATTGACACCTCATGTGTCTACAGCCATATGTGGGATGACAATTATTTAATTGCAATATATTAACACGCTAAGAAGACAAAGTCTAGTTGGGTTAGGCTATACATGTTAAATGTTTTAAAGAACTTCGTACTCAAATTCTTGAAAGCTTTTGTTTAGAATATTTTATATTAATGTTTTATAAACAAGCCAACTTGTGAGGTAACAGTTCAAATTAGAGTTGTCTTAGGCTTGAAACATTAGGTTGTCAAGTTTGGTAAATGAGAAATTCTTTGAGCTGAGTATGATTGATAAAGAATTTATTGCTCTTGAACACTTGTTCTATTCATCAATAGCTTGGGCTTATATAGGGCCTTACAACAATTTACAAATAACTATCTAGACTTCTTCTATATTTTCTATTTACAATTAGGACTTTAAACTAGATACAAATCTCAACACTACCTCTCAAGATGGGCAAAATATATCTACTAATCCCTTCTTGTCACATAACTTGACAAATCTAATGAGCTAAGTTCTTTTGTGAGACGGTCAACCACTTGCTCATTAGTGGCTACATGATACAGCTCCACTAGTTCGTTATTCAACTTTTTCTTGATGAAAAACCTATCAATCTTCGCATGTTTGGTTCTATTGTGTTGCACCGAGTTGTTGACAATGTTGATTGCTGACTTGTTGTTGCACCACAACTTCATTTAAGCTCCTTGATCTGTCTTGAGCTCTACCAATAAGGTTTTCAGCCACATCATCTCAGCAACTCCTAAGGCCATGGCCCTATATTCTGTCTCTGTTGTTGAGCTCGCTACTATCGGCTGCTTTTTACTCTTCCAAGAAACCAAGTTACCACCTACAAACATGTAGTATCCAGATGTGGACCTCCTATCATCAAGACAACTCCCCCAGTTAGAGCCATAATAACCCTCAATGCTCACATGTTCATTCTTCCTACGAAGATCAACCCCTTCCAAGGTGCACTTTTCAGGTACTTCAGAATCTGATATACAACGTTTGTGTGGCCCTTCCTTGGATCATGCATGTAATGACTCACCACACTTATTGCAAATGATATGTCGAGACGAGTGTTACTCAAATAGATGAAACAACCTACCAACCTCTGGTACCTCTCTCGATAAACTGGCTCTCTCGCCTCTGCACTTAACTTTTCCTTCTAATCAATAAGTGAAGTTGTAAACTTGCATCCCAACACGCTTGTCTCTATGACTAAGTCTAGCACATACTTCATCTGAGATAGGATAATCGTCTTTGCACCACGAGCCACCTCAATTCCAAAGAAGCATCTAAGTTGTCCCAGGTTCATCTCAAACTCTTTGCCCAATCTTGACTTTAGTTGCGCAATATCTCCCTCATCATCAACAGTAACTATCATATCATCCACATACACAACAAGTATAGTGGTGCGACCATCATTTCTTTGAATGAACACTGTGTGGTCAGCATTGATCTGCTGATAGTCCATACTTACCATTGCCCTCATAAATCTATCAAACCATGCTCGAGGAGACTATTTCAAACCGTATAGTGACTTCTTCAGTCTACATACCTTGCCCATTGTTTTGTTTGTATCAAAGCTCGGGGGTATTTCCATGTACACCTCTAGTAGATCACTATGAAGAAACACATTTTTCACATCCAGTTGGTGCAAATGTCTCCTCTTAGTCGATGACATACGTATGACTATATCTTTTATCCACCAACTGTGCTTTGTAGCGATCAATTTTTTCTTTTGAGATCTACTTCACTGTGAAGACCTATTTGCACCCAACTACATTTTTCTCTGTTGGCAGCAATGCAAGCTGCCACATCTTATTCTTCCTGAGAGCACCAAGTTCCTTCAGCATGATAGTCTTCCACTTTGGATCCTCCTTAGCTACCTGCCAACACATGGGAATAGAGACAGTGCCCATAGATGCAATGAATGCTTTGTATACAGTTGATATGCTAGAGTATGAGAAAAACTGAGAAATATCATGTGAGAAACCAAAACGATAAAAAAAAATGACCCCCACATCGTTGCAAGAGGTCATGCTTAAAGTCATGGGAGTGGGAGGAGAAGAGTCAGGAATCATATAACCTGTGCAATTTGATTCTAAGGTGGATGGTACAAGTGTATCATGAGTTGGGGTAGACTGGTATAAGGACTTTGTGATGGCATGAGTGGCATGACGGACACTGTTCCCTCTTTCTATCTCCTCCTCTTTGTATGCACTCTTAGCTCCCCTTAAGCTTGAATTCCACAACCTTTGGGCTCAATTTTCTCATTATTCGGTTCTTACTCAGCTTTATTATTCTCATTGTCTAACCCTTCATTAGCAGATTCTTCCCACACAACGGGACAAGGCATCGTTCTCACATGTATTAATCCCTTGCCATCACTACTCTCCCCCTCTCGCCTCATACCTCCAATATATGGCAAGTCACCGAAGAGTGAGATCACCTCCAAGGAATAATATGGTTCTGATTCTCTAAATTTCATATCCATACTCACAAATAAACTCCTCTCAATTGGGCTCCGATAAACATATCCCTTCTGAATAACAGAATAACCCACAAAAACACATTTAATAGCTCTGGAATCTAACTTCCCTACTGATTGTCAAATGTCCTTCACAAAACATACATAATCAAATAGCTTCAATGGAAGAACCCCGTCATTATCTCCTTTCAACAACTCTCAAGAAGATTGCCACATCAACACTCTTGAGAGCATTCTATTGACCAATAGAGCAAATGTTAAATTGTTTGCCCCCACAAGTGCTTTGAGACATTCATCGAGATCATTATGCTTCGAGCTACATTTAGAAAAGTTATATTCTTCTAGTGTGCTATTTTATTTGTGTCGATGTGTATGTGGTTTGATGCTCTATCCCTTAAATTGACAAGTACTCCTCAGACATTTTAGTGGTATACTCTATCTCATTATCAAATCTCAATACATTCACAACTGCACCATATTGAGTTTAAATCGCTCTGTGAAAGTATCTAAGCAAGCAAGTGCATCACTTTTGTTCCTCATTAGATACAGTCAAGTAAGACGAGAAAAACAATCAATGAACATCAAAATTTCTATAACTATTCATCGAAGTTGTAGAACAAAATCCCCATACATCATAATGTATCAAATGAAACACTAGAGCTCCTGTTCCCATAACTGACATAAGATTACCTAGTGAGCTTGTCAAACTCACAAACATCACACACTAGTTTTTCCTTATTTGCCTTTTCATACAAGCATGGATACAAACAACTCAATAGAGTGAGTGAAGAGTGTGTTAGCTGCCTGTGATGTAGCAATAATACATTCTCCACACTCCACTCAGATCCTTCTACTCTAGCATTCTCAACCATAAATGTCAAGGCTGAGTCCATCCCCTCTCTATCAATTTATCAGAGTTCAATATACCACGTGTCAGTCCCAAGTTTTGGTCAGTCTCCTTCTCTTGAAAGATCACCCTAGGAATATCAAATTAGACAATACATTTTTGTTGAAGAATAATAGCACTAATGGATAAAATGTTCAGTGGAAAGGAGGGAGCATGCAAAACATTAAACAAAATCATAAATCGTACCCTTACTGACCACAAGTTGTATTATACTATTAGCAGTCTGAATGCTCTCTAGAACTGCTAGATGAGTATAAGAAGAGAATTCTCTAGGGTTACCTATCACATGCTGAGATACACCAAGATCTGCATCCATTCTGGTGCTCTTGTAGTTGATATAGAGGCAAGAACATGTGTATCACGAGTACTTTTGGTTGAGTGAGCATAAGTTGTAGTGTTGCCCTTGAACGACGATAAGGTGGATGCATTCTCAGTCATATCACCTGTCCCTCTCTGCTTCCTCTTCAACATCCCAAAGAGCTCGTAATCCTTATCGTTAAAGGTTACCTCTGTCTCTTTTTTGTCCTCCGCTACCATTAAATTTATCCGGTACCCCTCTCTTCCACCTCTTTGGCCTCCACGACTATAGTCGCGACCTCTAAACTGTCCATATCCACTTGTCTCTCGCTCCTCGGGTGGCTTTTGACAGGCCCTGCTTAAGTGTCCCACTTCTCCACAGTTGTAGCACCTGTGGGTCTCCCCCGAGCACCTGTCATACCTGAACTCGAGGCAGCCAATGTTGTTTGCATTCCTGGAAGTTCACTCGACTAAGCTAGAACACGTGTTGAGATAGTTGCTCTCGTCGACACACCAACTTCATGTATGAGCCCAACCAAAACTTTCAAAACTTCAAAATCTATCTTTCCCAGAAGTTCTAATGATTTGCTATTATCTCCGTCCCCTAACATCCCGAACACAATTCTTTCATAAGGCAACCACCAAACTTTACTATGTACAAACAAAAGCAAAGTCCTGCTCCGCTCCTTTCTCTCGCGGTAAACCTTCGCGGTGATGTAGATGTCGATCTCGTCTGCAAATTCCAGCGAGCTCTATCGCTGCTGACAGTACGACGAGGGCTAGCTGCTAGGTTAGTTTTTGTACCATAAAAAATAGATTGCTCTTGAAAAATTATTATATGCATCAATTCTTTAGGAGGCCTTACAATATTTTATAAATAAATTTCTAAATTACTTTTATATTTTTTATTTACAATTAGATCTCTAAATTAAAAATAGATCTCAACAAGTAAAGGCAAGAGCTACCATGATTTAGTTACACTGTTGACTGACCCAAGTTAAAATTGTTTTACATTTTAAAAAAGCATGAGAGAAATCAATTTAGCTTTGCAGTCAGCTTTTACAAATTAGATCACATGATTTTTAATATATCTAATTAATAAAATCTAAAGATCAAGTGTTGCAAGATAAAATATACACAACATTTTTGAATGACTTTATAGACTTGCTTAATTTATGAAAGTTTAGAATGAACAAATATAAAGTAGACCATGACTCACAAATCTACATAAATTTTTAAGGAAAACCTGAAATGAAAAATCATAGAGAAAAGCTCTGTTGAAATTAATCAGCTATAAGTTACAAAACCCACACTTTTTTTGTCTTTTAGAGGGGATGTATTACATGACAAGGAAACAAGGGTGGATCTGGATATCATTCAATGTCAGGTTGTGATGGAAAATGAACATCAATATTATTTGGTGACAATTGAAGGCGAGTATCGACAATTTGTTATGTTAGTGATAGATGATATCAAATGATGACAAACCAAGTGTCAATAGCAATCAATAACAGGCATCGACAATTTGTGGCATCGAAGATGGGCATTAGTGTTGATCAATGGGGGAATTTGACACTGATCAAGGATGTGAATCAATAGCAAGTATGCATAGCTTTTGGTATTTTTAGAGTACTAAAATTCTCTTTTTTGAAATCCTTTTGAATACATGAAAGCGAAAAAAAAAACATTTCTATAGTTCAAGCGTAGACATCCTCTTCATTTTTTTGACATAAATGAGTTAAAGAGTTCCACCTTGACTATTTGATTTTTTTTTTTCTTAAATAATATCATATGGTCTTAGTAATCCTAAAACTACATTATATTTAGCTCTAGATTTCTCTTGTTCAAAGTGCTCAATTATTTATAGAATTGAATAATATTAAATTTGGGCATAGAAATACAACGAGTTTAATTATTAAATCATTGAATAGTTATAAATGATATTTATTATTATGCATTAAATTTTATTGTTTTCTTTCGCAGCACAATTTTCAAAAAACAAGAAAATCATAAAACTAAATATGTAAAAAAAAAAAATCATGTCAGCACGAATCTCGAAGAGATCCAACGGTCCATAAGACAAAAGAAATATTAAATGTTAGACTGGCTGGTAGAAGAAGTGGGGGACCCAAATGTCTGACTAGATGAGCAAAACTTATAGCCAATTATCATAAATATGAATGTATGGCACGAGTTGGATGACTCACCTAGTCATAAGGTAAATGATCACCTAAACATAACACTTCGATGAAATCAAGCCCGAAGAAGAGGCCAATACCTCAGATCTTATGACTACACTGGGAACGACCAACACCCTTCCCCCAAGATCTCTTCGTCGAAGAACAAGCTACCTGTCGGATTACAACAATTCATCTTTCGCCCAACAACCTAGCTTCACTCTGCTAGAGAATCAAGGGTTGACGACCATTATGCCAATCGATAGGCAAGACTTACTCGATCGGCTCTACCGACATCTAACTAATAGAAGGCAGCCTGACCCATAGCGCCCACCGGATCCAGTTGACCAGAAAAGCTCAACAAAGTCCTACCAAGCCTAGCCGCCCGAGCCCGAGAGCAGCAAAACTGGGCCCAGAATGGTGAGATACCTAGAATAATTTGTACAATTTTACTTAAAATAGGGGCATAAATATAACTTCCTCTATTACACCTCATTTGTCTATACATATAAAGATTATTTCTACAATAAAGACTAATCAAACACAATTCCCTCACTCTCTCTTTCTTTCTCTGTAATATTTTATACTTTATTTCTTAAATATGATTCACGAAAGGTAGATTTTGTAGTGCTGATAGATTCAAATTAGTCTATACAACTACCTATTCTACTTCCCACTCATATCCTAGTTTCAGAGGCTATTCGCTTCAGTATATATAGCTCCTCACATGACATAATATAGTATCAGTTCAGATTGGAATTTTTAACAATCAATAACCCACCCATAATTTTTCAGCATTAAGCATTCCGAATAATTTTTTGTCCGCATGTATTAGACTAATTTGTTTCTCAGGGCATGGGCGGAGACCGGGCAATAGCACACGATCACCAGGTCATAAAAAATGAATTTTTAAACTGTGGGTTTCAGTTTTTCGCATTTGAGTCGGCAAGCTTCGCTTCTTTCTCTGGTGGCATTGGTCGGTTCGATTTTCAAAGCATGATTCGTCTACTTGCCTATGTAGTTATAATCATGCATTTTACTTAGATTACAAGCATGAAAAAAAAATATTTTTAATTAATCATTAATCATCTAAAATGGCCCCGATACACACACACACATGCATACATGATGCGTTGTGCTCTCAAGTTAGTTGGCAGAGCATTTGATTCAGCGGTGTAAGTCCCCTCTGGTCTAAGGTTCGAATCCCCCCTTGTATAGGATATAGTACATGAGTGATTAGGGGTATTAGGGATGATCGGAGCTCAACTAATAGCCTCCGGTCATTACTTTTTGAATATATATA
>NW_018164444.1:13504248-13534273 GCF_001263595.1 Phalaenopsis equestris
AAAATCCCCATACATCATAATGTATCAAATGAAACACTAGAGCTCCTGTTCCCATAACTGACATAAGATTACCTAGTGAGCTTGTCAAACTCACAAACATCACACACTAGTTTTTCCTTATTTGCCTTTTCATACAAGCATGGATACAAACAACTCAATAGAGTGAGTGAAGAGTGTGTTAGCTGTCTGTGATGTAGCAATAATACATTCTCCACACTCCACTCAGATCCTTCTACTCTAGCATTCTCAACCATAAATGTCAAGGCTGAGTCCATCCCCTCTCTATCAATTTATCAGAGTTCAATATACCACGTGTCAGTCCCAAGTTTTGGTCAGTCTCCTTCTCTTGAAAGATCACCCTAGGAATATCAAATTAGACAATACATTTTTGTTGAAGAATAATAGCACTAATGGATAAAATGTTCAGTGGAAAGGAGGGAGCATGCAAAACATTAAACAAAATTATAAATCGTACCCTTACTGACCACAAGTTGTGTTATACTATTAGCAGTTTGAATGCTCTCTAGAACTGCTAGATGAGTATAAGAAGAGAATTCTCTAGGGTTACCTATCACATGCTGAGATACACCAAGATCTACTATTCATTTTGGTGCTCTTGTAGTTGATATAGAGGCAAGAACATGTGTATCACGAGTACTTTTGGTTGAGTGAGCATAACTTGTAGTGTTGCCCTTGAACGACGATAAGGTGGATGCATTCTCAGTCATATCACCTGTCCCTCTCTGCTTCCTCTTCAACATCCCAAGGAGCTCGTAATCCTTATCGTTAAAGATTACCCCTGTCTCTTTTTTGTCCTCCGCTACCATTAAATTTACCCGGTACCCCCCTCTTCCACCTCTTTGGCATCCACGACTATAGTCGCGACCTCTAAACTGTCCATATCCACTTGTCTCTCATTCCTCGGGTGGCTTTTGACAAGCCCTGCTTAAGTGTCCCACTTCTCCATAGTTTTAGCACCTGTGGGTCTCCCCCGAGCACCTGTCATACCTGAACTCGAGGCAGCCAATGTTACTTGCATTCCTGGAAGTTCACTCGACTAGGCTAGAACACGTGTTGAGATATTTGCTCTCGTCGACACACTAACTTCATGTATGAGCCCAACCAAAACTTTCAAAACTTCAAAATCTATCTTTCCCAGAAGTTCTAATGATTTGCTATTATCTCCGTCCCCTAACATCCCGAACACAATTCTTTCATAAGGCAACCACCAAACTTTACTATGTACAAACAAAAGCAAAGTCCTGCTCCGCTCCTTTCTCTCGCGGTAAACCTTCGCGGTGATGTAGATGTCGATCTCGTCTGCAAATTCCAGCGAGCTCTATCGCTGCTGACAGTACGACGAGGGCTAGCTGCTAGGTTAGTTTTTGTACCATAAAAAATAGATTGCTCTTGAAAAATTATTATATGCATCAATTCTTTAGGAGGCCTTACAATATTTTATAAATAAATTTCTAAATTACTTTTATATTTTTTATTTACAATTAGATCTCTAAATTAAAAATAGATCTCAACAAGTAAAGGCAAGAGCTACCATGATTTAGTTACACTGTTGACTGACCCAAGTTAAAATTGTTTTACATTTTAAAAAAGCATGAGAGAAATCAATTTAGCTTTGCAGTCAGCTTTTACAAATTAGATCACATGATTTTTAATATATCTAATTAATAAAATCTAAAGATCAAGTGTTGCAAGATAAAATATACACAACATTTTTGAATGACTTTATAGACTTGCTTAATTTATGAAAGTTTAGAATGAACAAATATAAAGTAGACCATGACTCACAAATCTACATAAATTTTTAAGGAAAACCTGAAATGAAAAATCATAGAGAAAAGCTCTGTTGAAATTAATCAGCTATAAGTTACAAAACCCACACTTTTTTTGTCTTTTAGAGGGGATGTATTACATGACAAGGAAACAAGGGTGGATCTGGATATCATTCAATGTCAGGTTGTGATGGAAAATGAACATCAATATTATTTGGTGACAATTGAAGGCGAGTATCGACAATTTGTTATGTTAGTGATAGATGATATCAAATGATGACAAACCAAGTGTCAATAGCAATCAATAACAGGCATCGACAATTTGTGGCATCGAAGATGGGCATTAGTGTTGATCAATGGGGGAATTTGACACTGATCAAGGATGTGAATCAATAGCAAGTATGCATAGCTTTTGGTATTTTTAGAGTACTAAAATTCTCTTTTTTGAAATCCTTTTGAATACATGAAAGCGAAAAAAAAAACATTTCTATAGTTCAAGCGTAGACATCCTCTTCATTTTTTTGACATAAATGAGTTAAAGAGTTCCACCTTGACTATTTGATTTTTTTTTTTCTTAAATAATATCATATGGTCTTAGTAATCCTAAAACTACATTATATTTAGCTCTAGATTTCTCTTGTTCAAAGTGCTCAATTATTTATAGAATTGAATAATATTAAATTTGGGCATAGAAATACAACGAGTTTAATTATTAAATCATTGAATAGTTATAAATGATATTTATTATTATGCATTAAATTTTATTGTTTTCTTTCGCAGCACAATTTTCAAAAAACAAGAAAATCATAAAACTAAATATGTAAAAAAAAAAAATCATGTCAGCACGAATCTCGAAGAGATCCAACGGTCCATAAGACAAAAGAAATATTAAATGTTAGACTGGCTGGTAGAAGAAGTGGGGGACCCAAATGTCTGACTAGATGAGCAAAACTTATAGCCAATTATCATAAATATGAATGTATGGCACGAGTTGGATGACTCACCTAGTCATAAGGTAAATGATCACCTAAACATAACACTTCGATGAAATCAAGCCCGAAGAAGAGGCCAATACCTCAGATCTTATGACTACACTGGGAACGACCAACACCCTTCCCCCAAGATCTCTTCGTCGAAGAACAAGCTACCTGTCGGATTACAACAATTCATCTTTCGCCCAACAACCTAGCTTCACTCTGCTAGAGAATCAAGGGTTGACGACCATTATGCCAATCGATAGGCAAGACTTACTCGATCGGCTCTACCGACATCTAACTAATAGAAGGCAGCCTGACCCATAGCGCCCACCGGATCCAGTTGACCAGAAAAGCTCAACAAAGTCCTACCAAGCCTAGCCGCCCGAGCCCGAGAGCAGCAAAACTGGGCCCAGAATGGTGAGATACCTAGAATAATTTGTACAATTTTACTTAAAATAGGGGCATAAATATAACTTCCTCTATTACACCTCATTTGTCTATACATATAAAGATTATTTCTACAATAAAGACTAATCAAACACAATTCCCTCACTCTCTCTTTCTTTCTCTGTAATATTTTATACTTTATTTCTTAAATATGATTCACGAAAGGTAGATTTTGTAGTGCTGATAGATTCAAATTAGTCTATACAACTACCTATTCTACTTCCCACTCATATCCTAGTTTCAGAGGCTATTCGCTTCAGTATATATAGCTCCTCACATGACATAATATAGTATCAGTTCAGATTGGAATTTTTAACAATCAATAACCCACCCATAATTTTTCAGCATTAAGCATTCCGAATAATTTTTTGTCCGCATGTATTAGACTAATTTGTTTCTCAGGGCATGGGCGGAGACCGGGCAATAGCACACGATCACCAGGTCATAAAAAATGAATTTTTAAACTGTGGGTTTCAGTTTTTCGCATTTGAGTCGGCAAGCTTCGCTTCTTTCTCTGGTGGCATTGGTCGGTTCGATTTTCAAAGCATGATTCGTCTACTTGCCTATGTAGTTATAATCATGCATTTTACTTAGATTACAAGCATAAAAAAAAAAATATTTTTAATTAATCATTGATCATCTAAAATGGCCCCGATACACACACACACACATACATATATGATGCGTTGTGTTCTCAAGTAACTTGGTAGAGCATTTGATTCAGCGGTCTAAGTCTCCTCTGGTCTGAGGTTCGAATCCCCCATTGTATAGGATATAATACACGGGTGATTAGGCGCATTAGGGATGATCGAAGCTCAACTAATAGCCTCCGGTCATTACTTTTTAAGACACACACACACACATACATACATATATATACATGATTAGCAATAAGAGAAAATGAATGCTTAAAGATTTGGAAAGCTCAATTTGTGTGTATATATGTATGTATGCATGCATGCATGTATATGTGCACACACACACACATACATACATATATATACATGATTAGCAATAAGAGAAAATGAATGCTTAAAGATTTGGAAAGCTCAATTTGTGTGTATATATGTATGTATGCATGCATGCATGTATATGTGCACACACACACACATACATACATATATATACATGATTAGCAATAAGAGAAAATGAATGCTTAAAGATTTGGAAAGCTCAATTTGTGTGTATATATGTATGTATGCATGCATGCATGTATATGTGCACACACACACACATACATACATATATATACATGATTAGCAATAAGAGAAAATGAATGCTTAAAGATTTGGAAAGCTCAATTTGTGTGTATATATGTATGTATGCATGCATGCATGTATATGTGCACACACACACACATACATACATATATATACATGATTAGCAATAAGAGAAAATGAATGCTTAAAGATTTGGAAAGCTCAATTTGTGTGTATATATGTATGTATGCATGCATGCATGTATATGTGCACACACACACACATACATACATATATATACATGATTAGCAATAAGAGAAAATGAATGCTTAAAGATTTGGAAAGCTCAATTTGTGTGTATATATGTATGTATGCATGCATGCATGTATATGTGCACACACACACACATACATACATATATATACATGATTAGCAATAAGAGAAAATGAATGCTTAAAGATTTGGAAAGCTCAATTTGTGTGTATATATGTATGTATGCATGCATGCATGTATATGTGCACACACACACACATACATACATATATATACATGATTAGCAATAAGAGAAAATGAATGCTTAAAGATTTGGAAAGCTCAATTTGTGTGTATATATGTATGTATGCATGCATGCATGTATATGTGCACACACACACACATACATACATATATATACATGATTAGCAATAAGAGAAAATGAATGCTTAAAGATTTGGAAAGCTCAATTTGTGTGTATATATGTATGTATGCATGCATGCATGTATATGTGCACACACACACACATACATACATATATATACATGATTAGCAATAAGAGAAAATGAATGCTTAAAGATTTGGAAAGCTCAATTTGTGTGTATATATGTATGTATGCATGCATGCATGTATATGTGCACACACACACACATACATACATATATATACATGATTAGCAATAAGAGAAAATGAATGCTTAAAGATTTGGAAAGCTCAATTTGTGTGTATATATGTATGTATGCATGCATGCATGTATATGTGCACACACACACACATACATACATATATATACATGATTAGCAATAAGAGAAAATGAATGCTTAAAGATTTGGAAAGCTCAATTTGTGTGTATATATGTATGTATGCATGCATGCATGTATATGTGCACACACACACACATACATACATATATATACATGATTAGCAATAAGAGAAAATGAATGCTTAAAGATTTGGAAAGCTCAATTTGTGTGTATATATGTATGTATGCATGCATGCATGTATATGTGCACACACACACACATACATACATATATATACATGATTAGCAATAAGAGAAAATGAATGCTTAAAGATTTGGAAAGCTCAATTTGTGTGTATATATGTATGTATGCATGCATGCATGTATATGTGCACACACACACACATACATACATATATATACATGATTAGCAATAAGAGAAAATGAATGCTTAAAGATTTGGAAAGCTCAATTTGTGTGTATATATGTATGTATGCATGCATGCATGTATATGTGCACACACACACACATACATACATATATATACATGATTAGCAATAAGAGAAAATGAATGCTTAAAGATTTGGAAAGCTCAATTTGTGTGTATATATGTATGTATGCATGCATGCATGTATATGTGCACACACACACACATACATACATATATATACATGATTAGCAATAAGAGAAAATGAATGCTTAAAGATTTGGAAAGCTCAATTTGTGTGTATATATGTATGTATGCATGCATGCATGTATATGTGCACACACACACACATACATACATATATATACATGATTAGCAATAAGAGAAAATGAATGCTTAAAGATTTGGAAAGCTCAATTTGTGTGTATATATGTATGTATGCATGCATGCATGTATATGTGCACACACACACACATACATACATATATATACATGATTAGCAATAAGAGAAAATGAATGCTTAAAGATTTGGAAAGCTCAATTTGTGTGTATATATGTATGTATGCATGCATGCATGTATATGTGCACACACACACACATACATACATATATATACATGATTAGCAATAAGAGAAAATGAATGCTTAAAGATTTGGAAAGCTCAATTTGTGTGTATATATGTATGTATGCATGCATGCATGTATATGTGCACACACACACACATACATACATATATATACATGATTAGCAATAAGAGAAAATGAATGCTTAAAGATTTGGAAAGCTCAATTTGTGTGTATATATGTATGTATGCATGCATGCATGTATATGTGCACACACACACACATACATACACGCCCCACCCCCCCACGCCGGCCCCCGCCACGCCTGAATTACGGCAGGAATACTCATTGAACCCGCTTCGCACGTGCTTCTCAAGCACGCAACGGAAACCGGATGAGGAAACCGCGAACGCACACGTGCTGCGATCCAGCTGCTCACACGTGAACTCTCCTGTTAATCAATGGAAGACAATTGGGCTGTGAAGTTCGCTTCAAAATTGGTTCAAATTTTAGCTCAGTTCTAAATAGACAAATCAAATTTTAGCTCAATTCTAAATAGACAAGTCAAGTTAAGGGTTAAAATTTTAGATTGAAATTTTTTTCAAGACGAGTTGAACTCTACTCAAAATCAGATTTTTAAAGAACCTAGTGATGTTAAAGCTATAAATTTAACAAATTTAGCTCAAAAACTATTTAATCACTTGAAAATTGAATCAAATTTTGGCTCGGACCGAGAACGGGTCTAAATAAACTAGCCGAGCTATGAGCGGAAGCTTTATATTGAACTTTCTTATAGCCGATTTGGAGCCAACTCGAGTTGGCTCGAAATCACACCGCGAACAGCCCAAGAAGCTGCATAAGAAGCAGAAGCACTAATCAATATTTCTAATACTATAACTGTCAATTAATGCATTAATACCATGCACGCTGGAGAAGAAGAGAACGGAGACGAGGAGGGAGAAGAAGGCTTTGGACATTGTGGAGGCCATTGTCGTCGTGCCTGAGAGCTTGGGATTGAGAAATGAGAAGAAAGTATGGAACAAGAGCACTGCTGGTTTTCCGAAGCTGTGAATGGGGATTGGGAGTTATTTATAAGGAAGATGGAGAGATTTGTTTATTTGTATTAGGGTTCCGGGTAACTAAACAAGTGATAAATTCCAACATGGCAAGACAAAGTTTGGCAGCACTTGAAGGCATCTATGTTTGTAGACTTGTTCAAACTAATTGTGTTGGACTTATTCTTTTCAGCAATGAATGTCACGAGAAAATAGTACGTCATCATGTGTGGATGATGGTGTAGATTAAATTAAAGTTATTGAACGCACGATATGATGAGATTCACACCGCCATCCATACATCAGACCATAATACTTTTTCATAGAGTAGTTTTTATGCACGTGACTATAAAGTTATTATAACAAATGATTTTGTAAGTTATTATATATGGATATTACAAACTTTTTTAAAAAATATAATAAAGGTTTTATTATTTTTTTCATATTATCCAATTATTTCTTGTCACAAAAATATAACAAATATAGCTACAAAATAAATATCAGATGGAGATATCGAAAAAAGAAACATAATAATGAGAAAATTACAAAAATTTGCCTCGAAGAAATGCTCAACATGAAGTAATTACAGTATATGAAAACATTTGTTATGAAAAATGTTTAGAAAATTAGGGCGAAGAAAAACAGTAATCGACACAAATCCAGAAGAACATAGAGATTTAACGAGGTTCGGCAAAGATGTCTACGTCCTCGGGAGCAGAGCGGCGAGTTTCTTTTCACTATTCATAAAAGAGATTACAGAATAGAGCGATACCTCTTGGGGTTGCTAACAGACCTATTTATAACCCAAGGAGTAAACCCTAGACACAATATGTAATTACAACATTACCCATGTACTATACCGCGGAGCTTTGCCCCCGCTCTCCAACCCACGTAACTTCCCAATTTGGACATATTCTTCCACTCCGCTCCGCTTCGCTTCGATCCAGCGTCTGTCCCTATATGGTATATGAGTCATACCATAACAAAAAATAATGTGATTGATTAAAATTAAATATTTTTTATAAGAAAATTGTTTCAATATTTTTTAACAATTTAAAGGTAATTTTGTTCGAATTTTGACATTTTTATTCTGCTTAAAACGGGGATTCCAAGGTTCTTTAATTACGAAGATCAACTTGAAAGTCAAAATGACTTGGGAGGGGCATGTGCCTAGAATAATCCAGATTGATATGATCATGGTCCTCATAATCACTAAGTGTTGAGTTAAAACAATGACAATTTGAAACAATTGAATTAAAGTGATATAATTTTATAATTGTTAATATTTCTATTAAAGTAATATATGTATTCTACAAGCTAAAATTTTTAAATGAATCAAAGTAAAAGTAATGGTCTAGTAAACTTGATGCGTGATAGGAAATTCATGGTAGTAGAGTAGCAGATTATCATCTTAGCGTGGTATGAAGATTCAACGTAGACACGAAAAAAAGAAAGAAACTAATAATGATACCAAAAGTTTTTATGTAAAAAATTTAGAAAGCAAAAAACCGCAGTCATGGTCCTCATAATCACTAAGTGTTGAGTTAAAAAAAATGACTATTTGAAACAACTGAATTAAATTAATATAATTTAATAATTGTTAATAATTCTATTAAAGTAATATATGTATCCTGCAAGCTAAATTTTTTAATAAATCAACGTAAAACCTTAGCTAATGCCTAACATATATAGGGCAACATGATTTTGTTTAATCCATTAACAGCCAAGTCAAGCTTTGACAATATCTCAAAGATTGCTGAATTAAGAATATATATAGTATATCTGAGGTAAACCATAAAATGCCTAGGAAAAATGATGTAGAGATTGAATTGTTGTCAATTACAGAAGAAGTGAAAATATATATATATATATATATATATTCAAAAAGGTTGATCATCGATCAATCTCATAGTCTGAACGAGGGGCGAACCTCTCTTTCAGAAAGGTGTGCAATTCGAAACATCAAAGGCCGCAACCAATGAGTCGGGCTAAGACACACACACACACACACACACACACACACACATATATATATATATATATATATATATCAATCCCTCTGGCACGATTGGCCGTAAATCGACAATGAGTTGCAAATTAACTTGAAATATGTTAAATTTAGGCATTCAATACTCCCATCCAAAGCTAGTTTAAAATTGATTAAATTTAATATCTCGAAACATTTTATTATCAAACCTAAGTTCCTCTTAAGCTTTTTTATTTTTATTTTTTCTAAATTTTTTGTATGAAGTTCAGATTAAAAAAATATTCTGAAAAGAAAACTTCAGATATTCGTTTAACTCACACTCAATACAGCCATGAATTTTTGTAGCTTCTACCACAAACAGTGTGTTTATAATAATAGGTTTTTTTTTTCTTTTTTTTTTGATGTCTGTAATACTAATTTAATTATATATATTATTTATTTAAAAAATTAGGGACATTTACATGCATACCAGCCAATTCCTATGTATTTACATATCTAACACCTCAATTTTACTTTTTGATATCACAGCATAGATATCTTTCACTATTTTGAAAAAGTTAAATAAACATTTTTCATGCATCGAAAAGATAGCATATACGTAAAAATTGAAGTTTAGGTATTAATTATGAAAATACATAGAAATTGAATCGTATGTATGTAAATAGGGTTGTCAAAATGGCTCGTTGTTCTTGAACTTCTCGTGTTTGGCTCGTTCGCTAAGTTAATGAGACGAATTTGTTTGTTCGTTCTTGTTCAGCTCGTTTTGGCTCAAAATACTACTCATCAATTATATATCTATATATTGATGAATAGTATTTTTAAAAAAATTAATTGACTACAAGGCTATAAAAAATTATAATCAAATAAAAGTATTAATTAAGAAAATAGAATAAAAATTATTAATTACATCTAAATAATATTTTAATATAAACAATAATTTTTAAATCTGACACCAATTCTTGACATGTTATAGTTTCGTGATTAGGATTGTTAAAACGACTCTAAATGAGCTGAACACTACCACATTTTTGAGTTTCAAATATAAACTTGCAGATTTTGACTGTACTTCTGGTGTGTATGAGTAGTGATACAATATTTTTTCGTGGAGAAGCCCGCCGACTTGAAGGCCCTTAGGACGACATGGAGCACGATGATCGGCACGTTTAGTCCATATCTCTTGTATAATTGTATTCCCCCGCCTCTTCAGGTCACGCTTTTCATGATTTTTCCTCGACAAATTTTCTCAACTAAGCCTTTTACTTCGTCTTCTTCCCCTATATATATATATATTAAGATGTCTAATACATTCAACTATTTTGAATTATTTTTTTTATATTCTTGGGGTTAGTAATAGTCATATAAAAATTATGACTATTATTAAGTTTTTAAAAGTAAAATGAACTTTTTTATCTTAGCTAGGGTTGTGACACAAAAGTGTTATACATATAAATATCAAAGTTTAAGGGTTATCTTTGAAGATATGTAAGAATTATGTGATATTTATGTAAATTCTCATATAGTTCCAATACTTAGCGAACCGGCTATGGAGTGGTTCATGTCAATGCTACGATGGCCAATTGGCCATTCCTAGTCCAATGCATTATTGCTTGTGTCGATGCTTTCTTTATCCGACTTCTTCATTATTTCACTTACTTTCCGGCAGCTTTGTAGCATTTGGCAGTGTTTAGGATAAAAATATATCATTATATTATTAAATATCAAAAAGAGGAATAAATTTCATTACAAAATATATAAATTTATTACCAAAATTTTGGCATAATAGAAAATGGACAATTTTTTTTTTTAATAATAATTTAGTGGTCGTTTGGGGCGGCAGTTTTACTTCAGTGTGGTCTGGGATCGTGGTTTAGATTGTTCAGATTATGTGGTCGCAGAGGCAATCCGATAAATCCAATTAAAACAGCGGCCCGCGTTCTTTTGATTTTATTTTACGCGGCTGCCTTTTTGTGTTTTTTTCCGCAACGGCCCTCTTATTCCTTTGCGGCTCTCTCGATGCGACTATTGCCCTAATTTCTCTTCTCTTGACCCTCTTGGTTTCGTGGCTTCGGAGGCTAGGGGTTCTTTCTAGTTGCCTTTTGTTGGTTGCGAGTGGTTGTTTCGGTGACCTTATATTCTTCTTCCTCTCCTCTCTTTTTGCTGCTCGATTTGGTCGTTTTGTGCACTTTGTGCTCCGTACCGTAGTTCCCTTTCTTAGATTGGTGGTTATTGTGGTGACCTTTCTATCTTCTCTTTTTTTTGTCTCATCTCTATCTCGGTTTGATGGTTGTGCTCATTATGCGCTTTGTGCGATAGTCTCTCTTCTACCCCTCCCCTTTGTTCTGCTAATCTTTGTCTTATCTATTAGGTGGCTTTATGATTCTGCAAATGTTAATGTGCAATGGTTCTCAGTTTGATTGTTGGTTTCCTCTCCCCTGATTTCTCCCTTTGCTCGATTTGGTGGTTTTCGGTTTGATATGCTATGTTGATGATTTTGATGCCTCGTGTTGCATCCATGATGGATATGTTTACGATTTTGATATGCTCGGTTGTTATAAATATCAATCTAGCGTATCATGGATGATTTTGATTCTTAATGTTGCATACTTAAAGCTTGGTTGTGATATTCTTGGTTGATGATTTTGTTTTATGTTGCATCCATGATGCTCGGTTTGATGCTTTATACTTTATGTTGCATCCATGTTTAAGCTCTGCTCGTTTATGTGGCTTTATATTTTATGATGCTCGGTTTGAGTCATACAAGTGCATTATACATTAGTTGTGATACACATGGTGGTGGTAATGTTTGCATTTGGACATTCAAAACACATATGGTGGTGCAATGGTTGTGGATGTGCAGGTGTGTGTAGGTGCTTGCCCGAATCTTGGATGAGTTGTTTAGTATTGTTGGTGTGTTTGTGTGTGTGTGTGTGTGTGTGTGTTGGTGTGTGGTTGTGTTGGTGCGTGGTGGTGGAGGTGGTGGTGGTGTGATGTGTGGATGTGTGGTGTGTATTACATGTTGGCTCTTAATATTTTGTATGACATGGGCATATGTGTGGTAAATGGTGTGTGGATGTGTGATATGTGGTGTATGGATGTGTATGTGTTTGTTTGTGGGTGAGGTGATGGTGGAAGGTGTGTGGTTGTAGGTGATGGTGGATGTGTTTGTGTGTGGGTGTAGGTGATGGTAGATGTGTTTTTGTGTGGAAAGGCGTTGTTGATGATTTGTGACCTTCTTTTTTTCGTAGCTCTCAAGGTTTATGTTAATTATTTTTTTCATTATAGTATCACAATGGTTAATACCAAAGAGGCTTGTTCATCCGTGATGTGGGATAAGGACACAAAGATAATAGTTTACGACCTTTGCCTCAAGGAGGTCGATTTAGGAAATAGACCGATAACCTATTTCAACAAGGAAGGCTCTAAAAAACATTGTTAGAAAATTCAAGAAAAGCACATGTAGAGAGTAAGATAGAATGTAGTTAAAAAACAAGTGAGATCAGCTAAAGAATGATTAGAAAATCTAGAAAGAATTAAACCGAGGATCAACGGGCTTGGGGCGGGATCCGGTAACACGAACAATTTATGCTTCTGAGGAGTGGCAGGCAGAAAGATCGATAGTGAGCATTTTTGATATGTCCCATATTTTTTGTCAAATTTTAAATTGTTTTCAAATCCAACATGTTATGTGAATTTTTAGGTGGTTTCTACTGTAAAAAAACTTTAAATGCAGCTGAATCGATCCTAAGCTGGAGGAGAAGTTGGATCGTATGTTTGGAGGTGTTAAGACAATGCACAAAAATGCATGTGCCCCTAGTGATGTAGGGTTTGGTGGAATCCCCAGTAATCGGTAGTTGATCAAATAGGTGATTTTAATGAAGGCCCCAACCCGAACTTCTATGAAGTTAAGTCCATTAGCCGGTCAAAACGTCCCCGAGTTTAAAAAGAAAAAAAGAGGAGCCGCTCTACTTAGAATCTAGATCTCACAGTTGGTGGTTTCATGCACCAATGACCCTGACCCATCACAAGTAACTTTTGTTTAACAAATTATGTGAATCTGAGAGGCAACTCCATAAATTTATAAGGACATGACGCTATGCTTGTTCTCTACGAAGTTGCTTGAAGATTCAGCCTAGAGAGATTTTTTCATGACGATGACCGTTGACCGTAGGGTGGCTCACCTACGTTATTTTCATGGAAGCAATGACGTTTGAGTGACACTTTTTTTATTATATTCTTGTAAGACATTTCATATTTGTTAATAGATTATTTATTTTGGATATTTTTACTTGTTTATGGTTTTTTATGCTGCTTTGGACATATCACTTGAAAGTTTTTCATTCCTCATTATGTTTCCATTTACTTTGATAATGTCATTTGCTTTATTTTCTTATATTTGTTTTATTCATAACCTTATATGATTATAGCTAGTTCATTGATATTTATGTGTTAGTCACTTCAATACTGAAATACATTGATGTAACTAAAGAAAGGCGCAGACGGAAAATTGTTGTTGCAATATGCTTAATATAAGTTTATTATAATTGTACATAGAGCACTCCCCTTGCATAACATCTTTATATGTTGGTGACAAATGGGTTGGAAAGTTGCTTGCGGGCCACCCAATGAAGTTAACCATAACTGTATGCACAATTATCGTATATTTATTATATGAGAATATTCACCTTAAAATAGAGTAAAAATATATGTAATAAAGGAATCAATATTTATTTCTCAATGAACAAGAGAACCCTCCCTCTCAAGCTCGTTTTTTTCCACCTTCATGTTGAAATGAACCTTTTTTATTAATTTGTCATTGCTGATTAGGACAATCGTGTCCATTTTGAGTAGGGATTAAGTT
The DNA here is from genome assembly GCF_001263595.1 of Phalaenopsis equestris. Lineage (NCBI taxonomy): Eukaryota > Viridiplantae > Streptophyta > Magnoliopsida > Asparagales > Orchidaceae > Phalaenopsis > Phalaenopsis equestris. The sequence goes on from NW_018164444.1 coordinate 13,518,546, forward strand.
AACCCATCAAGAATCTAATAATTTTAGTTTCATATTGGGTTAGATTCTTGTTTAGAAGTGATGTGTGCTAGAGAATTCGCGGCGGTGGAGTAATGAATCATCATATTAGCATTGTACGAGAATCAAACACACGCTCATGTAATAAAAGTGACACGTAGAAACACCAGCAGTTTTTACATGAAAAATTTAGTAAAGAAAAAAATCACAAACTATGAGTTGGTGATTACACGTACAGACCCTTATATCATGCGCGAAACATGGTGACAGAGTTTTTTAAGTTACAACGGTTGTATGCAGAAGAGCTCATTGCCCCACCGTATAAAGCGATCGCAGCGGGGTGTAATTGTTAGAGCTTCGGTACACCAAAACTCAAGGCATGACATGAATCCCGAACAATTTTTTTAGCAAAAAATATTTAAACTTCTATTAAAAATCATCCAAAACTTTGATTTCGATATCGACATCACAGAATCACGAAAAGTCTGTTTTGAAAAGTCAAAGGCACAAGGGCTATTTGAGATCATTTTTTATTTATATTTAAAACAAAAAATAAAATTTCTTTGGTAAGTTAATATATAAAAGATTATCTTTGAAATATAAAAAACATCTAAAATTTACTTTCAGTGTTTTGAATGATATATTATTTTTAAAATATTAAAAATCGAATGGTATATATGTGAATCTTACTTGTTTTTAAAAATAAAACAAAAAAGCATAAGAAAGGCACATTAATTAATTTTAAAAAAAAAAGCATAAGAAAAAAAAAGAAATAATTCCCAAACAAGCCCTTAGTCTCTTATGTGTTACATTTTCTTAATTTTTCATGTGTGATTATTTGTGGTACATCATTTTATACAAAGAATGTTTTTTGTTCCAAGTCTTTCAACAATTTTATCATACAAAAATGAAATTTTAAAATGAATGGTCATGAAGTTTAGGATCAAATGAATTTGGGGTCTTCTAAAGAAATTTGTGAGGGCATTCAATGATATTTGTTTTAATCCTTGAATTTTAAAGTTAACAAATGAGATAAAAAAGCATTATATATAAAGATTTAGATGAGACATTATATTTTCTAGCTCTTAGAAAGGTAGAAGTCATTCCATTGGGGGCATGGATTCTCTTAGGAATGAATCACACACATTATAATTCCTTGCATGAGATCTAAATCTTAAATTTAAAATACATTAACCAAACTTCTAAAAGAGGGTTCAAAAAAGGGATTGTACAAATTTGATTCAATTTAAGTGAGTTTATGTAGATTTGGCTCATATGTGTTTAATAAGTCAGTATCGCATCTAAAATAAATTTGACTCAATCAAGGATCCCATGATGAATGAATTGGTTTGATTGGCTACAAATGGGCCCAAAGGAATTATTAAGCCAATTTGGTTGCATATGAATTAAATTTCTTCCAATTAGGTTCATGGTTATCCAAATGGATCCATAACCTAAGATACATTAGATCTAATTAGGTCCACTTGAGCCAAAAGTTAGTTTCTTTGGTTGGGGCATGACTCAAAAGGTCACTTTGCCAATTTTAATGAAATTTAGAATTGATTTGGGTGAGATTTGACTCTAAATCACATCCATGGTTTAAACTAAGTTAATAGCTCAGCTTGTTCGATTGGATTTATGATTTCTCAAAGAGAGTTCTTTATATTCCTAAGAATACTTAAGAGCTATTAAAACTTATTTCTTAAAGAAGAATTTGAATTTGTATCAAATGTCTATTATTAGACCTTTTAGTCAAAAGGGGTTGTTGACTAAGAACTTAGGTGCTTTTAAATGGGTCCAAAATATATCCTAAAATAATTAGTTTAAATTCAAACCAAATAGAATGAAATTGAATTAATTTTAAAGAGATTCAATTGACTTCACCATTAGGAGCATTAGATTGTGTTGAAATTTATCCTAATTGTTCTTGGACTTATTAAAAGGCATTAGAAATCAAATCCTAAGAGAAGGGTATATTCTATAAGGGTAGGCTCAATATGATAACCTAAGGTTGGCTTGATCAAATATGAATGACTAAGCCTCCTATACTCAAGAGAGAGAGTCTAAGAAAGGTCTAGAGTCCTTCTGTAGGGTTTAGAGTATTGGACTCAATCTTTGAATATTTAGGTCTAGATCACTATCCTATAGGGCGCTTAAGAGTTGATTTAAACCTAATTGAGCTTGAATCGGATTGAAACTTCCCTAATTTCATCATGAACTTGCTTGCATCACTAATTGAATTGAATGAGCTAGAGTTCAATTAGAGCTCATTTGAAGCCAAACGAAGGAAGACATGACTTGAGTTAACGATTTACTATGGTCTCTAGGGGTCACTTAAAAAAACTTCTCTGTCTATAGTTTAACACTGAGAATAAGATTAATTTTATCGTCCTCATTAAATTGAGGTCAATCTAATTTTATATTCATATCACTTCAATGTTTACAATCTCGTTTGGCTTAATAATGCAAGTACTAAGTGAGGCATTAGTTAGCAATTTTGTTTTGTTAATTGCTTCGTCCTTTACTTCACTGTTTTATTAAAAATAAAACAGTATTGAAGTCTGCTTCTTTTCAGTAATTTCTTATTTAAATATGATGGACAGAGAAATGATTTTTTATTTAAATGCGTCTATTGCTACGCATAAAAACCAAATGTATGTGAGACATGGAATAATGGAATGAAAGCTAAGATATTTAGGAAGACTTGTTATATATTAGTACTAAATTATGATAATATTAGCATGTTATAAAATGTCTTGAAAAACATAAGCCGAGAAGTATCGCCTTTGAACCCTTCTTTTCGTTTTTGTTCCAACCGTATTATTTGTAAACGAGCCGAACAAGAGTGAGCCCAGGCGGCTCGTTTATATTTCGAGCTCAAAAAGTGTGTTCGTGTTCGGCTCGTTTGCTTGGCTAGCGGAACACGAGCCGTTCACGAACAAAGAATCGTTTTGACAATCCTAATCACGTAGACATAAGATGTTAAGGATTGGGACAAAATTTAAAACATTATTGGAATCTAAATTAATAATTTTTATTATATTTTCTTCATTAATACTTTTAATTGATTATAAATTTTTGTAACCTTGTAGTGAATTAATTTTTTTTAAAATACTACTCAGCAAAGATACATATATAATTGATCGGTAGTCTTTCGAGCCAAAACGAGCCGAACACGAAAGAACAAATATTGTTTGTGTTGTTCGTGTACGGCTCGTTAACTTAGCGATTGAGCAGAACACGAGCTTCTTAACGAGTTAAACACGAGCTGTTCGCGAAGAGCAAGCCGATTTGACAGCCCTATATATATATATTTACTTTCCTTTCTTAGAAGTCAATATCGATAAAATTATTTTTCTCGTAAATATATTTTTGGCTAGCTAGCACGTTAGTTATAACTAAAAATTATATAATTTAAATTATCAATTAAAAAACAGTTTAATAATTGTTGTTAGTATTACTTCAAATGACCAAGCTATATTTTACAGATGTATTTTTGTTCTCACTTCTTGTAGAACCTCATTGTTGAGCAATGTTAGGTTTGATTCAAATACTTTGTACACAGTAATTCAATGTCATTTGATGGTAGCTTTAATCTTTTTTTCTTTCATATTTATATATTCGCTTTCCTTTTTTCTTTATGGCACTTGTATCCAGTCTTTGGGAATCATGTCATAAGAAAGTATCATCATAGATTCTAAACTTGATGATCATTAAGTATAAGATCAAAAATTTTGATAGGTAAGAAAAAAGGCCTTTGAATAGCTGAGAAGTGTGCTATCACCATTCAAAAAGGTTTTTCAATCGAACTCACCAGGGTAGTATTAGGGGAAATGAGCATATTTCTGACGGCTTAACGACATATTTGGGGACGCAACAAAAATGTTTGTCGGTAATTATTTTATTGACAAAATTACCTACAAATTATATGTGTCGGGGGTTTAACGATGATATAAAACTGTCTTTATAGACTATAATTTGTTATCGTTAGTAAGTCGCCGGTTATGTCTGACGGCTGACCGTCGACAAAGTGTAGCATTATCGTCGGAAAAATATAGCACAGCCGTAAAAAAAGTGTAGCAGAGACATGAGTACCCGTTAATATAAACTGACGGTCTATGACATCAGAAAACTTGAGCAGATATCACAAATTTTTATTGTGTCATTGGATTGTAAATCGTCGGAAATGGCCATCATAAATTATTATACGTCGTCGATATGTCGTCAGCAAACCGTCAAAAAAATGTAACATCAAAAAATAATTTTATGCTTCTTCAGCACTATAATTTTCACACCTTCAATCATAACACTATAATTTCCACACATCACAGTGTACTAATTCAAGCAGTTATTAATCTAATATCACAATATTATTTAACGCATATACCATAAAAAGAAATCAAAGAAAATCATTGCATTAAGCCAACCAAAATGAATATTTGTACGTAAAAAATAATGTTTGCTCCAATAAATTATTCTAAATAACTAAAGAGGAAAAAAATAAGTTCGTACTCCTCTGTCCTCTCATCACGGTCCTCGTCAGACTCATCCTCATCTGGTTTTTTCCTCTTAGTCGTGCGTGTCACAGTATCGCGTCAAAATTTGCCTTCATCTTCAACTCCATCTTCCATCTTATTTGGGCTAGCTAAGTGGAGATTTGGGCAACAACCTCAACAACAAATCTTGCCTCATTATCAAGAGTAAGAGCATCAACCTGCCTACAAAGCTCCTCCTCCTGGGCAGTAGAGGTCGATGAACCGAATGAGCTGAAGGGACGAGCGTCGTAGGTTGATGCCTGAGATCCTAAGTCATTGATCCAACCCTTTTGCATCCCTCTAGTAGCCTCTCTCCACGTGTCGTAGTTAGAAGGATCGGGATCTGTGATCGTAATACCATCTGACTCCGGGCATTCGCTCTTCTTCATCCTTTAAAAGGTCTTCTATAAAAAAAACAAGACTAAAGAAAGTTAGAGATTAGAAAAATGTCAATAGTTATTTGAACTGTAAACTAATTAATCTTTTAAATTACTTGGGTCGTCTGAGATCCGTTTTCACCCAGCTCTGGTCTGGCTGCAGCTTATGAGTGCGCACGTGTAACTCGATAGCGGATGGGTCCCTTCCAATGTTATAGACTGTCAGAGTAATGTAACAGTTAGCATACATTTAATGTTTAATAAAATTTAATGCATAAATTAAGTCTTACCACCATCCTCTTATGCTTTTGTATATAGCATCCTCTTATACAAAGCATACATTTAATGTTTAATAAAATTTAATGCATAAATTAAGTCTTACCACTATCCTCTTATGTTTTGTATGTAGCATCGTCTACCAGTTTGCTTGGAGGCCCCCTTGCCTCCGTAGTCAGAGCAGTGATTTTGTTTGGTCTTCTCCCTCTTCTTTTGGTATTTAGGAGAATCTTATGACTTAAAAAACGAGGCAAACACATCCTCGTCGAGTTACAAAGTGCGCTAGCGTGTCTTTCGTATGTCCCCAAACATATTACGAAGATGGTCGCTCAAAATCCTCCTTGTGCTTGAAGTTGCGCTATATGTGGGCCTCCTCCTCAGGTGGTCATCACCATTGTTTCTGCAAAATAAAATAGAAAAAACTAGATTGATATATATATATATATATATTATATATAACTGAAGATAATTGTGTTCGGTATATACATTGAACTCCTGAAATCACATATTTTGAATTGGGATCAAGTCCTCCTTGCATGATAAGTAGGGATAGTCAAACTTGTTCTGAATGATGTCCCGGACAGAATGGATGGCCTATGTGAGGAGAGAAAAATTAGAAACAACATAGCATGAGTATTCTATTAAATAAAAAGATAAAGGACTAACATCAATATCTAAGAAAAACTTACGCATTCCCCACAGGTCGTAGCTGAAAAATGATGCATGTGGTGCTTGAACTAGATGACGCATCGGGAGCAGTTAGTGGTGGTGTCGGTGTGGTAGTTGTAGCTGGTGGCAATGCAGGTGTGGTAATCACAGTCGTTGGTTGTGCGAATGTGGTGGTCACAGCAGCTGGCAGTGCGTGTGTGGTAGTCGCAGGTGATCGGTCGCCCTTTAGAATTGATCCGCCAGTTTGAAAATAATTTAGTTTAATATATATGTAATTTTGATTTTGAAAATAATATTTTAATTTTAAAAATTGAGAACAGATATATCTCATTCATTTAATAGTTTAAATAATCGAGTACAATACTACAAGTAATACATCATCTCGAAATATGAGCATATCACTTGATAATAGACTTAACTATTTAAACTAAGAAATTTATAATATTTATGTGGTCTGCAAATTTTACGACTGATTATTACTCTATCTAATATAAAGATTAGACATGACTTAGATTATCTGAGTTATTAATTCTCCTATAGGCATAACCCCCTATAGTTAATTACTTCTTGAACGGCTGAGATCACTTAAGAAAACTCTCAATTAAAATCGGGATTTCGGCTTCAAGAATTCAAAGTTTAGTTTTCAGTGGGAATGTCTCAAATAAGAACAGTCTTTTGGAGACCAAATGAGCGAAAGGTATGGGATGTCATAGATTATGAGGGGAACCTCAAGGACTTCCCAAGCTATCTTACTATTTGATTTTACATTTTGGAAGTGATGTTATCTGATGTTTACTCTTGTTATTTTTATTTTAACTCTAGGACTTACATTGCGCAACATACGATCATCACATGTAGCCTAAGAAGATATGAGTATTTACGACGTACCAAACGAGCAGCCTCGAAATCCTAAAAAATGTTAAGATTTATATTGCACGACATATAATCATGTGAAGACCTTAAAAGATAACGTAAAGATTTACGTCGTGCTAGACGAACAACCTCAAAGTCCTATGAATTTATATTATATAAGTCTAAGGAAAGTTTAGTTGAGGTTCATCGTTCACTTTATTGTTTTGGGTCTTGATTCGTCGCTTGAAGGTTGACCACCATTGTCTGATCGCGCTGTCACCTCGTTCCTTGAACAGCTCCTCCGAGGTTCTTTATTGTAGTGTTTTAGTTATAGAGGGTATACTTTTGAGTTGATGATTGTTGTTTTTGTTATGTTGACAAGTTTTGTTGTAGGGCCTTTAAGAATTGTTTAACAATATGTCAGGTTACTATGTTGGTTGTGTATCATAGGGTTTCCACCTAAACATATGTTCTACGTCCTCTATCCTAGGGTCTTTCATAAGAAAAGAATTAAAGCTTTCACCCTAGGCATGTGTCCAATGTTTTCTACCTTAATGGTCTTTCCCACGTTTCATAAAAATAGTGATAGAAGGATAACATGCATAAACGGAATATACACAATAAGATGCAATAAAAGGGAAGTACACTAAAAAAGAAGTGGTAGTACATACCTGCCGCCTCTGATGATACTTTTGGAAAGAATTGCAATTATATGTTTGATATGTAAAATAAGATAGTAATATATGAAAGATCGAAGTGTATAAGAGTTAAAGTTAGGGGTGTGCTCAGACTCAGGACATGTGACCCTGACGATTCTCGAGGGACATCCATAGGCAACCATCAGCATCTGTTCTTATAAGTCCAGCCTTGGGAAGAAACTACCAACAAGACAATCAAAGAAAGATCTTAGCCCCATCAAGGTGATTGGCAAGTGGACGTACAACAAGTCAACACCCAAGTTTCATAATTAGAATTTTCACCAAAGTCATTAGCAACAAAAAAATTAACCTCGCAAAAAAAGATTGTCATATTATTGTATACTTTGTAAATCATATGGTCCACAAATCAGTCATATTATTGGGTTCGGGCTACCAACAACCTAGGAAAGCAAGGGCAGCTTCGCACCAAGTGTTGGAGAATAGTAGTGTCGATCTTGCTCCCTCACGAAGTCATCAGGTCAGGAGAAGTAATATTCTATTGTCCCGATTTTTAGCACTAGATGTCTTTTGCATCATCGCCCTTATCTTCAATCCTTCCAACTTATAACCCCACTCGATGATTCATATAAAGCTGCTCCATCTTGAATGTCTTCAATCAAATCTTAACATCAAGGTAAACATGTGGGAAGACAAAGGGTATTTGCCTACATACGACTCAGTTCGTATGTGTTTACATATTTAACTCCTAAACTTTACTTTTTGAATTTATGCTATCAAAATCTTTCATATCACATAAAAAGGACTAGCATTTAATTCTTAAATAGGAAAAACTCTCCCTTTTTATGCATTGATACCATGGTATATATGTGAGAATTTTCAGGTTTATGCATTAAACATGTAAGTGCATGTAAATACTGAACTTTAGGTTCTAAACGTAAAAATATGTAGGTATTGGATGGTGCGCATATAAGAAGAATTGTATGACCTACATATAATTTTAAGTTCAGATATTGGATATGTAGAAACATAAGAATCACGTGGTATACATGTAACTCTTTCATTCCTTGTTTACCTTTTGAAAGCAAAGCAGATATTGATAAACACATAAGAATTGGGTGGCGTATATGTAAATCTGTAAATCTTCCAAAAGAGTGATAAGACAAACCTAACAGAATGTATCCGAAAAAGCTGCTCAAAATGACTTCCACCATGCACGATGGTTTAAGATTATCATTTGACTAATATGTACATTTACATACATACCACACAAATTCTCATGTATTTATATATCTAATATCAAAAATTTCATATTTTTTTCTACATATGTGTCATTTCACTTATATATGAAAAGTTAATATGAAAGATTTGGGTGGTATAAATGCAAAAGATGCAAAGCTTAAAAAATTAAACATGTGAAGTGCAAAGTTTACATGCAAAAGTTTTCACCAACAGAGCCTTGCCGCACACCTAACAATCATCAATCCACTATACCAATGCATCCTCTAACATATGTAATTATTATAATACCCAAGCCATATTGAGGGTTCATCCACCGATGCCCTAAAAAATAGAAGAAAGTTTATATTTTAAACGTAGGAGACTGTTGGTATATAAGAGAATTCATATAGTCATCAAATAAAAACTTCTCTTTTATGAGCTTATAATATCGTCACAGCTTAATGGAAAAGAAGCTCATGTCTGATCATCATCACCAAGCACTACAAAGGAGGCAAATATTCATTCCAATTCCACCGCTCAAGAGGATTTGAGTTGTATAAGTGTTAGAAAGAAAAATAAAGTTTAGCTGTTAAGTACATAAATACAATAGGAATTAAATGGTATCTATGTAAATCTCCCAAGTAGAATTTGTCCATCCCAATAACGGCCCCCCAAGCCATCCTCATGCCTTCACCATTATTTGGCATATTGTCCATCCAAGGTTCATTTCAACTTTCTTAAAGGCAGTCAAGATAATGTTCAAACGCAGCACAATGGTACCAATAGATAGAGAAAGCTCCATGTAGGTTATCCAACAGGCAACAAAAGACCCAAAAATGTCTAAGTTAATGTGAAAGTGCTATGTGTCTATATATGAAAGTTTAGGTGTGAGATATGTAAAATACCTAAGAGTTTTGAGGTAAGGTGTTTAATATGTAGGAACATAAAAATTATGGGGTATGCATGCAATGTCAAAGTCACTCCCCATATTCATATGTGGCGTATTTTAAATGTTGAATTTCCTTTGGTAAATACTTGAGCACAAATTCTAATTAATGCCCATATTCCTCACAATTTAAATTTAAGGTGAACCTAAGATACTAAGTAGCAGGTACAACAAATATCCTGTTATTTCACCATGAGCCCGACAATATGAAGCAGCAGATCCCACAATGATTGTCACCAGGCAGGCAATAATAAATGGAGTAGTCCAAATAAATCCAGAATGAGTGAAATCAGATAGCAGCTGCAATATGTGAAGTTATAAGGGATTCTATAGCAGAGAATAGCACTCCAATTTGTGAAGGTAAATTTAGAAGCCATGAAATTTTATTTTAGTTTGATTAAGAAAACACGCGTATGTATAACAATGAAGAACATAAGGAAAACAAACTTATCTAAGCATCCTCAATATAAAAGCTTAACACAAATGTCACCCGATATTGGTTGGAAATCCAAACGTAAGAATGCAGTTAAGATTTCTTGAAAGTTTATCGAAGAAAGGAGAATGACTTCGTTATTTAAAGAGGAAGAAAACGTACAGGTCATGCTCAAACGAAGAAGGAACTTCTTGCGTGAATCAGAGAACTATCTTGACAAAAGAAAAATGGGGGAAGAGAGCAGAGATGAACAAACAAGGGGTTCGGAGAGCCCTTAAGGCTTTGAGTGTGAAGAAGAGTTAGGGCCGGCTGGGGTTTCACACGCGAGTGAGGAGAGGGGTCTTGGGGGTGACGAATAATAAGGTGGCTTACGGCTTAAGAAGGAGGAGGGGAATTTAGCCGAGTGAGGGCTTCGGGGCGAGAAGCTTGGGAGCCGAAGACTTGCCAAGAGTGAGCTAAGAGTGCTTGCAAGTTGCAAAGCATCTCACCATTTTCACGTGAAATAATCATTCTTCAATGGGCCCTAGTGTTAATCATCACTACTGATATAAATCATATTCTTTGGAATCAAGGGTATTTTTGGGCAACCGTCAAGATATAATTAACCAAATGGAATATATACCCTTGGGAAGTAGTTATTCTTTCACGGATATTGGTCAAAGGTGATTCCGTCTGATCTTATTTGGATGAACATACTTGACACATCCTTGTGAAGTTTATCGCTTATAGGCTCTCTACATTTTTTTTCTCTTGTTTATTATCTTTATCGTATGTTTGTCCTTTTCAGTTTCTCTCTTCTCATGATCATTTAAAAGATTCAGAAGAGAAACTTATTCAAAAATTGGAAATATTTGACGATGGACAAACCGGAAACTCCTTTAAAAACAAAAAAGAGAAATGAATGAAACAGTAATTATATGTCGCCCACATCCCCGACTTGATCCAGCTCGAGTATGCTCTCCACTGAACCGACCCGGCTCACTTCAGCCTGCAATCGCTTTTCATTAACCTGACTTGCACTTGCCTTTGCCTGAGCTCGTACTTTGCTCAAATCTGCGTCGTACCAACTAATGTTGAACACTTTGTTCTGCCACTAGCCCCCGACCAAGCACCATCTTTTTTGAAAATTTTATTTTCTATTATTATTCTATTTATTTTCAAAATACAAAAAAAAAATCATCTGAAAATAAGGGCAACTAATGTGTCATCAAAAAAATTTATCATTTGACATAAATCTTAAGGAATTTTTTTATCAAGAAAATTTTAATTTAAATTAAAGATCATCTAGAGCTCTAATTTCAGCAAGATTATTGTTAAACTAACCATCTCAACAAGTTGAATTTAATGATACCAAATTAGTTTAATCTGAGTCCAATTGAGTTTAGATCAAACTTTTAAAGCACTTTTGGAGGCTTCAAATTGTTAATTGAATGGTCAACTAAACTTCAAATTTAACATATTTTTAGTTGAATCAAGCATCTCGATGAGTAGAATCTAGCGAGCATATGCACTCTTAATTATGAGATCATTAAGGCTCTCAAATAATTAAAAAATTTCATATGATCAAGGGGGTCAATACGATACATTTGATTAAGTGGTTAGGGAAGTTTTTTGCCAATAGAGCAAAATACAACACCAACTATTAGGCTTAGCATTAATATGAAACCAAAAGGTTAAAAATGCAAATATCAGATTTCAGGTGTTTAATATGTAGGAACATAAAAATTATGGGGTATGCATGCAATGTCAAAGTCACTCCCCATATTCATATGTGGCGTATTTTAAATGTTGAATTTCCTTTGGTAAATACTTGAGCACAAATTCTAATTAATGCCCATATTCCTCACAATTTAAATTTAAGGTGAACCTAAGATACTAAGTAGCAGGTACAACAAATATCCTGTTATTTCACCATGAGCCCGACAATATGAAGCAGCAGATCCCACAATGATTGTCACCAGGCAGGCAATAATAAATGGAGTAGTCCAAATAAATCCAGAATGAGTGAAATCAGATAGCAGCTGCAATATGTGAAGTTATAAGGGATTCTATAGCAGAGAATAGCACTCCAATTTGTGAAGGTAAATTTAGAAGCCATGAAATTTTATTTTAGTTTGATTAAGAAAACACGCGTATGTATAACAATGAAGAACATAAGGAAAACAAACTTATCTAAGCATCCTCAATATAAAAGCTTAACACAAATGTCACCCGATATTGGTTGGAAATCCAAACGTAAGAATGCAGTTAAGATTTCTTGAAAGTTTATCGAAGAAAGGAGAATGACTTCGTTATTTAAAGAGGAAGAAAACGTACAGGTCATGCTCAAACGAAGAAGGAACTTCTTGCGTGAATCAGAGAACTATCTTGACAAAAGAAAAATGGGGGAAGAGAGCAGAGATGAACAAACAAGGGGTTCGGAGAGCCCTTAAGGCTTTGAGTGTGAAGAAGAGTTAGGGCCGGCTGGGGTTTCACACGCGAGTGAGGAGAGGGGTCTTGGGGGTGACGAATAATAAGGTGGCTTACGGCTTAAGAAGGAGGAGGGGAATTTAGCCGAGTGAGGGCTTCGGGGCGAGAAGCTTGGGAGCCGAAGACTTGCCAAGAGTGAGCTAAGAGTGCTTGCAAGTTGCAAAGCATCTCACCATTTTCACGTGAAATAATCATTCTTCAATGGGCCCTAGTGTTAATCATCACTACTGATATAAATCATATTCTTTGGAATCAAGGGTATTTTTGGGCAACCGTCAAGATATAATTAACCAAATGGAATATATACCCTTGGGAAGTAGTTATTCTTTCACGGATATTGGTCAAAGGTGATTCCGTCTGATCTTATTTGGATGAACATACTTGACACATCCTTGTGAAGTTTATCGCTTATAGGCTCTCTACATTTTTTTTCTCTTGTTTATTATCTTTATCGTATGTTTGTCCTTTTCAGTTTCTCTCTTCTCATGATCATTTAAAAGATTCAGAAGAGAAACTTATTCAAAAATTGGAAATATTTGACGATGGACAAACCGGAAACTCCTTTAAAAACAAAAAAGAGAAATGAATGAAACAGTAATTATATGTCGCCCACATCCCCGACTTGATCCAGCTCGAGTATGCTCTCCACTGAACCGACCCGGCTCACTTCAGCCTGCAATCGCTTTTCATTAACCTGACTTGCACTTGCCTTTGCCTGAGCTCGTACTTTGCTCAAATCTGCGTCGTACCACTTGGTTGGCCATCGCTATCAGGGCGGCCACCATGGGCAGGCCGACCACCTGGGCAGACCACAAAGAATGCAGTCGAACGGCCACCCTAGCCGACAATCACCAGTCCGCCTGCCACAAAGAAACTTCGGTAAATTTATGTGTGTATATGTATTCATATATGTATATGTATGTATGTATATATGTATATGTATAGGTATATATATACATATATGTATATATGCATGCATGTATATATATTCCTTAATTAAGCAATTTCCGTGGATTGAAATAACATTGGTGAGGACATTGGCGAAGTTATTTTAACTCCTGAATTTTTCATTCAACTGCCCGTCAATGAAAAATATCTATATTACTGCAAGTTTTGTGCTAGAGTGATTGATTGAATTAAGTGCAATATCACCAATGACTTTATTATGACAAATAAAGAGAATTATGACAAATAAAGAGATCGATTACTAAGATAGAAAGCTCATTCTTGTGAGTCATGTATCAACCAAAATGATTCACAAATTGCAAGTGGCGCACTCAGCTTCTACGCAAGCAAGCAAGCAACAATTTACTTACCAGCTTCTCTCTACATGAGATTACTATCCACATGATAAGTTTGATATTGTTTATTATATTCTATTATAGTTTAGTGGTGAATGCCTGAACCTGACTTATTAAGATTTTTCACTTTGTTTCCAATCAATGTGTTGCACATTCGAGCACAAATTTGTCTTTATACCTTAGTAATTTATATTTCTAAAGAATAAAATACATTGGCAAGTATCAACTACATATATTTCATTGTAATTATATGTGTTGTTATCTGGGATTTTATATGAGATTATGCATAAATCAGATAAAAGCACATAAAACATGCTCAAAATTTAGGCTTATGTGAGCTAAGCACATTGGTTTTGAGAGTCTTTGGCATCTTCCTCTATCAATTGAAACTTGGTTTCACTAAATACATTATTTTTATCCATGTTATAAATCATTTTTTGTTGGTTTGCACCCTAAAATTACAATCTCTTGTAAAATTTATAATGCATATTTTGGGAGGTAAATATCATTTTGTGTAGTTTACGAGATTATAAATTTCTCTCATATGCCAGTAAGAAGCAAAACTTCCTTCTCATTTTCTTACTCTGATTTTCTATTCTCAAGAAAATTCAAAGAATAAAAGTTTCACTTAGGATTTAAGGGAGGTTTTATTTCATCGATTTCGATTCATCTCTTCTCTTCTAATCTTTCTACTTTTCTCTACAAAAATCCTCTCATTTTTTTATTCAAATAAATTCAAAAGCCTCAAATCCTCTCAATTTTTTGTTCAAAGAAATTCATAAGCATCGAAGTTGTTAGCCAATACTAAGAATTCCTAATATCTAAGAATTTGATTTCAAAGAGGGAATTTATGCTTCTTATGGGAGAGTATAGGGTGTTATATCTAAAAGAGGGTGGGAGAGACTGTGCTATGAGAAAAGGGTCACAATGATTTCTGTGGTAAGGGTGTTTTATTCTAATTTCAAATAGCATAAAGTTGAGAAAATTTTTTTTGGAGAGAAAAGCGGGTAGATTTTCATTCTCCTAATAATAATTTCTTTTTACCTCCTTGATATCCCTGATAATTTCTACTTTGGATTTGATATTTTTGAGTCCGACCTTTTGGAAGTTATTAAACTTCTTACTGATGAGCAATGAGAGTGGAATATGAGAGAAGAAAGGGGAGAAAACTTCTCTGCTAATACTCTGAATGCAAAATCTAGAGCTTGACATTACTTCATTTTCTTCAAACTTTTGCCTACCATAAATATGTGTGAGGTCACTAGAGAGAGAGGTATTAAATTATTGTATTCACGTAGAAAAAAAATATTGATGTGGGTTAGCTTATCCACAACTCGATTTGCAATGCTAAAGGAGGATCAACTATAAAATTGAGGCACACAACATTTATATTTGCTTTATGTGTGAGATCAGATGCAAATATGAGAACTAAGAGGAGCAGTTCTAACCTTTGTGATCGATGATGAAGAAATAAATAGACGAGTATAAAAAGACAATTTTTAGAAAGCTTATGAGTTTTGTCTCAGTACATCCCAGCTCAGCTTATCTCAGTCTAGTACTTCTTAGCTTCGACCCAAGGCTTTTGCTGCTTTCACTGCCATCCACAAGGGCCTCAAATACTTTCTCGTCATTCAAAAATCATGTAGTGTGACCAGTATTAACTTTATGAGGATTACATCACTCTAAAATCTAGTATCGATGACAATTTGAATATCTGACCCGATACCATGATACCCAACATGAGTTGCTTTGTCGAGAGGGAAGGAACATCAGGCCTAATCCAATATAGTTCCTTATTGCCCCACCTTATGAACATATCAGGAAAAGGACATAAATTCAAAGAAGAAAGATGAAGGGTAGGAGGAGAGATAGGGAGAGAGAGAGATATATGGGAGATTCATATTTGATAGTCCTTCATGGTTTACTAGGCTTGATTTTATATTGATTATTTTATTTTTACTCTATCCTGATATGGATTGTAACTATAGTTTGTAGT
>NW_018164444.1:13534373-13534683 GCF_001263595.1 Phalaenopsis equestris
CTTCATGTATAACATGTTGTACTGCTTCTGTTTTTTGTTGCTATTGTCTTTCATGTATAGCATGTTGTACTGCTTCTGTTTTCTGCCTACTACCGTTTCACTTGCATGCTACTGTTCATTCCTGTATTGCACGCTTTACATTTTATAACTTTAAACATGTTTACCTTTTTTTTACATGGGATGTTTAAAGGACTACAACCATAGGGCCGTTTGATTTGATATTATAACTGGACACCCTAGAAAACTTAAACTCGTCACGTCGAGGAGCTTGGAGCTAGCGCAGTGGGCAGCACGGCCATCTTCAACAGCA
>NW_018164444.1:13534865-13623295 GCF_001263595.1 Phalaenopsis equestris
CTTCGTCCGATTTCATTGAAAAGTCCTATCCTTTTGACTTCTTTGAAGACATTATTCCCTGATTTTTATCGAGAGTTTTCTTAGGTGACCTAGGTCATTTAAGATGTAATTAACTATAGGGGTTTGCCCTTATAGGAAGTTTTTTCGAACCCAGCTTAAAATAAACCCTATTTAATTATTTGTATTAAATAGGGAAACTTGTCGGCAAATAAAACAGTTTCGCAGACCCAAACGGATGTCATATGTTTTCTTAGTTTATTTGATCGAGCCTCACCCTCAAGTCTTGTGTTTATCCCTCGGGGTAGATACAGGATTTGAGGTAGAGTGCTCTTTCATTTAAACTATGAAAAATATGAGGTTAGTTTGATTTCATATTTTTCTAAAATTATATACATATATATACGTAAATTAAAACGTCATTCCGAAGCGGGCGATGGGATTCCAATTCCGGCTGCCGACAGCTTCTTACGGGCGACACCCTCAAAACAACTTTTTAGTGCCGACAGTAACGTCCATCATTTCACACCTCTCTTGAACATACATGCAGTCCATTTCGATCCTTCTTTAAACAACATTTAAGACATCACATTAATGTTCGATCCTTCTTTAAACAACATTTTAGACTCATCATGAAAGCCCATTTCGATCTCATCTGTTAACTTACTCTCAAAACTTTTCTGGAAATAGCTTTTAATTAGATAATCAATTTCATCCATCCAAAAACAATCATCATCATTTCTCTCAGCTGGATATTTCATAGCCTTTAAAACATTAAAGGTGATTTCATGGTCATTTATATTCATAGTTAACTTTCTTTTTTGCACATCTATCATAGCTTGTCCAGTAATAAGAAAAGGTCTCCCCAAAATAATGGGATATTCTTTATCTTCCTCCATATTTAATACAATAAAGTCCATAGGAAAGATAAATTTATCAACTTTAACAAGCACATCTTCTATAATCCCTTTTGGATAAATGATAGATCGATCAGTTAGCTGAAGAGTTATAGTAATGGGAGAAATATTGGCTAAACCTATACTTTTTAAATATAGAAATATAGATAGAGACATCACATTAATGTTCGATCCTAAATCACATAAAGCTTTTCCGCATAATTTTTTTCCAGTTACACAAGGAATTGTAAAGCTACAATGATCTTTAAGTTTCCGATAAGTTTCCGAGGAAAAAAATTTTTCTGAAATATAGCGCTGCACTCCTCACTTAGTGCAACTGTCTCGTAATCCCCAAATTTCCTTTTTTTGTTTAATATCTCCTTCATAAATTTTGCATAACTTGGCATCTGTTTCAAAGCTTTAGCGAAAGGAATAATTATCGTAATCTTCTTAAGTACGTCCATGAATTTTGAAAATTTTTTATTCAAACTCATGCTGTCTAAGTCTTTAAGGAAATGAAGGTGGTGGTCTTTTTAAATTGCTCGTTTTTAAGTACATCCATGAACTTCGAAATAACATGGCAAAATATAATTTCTTGCTCATTTTTGCTCCAAATTGCACCGTTTTTTCATCTTTTTGCTCCAATGACCATATTTGCTCCAATGACCATAATTTTTTGCTCCAATGACCATAATTCATCATATCTGTAACAAAACATCAAAAATACCCTTCTTTAAAGTGCAATATCATCAAAATCAGTATAAAATATGTATAAAAATCTCAACATATTTTCCTTTGGTCAAGGAGCAAAATAAATTGAGTTCCAGCCTAAAAAAAACGAGTCCAACAAATGGAACAAAATGAAAAAAAACGATTTCAGCTCAACTAAACCTAGCAAAAGAGAGTCAACAACAAATAAACTTTTGAGCCAAAATGAGTCCAATACGTGGGGAAGAAAGAAAAGCAGCACTTGCAGCTAAAATTCAACTAAAACCGACCCACCAAATGGGGTAAACAGAGCAAAATTTCCAGCTAACGTTTAATCCCAAAAGAAGCCAAAATTGAGCCCACCAAATGGGTCAAAACAGGCAGAATTTCCAGCATTTATTTGGACAAGAATAACAATAATAAAAAAAAATATTTCATTTTCAGCATGAATTCTAGATTAACAAATATCATTTCAGAGTTCATAACTGTGGCTTCCCAAATATTTTGAGTAGAAAAGAAACGCAAGCAATCCTTTCCCCTAAAATTACTCTTCCTTTAACAATAAATTGATTCAGCAAGGAGAAAAGAAAGAAGGCTACAACTTTCAGCATACAGGTATAGAAATGATAGAAGCGTAAGAAGAAGATTTGCATGTGACAATGTATCAAAACATGCTTTCCCTAAACTGCTTCTTCAACTAATCAACATAGAACTTCTAAACCAGATCCAATAAAAGTATTAAAGGCCCAATACTTGATGTCAATGCCATTACGAAATACCATTTAAGACAAAACAAAACCTCATGTATGCACTCTCTATTTTAACATCTCCAATATGTGTCGAGCAGGGAAACAGAATAGAGAAGAGAAGGAAGAAGTACCTTGCTCTAGATTTCCTTAAAGAAAACAACAGAAAAAAGGCCACCAAGCTTCCAAACACCCAACACACAAGGACCTAGCCGAGAAAGAATTTTGACAGAGTCTTCTTCTCCTAAAAGCCTCGAACAACAACTAGCGGAAACCTCAGCCTTTCTTTCTCTCAGAAAATTTTCAACAACCCCGAAAAGTACCTTAAGAAGACTTTTTATAGACAAAAATGAGAGGGGGACAACCATATTTACCACAACTTTGTGGTCGAATCAAACGACGGAGAATGAATCATCACAATAAAGAACAATAAAGAAGGAGAAGGCAAAGCCTCGAGAAAGAGAAGGGTCGGCCAACCCAGCTCCTGCAATTGGAGAGTCGAAAGGTCGAGCGGCCACGCGAGGAAGGAGAAGAGTCGAGAGAAGGGAGGCGACCGCGTGGATCATCCAAGGGAGCTAGAGCACGCAGAGAGAGCGAGCCAAACACTTGATCGAGCCGCGGGGGTCAAATGAAGGTTAAGTGTGCGGGAAAGAGGGTAAATAGGGTTTATGATTAAAGTTAATATTATAAGTAATAATATAAATATAAAAGTATTTAATATTTCAAAAATAAAAATTTGGTTTGTACATTTTTATTCGTGCGTCATAGCATAACAAAATGAATGTCATTTTTAGGTAATCCTGACGTTTCGGACGCGTTGGCGCAGTCCATTTCATCACCGGTGGTCGTCCGGAGAAGTTCGCATTTCACCAATCTTTTAAGTTTAATTTTAGTCTGATTTTGTGCAACTTAGTGAATTTTGTGCATTTTGTGTGTGTGTGTGATGATAGTTCCGAAGAGGTTTTCCTAGGGCCAGAAATCCTATTGAGAACTTCTCTTTGAGTCTCCACATGATAGTCCTTAACCACTCGACCATACGACGATGATTTTGAGATCATTAATGCGAGACATCATAAGAGAAATAGGAAGTGACTTGAATTTCTTAGGGGATGGATTCCAATACTAGTTTTCTAAGATAGTTGATACACGTATAATATATAGTGTTTTTAGACACATTTTTATACCTATTTTTGAAATATTGCGCTTTAATGAAAGATATTTTTGTGTTTTTCTTTCAAATACATGCAAAAAAGTTTTGGAGTGAAAAATGATCAGATTTGGAGCAAATAGGTGAGAAGTGTGCTAAAGGTTTTGGCGCCTAAGCGTCAGATCCAACGCTTAAGCGTCGGTTAAACAGAGAAGGCCGCACCTAAGCCCTAGAGACCTCGTGCTTAAGCGCCGGAGGCAGTTATTTGATGACTAAATTCGGTTTTGCGAATTTCGAGCGGTTTTGCGAATTGCGAGGAGGTATTTGAGGCACATTTTGGCATAAATAGGTGGTTACAACCACGAATGATGAAAATACTTGTGAAAGGAGGCATCTCTTGGGGAAATACATCGAATCAGGATATATTTTGAAGAGATACCAATTCATCTATTGAAAAATTATAAAAGAAGGAAGATTAAAACTTTGAAAGTGTGTGTGTGCTTGAAAAGAGAAAGTTCTTAAAGAAATTGAGGACTTAGTTTGGAGAGATTTTCAGGCACCACACCAAATATTTACTTTATCCTTTTGTTTTAGTTTTATATTGAGAGTGTTGTAAAAGAGAAGAGATTCAAAGGAACATCAAGTGTTTGGTGGAGTATTTGAGATAAATTTTATCTTTTATTTTAAACTATTTTTTGACTACTTTTGGTTTTAATTGAGACTTGTTGTTGGTTTGACAATGATTTCTACTTTTAAACTAAAGTGTGATTTTGTTTTCTTCATGTATTATAAGTAGTTTTCTTTATCTTTCTTCTTAAAATGATAAATAATTAAGTGTTGGATAGAAATTGTGGAGAGTAGTGATCTTTAATGTTAGAAGAAGTTGTGATGATTTAAATCCATGTATTTTATTTACTTCTTGATTTGACAAATTCAGATGATAAATTTGTTGTGAGAACATGTAAGAACCGGATTGGTATTGTCTCAGTCAAGAATTGAAGAGAATCACATAAGGTTGTATGAATGAAAATGTAGTTCATATGATTGAACGCAAATAAATAGAAAAATATTCATCGAAGGTTGTAGAGTTAGAGGACTTTAAAGTGACAGGTTAAAGCCTCCAACTTGGTTTATTGTTTTAGGTTCTGATACGAGATGTTAGCTCTCAGGTGGAGGGAATCGAGGGAACTCTAGAGTGAGAGCTGGTATCCTCCCCGCCTAGCCGGTCTTCAGAACTATTCAAACTTTAAATTAACCAATATTCTTTATAACATCTCTAGTAAGGGCAAAAAATATTATTGCTCCTATTTGACACAACACAATTTGCATACTTCCACAACATAATTCCTATACTTATTACTGATTCATGATAGGAAGAAAGATATTTTTATATTTAGTGTTTTTCTTCTATAAAAACTCAAGTTATCTTTTTAAGTTATTGCTGTTTTATCAAAATATCAAAAATACAAAAAATATTTAAATTTTCATTACTCCAAAAACATCTATAGTTTAAATAATTATTTTTTTAAAAATAGAAAGTTTTTAAAAGTGCATATTGTATCATTTCCCTGTGGGTTCGATATTCTGGTTTTAATAAAAAAAGTTCTATATTACTTGATAACGATATGTATATTTGCGTAGTATCCTAATATATACAAATTAAAAAGTTAAATTTTTATTTTTCTTTAGGATAAAGTTTTTGGTTTTGTTACAAAATAAGAAAATAAAAGTGAAAAATATAATCAGAGCTATTGTTATGTTGTTGCACATAAACAGTCGGGATCAATTGTCAATAGGAACCTCTAGAGCTAGATCCTAGAATCCTAAGGAAAAGAGTAATGACCTCAAAATGAGGGCAATAAATGGACCCTCAATAGGTGTGGTGTGCTGACCAAACACACCACGCATATTGGTGTTGACCGAATGGATCAACAAACTAAAGAATTGTTTAAGTAGACCGACCAAAGATTGAACTTGATATGCAATTGAACTTGAGTTGGGTTCCCAATTGGGATGGGAACCCACAACTCAAGAAAGATTTTGTGAATGAATGAGTTGGGCCCTCCGCTGGAGAGTTCCCAACTCAAACGCAAGGGTGCACTAAAGATTTTTTGGAAGATTTTCACTGGGGATGAGCATGTGTATTTTCAAATTGTGATTGTGAGTTTAAGCTTTCAAATGCGAATATCGATTTGATTCACTTGTCAATTTAATTTTGAGTTATGGAAATTTGAAGGAGTTTATGACTTGTGTGATTTATGAGAATTTGTGGAGAGTTGTCGAATATATGTGGAAGTTAAAGGAATCGGAATCCCTACACCGATCCTGAAATTTGTATATGAAGAAATTAGAAGCCTTAACATTCATATAGGGGGACTCACACCGATCTTCGGGGAATTTTGATTTTTTTAAGGAATCAGAAGCCTTAACATCCATTGAAGGAGGTCTCACATCGATCCTTAGGAATTTGATATTTGAAGAAATCAGAAGCCTTAACATTCAATGAAGGGGGTCTCACACTGATCCTCAGAAATTTAATTTTTAAAGGAATCGAAAGCCTTAACATCTATTTAAGGGGGTCTCACACCGATCCTCGGGAATTTAATTTTTGAAGGAATCAGAAGCCTTAACATCGATTGAAGGGGGTCTCACACCAATCCTTAGGAATTTGGTTTTTGAAGGAACCGAAAGCCTTAACATCCATTGAAGGGGGTCTCACACCGATCATCGAGAATTTGATTTTTGAAGGAATCATAAGCCTTAACATCCATTGAAGGGGGTCTCACACCGATCATCGAGAATTTGATTTTTGAAGAAATCAGAAGTCTTAACATCCATTGAAGGGTGTCTCACACCGATCCTCGTGAATTTGATTTTTTGAAGGAATCAGAAGCCTTAACATCCATTGAAGGGGGCCTCACACCGATCCTCGGGGAATTTGATTTTTTGAAGGAATCGGAAGCCTTAACATCCATTGAAGGGGGCCTCACACCGATCCTCAGAAATTTTGATTTTTGAAGGAATCAGAAGCCTTAACATCCATTAAAGGGGGCCTCATACCGATCCTCAAGAATTTAATTTTTTGAAGGAATCAGAAGCCTTAACATCTATTGAATGGGGCCTCACATCGATCCTCGGAAATTTGAAATTTGAAAGAATCAGAAGCCTTAACATCCATTGAAGGGGGCCTCACACCAATCCTCAGACATAACATGAGAATGAGATGCCGCTTTCAAGTCTCACACCAATCCTCGGAGATAACATGAGAATAGGATGTCGCTTTCAGGGGCTCACACCTATCTCGAAGGAAACATGAGAATAGGATGCCGCTTTCAGGGACTCACACCTATCCTCGGGGATTTGATTTTTGAATCTTATAAAAAGTTTGTGGGAAGTTTGTGAAATTCTTATGGAACTTGTAGAATTTAGGAGAGTTGTGAAAAATATATGTAGTAATTTATGCAGTGAAGAATTTTGTGAAAGTTTATGTGAAAATTGTGAGAATTTATGCAGTGTGGAGAATGTATGTAGAAGTTTGTGAAGTGTGAAAAAACTAAACCTGCTCGGACAACCGTCAGGGATATTACATCCGAACTAGAGTTAGTCGAGAAATGACAACTGTTAAGGAAATTACGCCAACAGGAAAAAGGTCGATTACATTGGGAAAGAATGTCAGAGACTTAAATCAATCCCAAGAGGTGATCGAAGAAAATATCCATGCGATAAGAGATGTGGTTCCGTAGAACCAGCCAAGCCTCATTAACACGAGAAATAGGATCCAGAGTTCCTGTGGGAGGAGACTTTGGGCCAAGAGAAATGACAGTGATGATAGGTCGAGAAGGCTCAAACTGACCAGGTCGAAAATTGAAGTGATGTTCAAAATTATGATTTTTTTATTGTTCTGCTTATTTGGTTCGGTGTTGTGTTTCATTTCATTTTAATGTTGAGATTTATTTGATCTTGAATTTTATTTTGTTGTATTTGCTTTAAGATTTGGACTCAATTTTAGACAGGTGCAGCATTCGTGTTTCTAAGAACAAAATTGTCTTTGAAACACCGAGATGCATAGTACTTATTGAGGTATTATCCACTGATTGGAGACGTGTGTAAAAATAACGCATTCTTTAAGGTACTATCAGAATTATATTTTGTCAAGTACACATAAAGACGTGCTACTTATAAAAACATCACAACTCGGGAGGCTACAACCTTGTACCGTCGTTGTGGTAGTTGTCTTTTCTTTATCAGTGATTTGTGTAAAGATTGTCCACATTGTTCTGAGGAATTGTTTTGACGTTCTTCGAATTGATGTCGATGTTGAATCTTCTAGGCACTGAAAGATATGACTTCAGGTAGAATTTCCGTTAATTTGCTAATAACAGTCATTTACTTTAATTCTTTCTTCTTAGGCCTAAGCAGACCTTAGAAATTTTGCTAATGTGATTAAAACCTTTTTTATTTACCGAAGATATTTCAGAATCAATTAATAGCCGACCAAAAGATACAAGATCACTTATCTTTTTCCTGAGTATAATATCAGGAGAATTTTCTTGAGAGGGCTTTCAAGTTTTATTAATTAAGGGAGAACTCAAACACTAATTTTTGATTTTATGCTCACCCCAAACTTCTTCTCATGGAACCATTTTTTCTTTCCTTTTTTTCTCATTTTTTTTCTTTTTTTTTATTGAGAATTATTATATCTGCTGAAACATATTTTAAATATTTTGAATGTCTGAACTCTCTTAATTAACAATTCTCAAATATTTTTTAAGGCAAATCCTGAGATATTATAACCCATTTAAAAGCTAGGACCCAGTCACTTGGTAGAAGATTAAAAGTCTCATGATATCTTTAGTCAACTACTCGTATTATAATCACTATTTTATTCTGGAATTTACTTAGGACCCAGTTCAAAATCTTTAAAGTGAAGGACCCAGTTATTAGTGCATTAAAATCATCTTCCCCTGAAATCATAGTTTCTTTCACAATGCTAGAATTTTTATCTTGGATTACACTTTTCTCTCGATTGTCCTGTTGATGAACTATGGATGTTTTGTTAACCGTGCTTTCCAAACATTAAAAAGTTCTGAAAAACATCAAGTTCTTTCATTATTTTATTGCGGTGGGAGGGAAGGGACATACAAGCATTGATACGACTAACATCCCTTTTGACAACAAAAGTAATACAATGATAATTAAGAGACGTTCCATCCTTTGTTAGCTGCTTCGGAGTCAATTAGAACATTGGGATCGACCGAAATCATATTGATAGAACATCTTTCAGGTTCTTTTCAAATACTCTTCCGGGATCACTATGCTCCCATTCTTGAATTTCTCCTCAAGCCAATCTTTAAAAGTGAAACAATCTTTTATGTTGTGTCCGATAAGTCTGTGATATGCGCAGTACCTCGGATGATCTTGTTCATCAACTTCGTCTGGTTTCTTTGGTTTAGGGAGCTTGACTCATGTAGCTTGACTCATGTTTCTTTATCAAATTCTGAAACATTTGTTCGACTGCCTCATCCTTGAAAAGACTTATTTTGTTCAAATGATTCTTTATATTCAGGGGTTTCCCTCCATCTATTTGATAAGAACTCTGCTGAAACGATTGTTGATCATTCTGTCGAGGATGGTGGTAGATCTGTCGAAACTGTTCGACTTGTATCTGCAACGGTTGCTTGCCCCTCTTAACCGCTGTTATTGTCCCAAATTTCTTCTCAGATGTCTTCAATAGCTCTAACTTCCCAGCTTTTTAAAAAAACTTTAGTTGCTTAGCTTCTTCTTGAAGATTCCTAACTTTTTTAAGCAGTTTTGCTAAGCAGCTTCTCGAATGTCTTGATGGTGAATTCCTTGAGTAAGAAACCCAATGGACCATGAATGCTTTTTAGAAGGATTTCGACTGCGTACTGCTCTTGAAGTTGTGGCTCGCACTTCAAATTTCTACATCGCAGAATGTAGTCCATCAATGTTTCGGTTGGCTTCTGTAGCTCCACCAAGAGATCACCAACAGTGATATGGTGTTTAACTCCAACAAACCGCTTAACAAAGAGGTCTTCCAAGTCTGCAAATGTTTTCATTGAGCCATTGGGCAGTTCGGCGTACTAGTCAAAAACGATGCCCGAAAGACTACTCACAAATTGACGACACAACAACGCATCACTACCCCTTGCGTTGTCACAACTTGTTCGGAAGTGTGCAACATGCTGTCGGGGGTTTCCCGTTCCATCAAATATCTTGAGCGATGGTGGTATGAAACCCTTAGGGTATTGGACATTATCAAATTCTTCGGGATAGGGTCTACCCTTTAGAATTAATGCCTCTTCTTATGATTGAGTCAGGACTTCTCTCACATGTTGTTCCATCATTTGTTTAATGTCTTTTTCTGGTATGATGTACCCTTTAGGATTCATGAACTGAGTCTTTTTTGGTTGATCATCTTCATTGACCGAAGTGAATTCCTTCTTATCATTGACGATCTGGACGCTTTCTGGATAGCTTGCCCCTGGGGATACTATCAGCGGTGACTGTGATTGTCCTTGAATAGTGGCTATAACGGTCGTCATTTCTTCTAGTTGCTTCTTAATCTGGTTGATCTGTTCTTCACATTGTTGAATGGCTTTTTGCTACTCATCCACGACATTCTCCTCAGTGGATAAAAGGAGCATCGCACGAGGATAAGGTGGCTCTGGCCTCAACAACGTTGATTTTTGCAAATTCCTTTATCTCATATTCTGACGGGTTGTAGGGTTCATCTTCATCACCCATATCCATCACCCATATCTTTTCTTCGTTCTTCAGACAACCGTGTAATGTCGGCTCGAAGCTTTTCCAATGTATCCTCTATTGACTTTCCTTTGACAACTTTAAGATCAGTTGGAATTTTTTTTATGAGCTTGACCTCTTTTGTTGAGCACTGGTGTAGTTGTATAGAAGTCAGATGGAGCAACTGAATCAGCCGAAATCATATTGATAGAACCTCTTTCAGGTTCTGTCAAATATTCTTTCAAAATTACTATGTTCCCGTTTTTGAAATTCTTTTCAAGCCATTCTTTGAAGCTGATACAGTTCTTTATAGTATGTTCGAGCAGTCTAAGTCTTTGGTAGGGGCAGTAGTTGGGATGGTCTTTCTTGTCCACTTCCTCCGGCCTCTTTGGCTCTTGTAATCTAAATTTGAGATTTTTATTCAAATTTTTAAACATTTTTGCTACAGCTTCTTTTCTAAAAGAGTATACTTTGTCCACCACTGTCACTATCTCAGATTTTCCTTCGAATGTCATCATCGACCTTGGATCGTTATGGAGAGATGGTGGTGGTGATGTAGTAGCAACCTCATAGACTCCATCCTCTCCGTAGGTAGCAGGCAACTGGTGAAACCTACTCCCCATGAGTAGAGATGAGGTATCACGTAATCCTGTCTCATCCAGTCGGAGGGCCATGTCAGTAGTAGTCAACTCTGTTGCTTTTGCCTTCTCGGCCCTTAGAACTTTGTGGTTGCGCCTCATTTCCTGTGACTTGGTCAGTTGCACGGACTTTGAATTGGACCCAATCACGAATACGGAATGCGGCGGGGTAAAAGCATCGACAGACATTTCTTCGTATAGAACCTCTATTCCTTTGTTTAGTGGAACAGTTGGTGTGGTAGCGGTGAATCCAGTGGCAGAAACAGAAACAGTCCTGGGAGCGGTCCCTACGCTCCTAACGCTCCTAGTGGCAGACTTTATAGCAACAGCAGAATTATTTTCAATCAACACCCTCTTCAGAGGGTGAAATTCCTTAGCAGACTTCATGTTAAACCCCACCACAGGCTCGACGGACTTGTCCATTTCAGGTTCCATTACGGCAACAGCGACATTCCCAAACTTGGCTTCAATATCGTCAAATCCTTATCCAAATTTAATGACCGCCAAGTCAGGCAGCTCACTTTTGCTAACAACAAACTCCATTCCGGTGGCGAAAGAAAAGATCAACTTTGGTGAAGGCATTGTCTCTGTCATTTGAAAATTTTCTAGAAGTCAGTGACGTCCGATGCCTTGTAATTTCAGCGGCAATACTCAAGTTAACGCACATGTCTTATGAACTTGATATCCTTTGAAATTTATTCTTGTGAATTTTGTCACAAATTTTGTGATTTGTTTCGTTTTGAAATTTTGATGAAATTTTGTTTTGTTTGGAGTTTAAAAGGAAGATTGTGAGAGTGAAATTTTAGTGTTTAACTCGTTCACAACAAATTAAGATCAAAGAGGAATGAAGCATAGGACCCAGTTTAAGAATTGGAGGGTTTCGGCCTCGCATCGGATTCGTTTCGATAGACCACTCCTAATCTACCACACTTATTGGGAGTCCAACCCACTAAACCCAAGGGATTCCTGAACAATTCTGCTTAAGGATGGTTAAGCAGACAATCATGGAATCTAAGAAGAATTGACTATACTGGTTTAAGGAAGAAATAAACACGGTATGTCAACAGAAGAACAACAGTTTGGCCCACGAGGGACATGAGCACACTACCAATGCTTGAAAAGAAAATCACCTGATCAAAGATGGAGAGAGGAACTAGTCCCCAACGGAGTCGTCAGAATTTGTCGGCCGTTATTTTTTTGGGAAAGAAATATTTTTGTAAAATATGAAAATAATTTTGATATAAATATGATTTTTGAAAGCAAGAGTTTAATTTAAAAATAGACGAGACCAAACGAGTCTCACATATTGAATAGTTTGGATGGTTGAGCGCTGTTGAATAGTTTGGATGGTTGAGCGCGATACCACAAGTAATACACTATCCCGATGGATAAACATACCACTTGATAGTAGGCTCAACCATCTAAACTAAGGAGTTTGTGACATCTGTTTGATTTGCAAAACCTTTTATATATGACCGACAAGTTCTCCCACCTAATATAAAGATTAGATAAGGTTTATTTTACCTGGGTTCCAAGTTCCCTATAGAGGCAAACTCCTGTAGTTAATTACATCTTAAATGACTGAGGTTACTTAAGCAGACTCTCGATTAAGATCAGTGGTTTTACCTTTCAGATTTCAAAGTTTAGGTTTCTAAGATTGAACACGAGAAAATCAAACGGGAGTGGCTCAAATGGGAACAATTATTTTACGGAATCTAAAGGAGCGAAGAGTAGAGGATATCACAGATCCAGGGAGAACCTCAGTGACCTCCCAACTATCCTATTGTTTGACTTTATATATTTGAAATAATGTTATTCAATGTTTAATCCTGCAATTTTTTTTAGAATTTATGACTTACATTCGCACGATATCTAATGGTGTAAATAACTTAGAAAGATAGGAGGATTTACACCGTACCAGACGGTAACATTGAAATCTTAAAAGTGTTAGGGCTTATAATTGCACAACAGAGTTATGCAAAAGCCTAAAGATAATATGTGAGTATTTATGTTGTGCTAAACAGACTATCTCGAAGTCCTATGACTTGTTATTTAAACTAAGAAAATGCGTAGTTAACGTGATTTTGTTTTGATGTTGCAGATCCATCTCGAAGTTGCTTTTCTTTGTGTCATCGCTGTGCTGCCCATAATGTTCGCTCCAAGCTCCCTGTTGTAACACCTTTGGATTTGACGTTAATTTTGAGGGTATATGCAATTGTTTAGTCAACGATGTGCTGTCGGGTACCTCCTATGAAGTCAACTACTGACCTCATATTCTAAGTTATAGTATGTAAAAGAGACAGTAACAGGTACAAGTATAATGATATAATTTAAGAAATGAGTTAGCATGCGTTGTATCAACAAAAGAACTACTACCTGAAAAAT
The DNA here is from genome assembly GCF_001263595.1 of Phalaenopsis equestris. NCBI lineage: Eukaryota > Viridiplantae > Streptophyta > Magnoliopsida > Asparagales > Orchidaceae > Phalaenopsis > Phalaenopsis equestris. The sequence goes on from NW_018164444.1 coordinate 13,548,145, forward strand.
TCAAGAAAGAACGACAAATGACACATGATGAAAGAAAACTCGAGAAAATCAACAAATGACTCACGAAGAAAATGTCGAAGTAAAAACAACAAATGGTAACTCAAAAAACGTCACCGAAAACACGGGAAGATCCCGGAAAAAACCACGAGTGCTTTACCAAAAGTTCCAATAAAATCCCACGAAAAATCTAAATAAAGAAAACCGCAAGCACTTGGGTCGGGGTTATGCTCAAATACTATATATTTATACTCGAGGGACGTCGAAGACTCCTATCGGTCACTCGGATATATAGAGCCCGCCACTCAACTAGAAGGGTGTTCTACTAAACCTTACTGAGGAGAGTACTCCTTAGCCCGGTACTGGTAATCAACAAGTGGACAATTACAATTAAGTTACAATATTACAATATATTTAAAATTTATATTTCAGCATGCACATGGATTTCAGGCATACAAAAGAAAGTTGTATCAATTTTGTAGTAATTTTTTTTTATATAAATATTGTATCTGCTCTTATTATGTTTTGTTCTTATCAATTTTAAAAAGTTATGATTGTCCACGAGTCGATCACGCCGTCGGGCATAGGACCTCCAACAACCTAAAAAAGTACGGGTCCCCTGCTAGTCTTGTGTCTGTGAATGATACTATCATATCCTATAGTTCATCAGATCTCAGGATTGGGTCATGATGTCATAGGATGAAATACCATTCTGCTTCACCACCGGCGTGCCTTTGTCATCATCGCTCTAAGCCCCAAAACAAAATCGACCTACTTGCGATATTGTTTGATGGTTTCATATATTGCAAAAGACTATATATGTATCAGACATAAGTACCGAAAACCGAACCAAGAAGCAAAGAAAAAAAGAATAAAATGAGTATGATTATTTGATAAGAACTCTGCTGAAACGATTGTTGATCATTCTGTCGAGGATGGTGGTAGATCTGTCGAAACTGTTCGACTTGTATCTGCAACGGTTGCTTGCCCCTCTTAACCGCTGTTATTGTCCCAAATTTCTTCTCAGATGTCTTCAATAGCTCTAACTTCCCAGCTTTTTAAAAAAACTTTAGTTGCTTAGCTTCTTCTTGAAGATTCCTAACTTTTTTAAGCAGTTTCTCGAATGTCTTGATGGTGAATTCCTTGAGTAAGAAACCCAATGGACCATGAATGCTTTTTAGAAGGATTTCGACTGCGTACTGCTCTTGAAGTTGTGGCTCGCACTTCAAATTTCTACATCGCAGAATGTAGTCCATCAATGTTTCGGTTGGCTTCTGTAGCTCCACCAAGAGATCACCAACAGTGATATGGTGTTTAACTCCAACAAACCGCTTAACAAAGAGGTCTTCCAAGTCTGCAAATGTTTTCATTGAGCCATTGGGCAGTTCGGCGTACTAGTCAAAAACGATGCCCGAAAGACTACTCACAAATTGACGACACAACAACGCATCACTACCCCTTGCGTTGTCACAACTTGTTCGGAAGTGTGCAACATGCTGTCGGGGGTTTCCCGTTCCATCAAATATCTTGAGCGATGGTGGTATGAAACCCTTAGGGTATTGGACATTATCAAATTCTTCGGGATAGGGTCTACCCTTTAGAATTAATGCCTCTTCTTATGATTGAGTCAGGACTTCTCTCACATGTTGTTCCATCATTTGTTTAATGTCTTTTTCTGGTATGATGTACCCTTTAGGATTCATGAACTGAGTCTTTTTTGGTTGATCATCTTCATTGACCGAAGTGAATTCCTTCTTATCATTGACGATCTGGACGCTTTCTGGATAGCTTGCCCCTGGGGATACTATCAGCGGTGACTGTGATTGTCCTTGAATAGTGGCTATAACGGTCGTCATTTCTTCTAGTTGCTTCTTAATCTGGTTGATCTGTTCTTCACATTGTTGAATGGCTTTTTGCTACTCATCCACGACATTCTCCTCAGTGGATAAAAGGAGCATCGCACGAGGATAAGGTGGCTCTGGCCTCAACAACGTTGATTTTTGCAAATTCCTTTATCTCATATTCTGACGGGTTGTAGGGTTCATCACCCATATCTTTTCTTCGTTCTTCAGACAACCGTGTAATGTCGGCTCGAAGCTTTTCCAATGTATCCTCTATTGACTTTCCTTTGACAACTTTAAGATCAGTTGGAATTTTTTTTATGAGCTTGACCTCTTTTGTTGAGCACTGGTGTAGTTGTATAGAAGTCAGATGGAGCAACTGAATCAGCCGAAATCATATTGATAGAACCTCTTTCAGGTTCTGTCAAATATTCTTTCAAAATTACTATGTTCCCGTTTTTGAAATTCTTTTCAAGCCATTCTTTGAAGCTGATACAGTTCTTTATAGTATGTTCGAGCAGTCTATGGTAGGGGCAGTAGTTGGGATGGTCTTTCTTGTCCACTTCCTCCGGCCTCTTTGGCTCTTGTAATCTAAATTTGAGATTTTTATTCAAATTTTTAAACATTTTTGCTACAGCTTCTTTTCTAAAAGAGTATACTTTGTCCACCACTGTCACTATCTCAGATTTTCCTTCGAATGTCATCATCGACCTTGGATCGTTATGGAGAGATGGTGGTGGTGATGTAGTAGCAACCTCATAGACTCCATCCTCTCCGTAGGTAGCAGGCAACTGGTGAAACCTACTCCCCATGAGTAGAGATGAGGTATCACGTAATCCTGTCTCATCCAGTCGGAGGGCCATGTCAGTAGTAGTCAACTCTGTTGCTTTTGCCTTCTCGGCCCTTAGAACTTTGTGGTTGCGCCTCATTTCCTGTGACTTGGTCAGTTGCACGGACTTTGAATTGGACCCAATCACGAATACGGAATGCGGCGGGGTAAAAGCATCGACAGACATTTCTTCGTATAGAACCTCTATTCCTTTGTTTAGTGGAACAGTTGGTGTGGTAGCGGTGAATCCAGTGGCAGAAACAGAAACAGTCCTGGGAGCGGTCCCTACGCTCCTAACGCTCCTAGTGGCAGACTTTATAGCAACAGCAGAATTATTTTCAATCAACACCCTCTTCAGAGGGTGAAATTCCTTAGCAGACTTCATGTTAAACCCCACCACAGGCTCGACGGACTTGTCCATTTCAGGTTCCATTACGGCAACAGCGACATTCCCAAACTTGGCTTCAATATCGTCAAATCCTTATCCAAATTTAATGACCGCCAAGTCAGGCAGCTCACTTTTGCTAACAACAAACTCCATTCCGGTGGCGAAAGAAAAGATCAACTTTGGTGAAGGCATTGTCTCTGTCATTTGAAAATTTTCTAGAAGTCAGTGACGTCCGATGCCTTGTAATTTCAGCGGCAATACTCAAGTTAACGCACATGTCTTATGAACTTGATATCCTTTGAAATTTATTCTTGTGAATTTTGTCACAAATTTTGTGATTTGTTTCGTTTTGAAATTTTGATGAAATTTTGTTTTGTTTGGAGTTTAAAAGGAAGATTGTGAGAGTGAAATTTTAGTGTTTAACTCGTTCACAACAAATTAAGATCAAAGAGGAATGAAGCATAGGACCCAGTTTAAGAATTGGAGGGTTTCGGCCTCGCATCGGATTCGTTTCGATAGACCACTCCTAATCTACCACACTTATTGGGAGTCCAACCCACTAAACCCAAGGGATTCCTGAACAATTCTGCTTAAGGATGGTTAAGCAGACAATCATGGAATCTAAGAAGAATTGACTATACTGGTTTAAGGAAGAAATAAACACGGTATGTCAACAGAAGAACAACAGTTTGGCCCACGAGGGACATGAGCACACTACCAATGCTTGAAAAGAAAATCACCTGATCAAAGATGGAGAGAGGAACTAGTCCCCAACGGAGTCGTCAGAATTTGTCGGCCGTTATTTTTTTGGGAAAGAAATATTTTTGTAAAATATGAAAATAATTTTGATATAAATATGATTTTTGAAAGCAAGAGTTTAATTTAAAAATAGACGAGACCAAACGAGTCTCACATATTGAATAGTTTGGATGGTTGAGCGCGATACCACAAGTAATACACTATCCCGATGGATAAACATACCACTTGATAGTAGGCTCAACCATCTAAACTAAGGAGTTTGTGACATCTGTTTGATTTGCAAAACCTTTTATATATGACCGACAAGTTCTCCCACCTAATATAAAGATTAGATAAGGTTTATTTTACCTGGGTTCCAAGTTCCCTATAGAGGCAAACTCCTGTAGTTAATTACATCTTAAATGACTGAGGTTACTTAAGCAGACTCTCGATTAAGATCAGTGGTTTTACCTTTCAGATTTCAAAGTTTAGGTTTCTAAGATTGAACACGAGAAAATCAAACGGGAGTGGCTCAAATGGGAACAATTATTTTACGGAATCTAAAGGAGCGAAGAGTAGAGGATATCACAGATCCAGGGAGAACCTCAGTGACCTCCCAACTATCCTATTGTTTGACTTTATATATTTGAAATAATGTTATTCAATGTTTAATCCTGCAATTTTTTTTAGAATTTATGACTTACATTCGCACGATATCTAATGGTGTAAATAACTTAGAAAGATAGGAGGATTTACACCGTACCAGACGGTAACATTGAAATCTTAAAAGTGTTAGGGCTTATAATTGCACAACAGAGTTATGCAAAAGCCTAAAGATAATATGTGAGTATTTATGTTGTGCTAAACAGACTATCTCGAAGTCCTATGACTTGTTATTTAAACTAAGAAAATGCGTAGTTAACGTGATTTTGTTTTGATGTTGCAGATCCATCTCGAAGTTGCTTTTCTTTGTGTCATCGCTGTGCTGCCCATAATGTTCGCTCCAAGCTCCCTGTTGTAACACCTTTGGATTTGACGTTAATTTTGAGGGTATATGCAATTGTTTAGTCAACGATGTGCTGTCGGGTACCTCCTATGAAGTCAACTACTGACCTCATATTCTAAGTTATAGTATGTAAAAGAGACAGTAACAGGTACAAGTATAATGATATAATTTAAGAAATGAGTTAGCATGCGTTGTATCAACAAAAGAACTACTACCTGAAAAATTCAAGAAAGAACGACAAATGACACATGATGAAAGAAAACTCGAGAAAATCAACAAATGACTCACGAAGAAAATGTCGAAGTAAAAACAACAAATGGTAACTCAAAAAACGTCACCGAAAACACGGGAAGATCCCGGAAAAAACCACGAGTGCTTTACCAAAAGTTCCAATAAAATCCCACGAAAAATCTAAATAAAGAAAACCGCAAGCACTTGGGTCGGGGTTATGCTCAAATACTATATATTTATACTCGAGGGACGTCGAAGACTCCTATCGGTCACTCGGATATATAGAGCCCGCCACTCAACTAGAAGGGTGTTCTACTAAACCTTACTGAGGAGAGTACTCCTTAGCCCGGTACTGGTAATCAACAAGTGGACAATTAAGTTACAATATATTTAAAATTTATATTTCAGCATGCACATGGATTTCAGGCATACAAAAGAAAGTTGTATCAATTTTGTAGTAATTTTTTTTTATATAAATATTGTATCTGCTCTTATTATGTTTTGTTCTTATCAATTTTAAAAAGTTATGATTGTCCACGAGTCGATCACGCCGTCGGGCATAGGACCTCCAACAACCTAAAAAAGTACGGGTCCCCTGCTAGTCTTGTGTCTGTGAATGATACTATCATATCCTATAGTTCATCAGATCTCAGGATTGGGTCATGATGTCATAGGATGAAATACCATTCTGCTTCACCACCGGCGTGCCTTTGTCATCATCGCTCTAAGCCCCAAAACAAAATCGACCTACTTGCGATATTGTTTGATGGTTTCATATATTGCAAAAGACTATATATGTATCAGACATAAGTACCGAAAACCGAACCAAGAAGCAAAGAAAAAAAGAATAAAATGAGTATGATAGAGAGGAGGAATTGATCCACCCAAAAGATTGAAAAGACGAAGGGTAAATCAACCATCAAAACTTGTAACGAAAAGATCTGAAAAGGAGGGCCCAAGATCATTGAATTAATCCAAGAAAGATATCATTTTCTTAAATTTTATAAATGGATCAACCTAAGAAGGGTATCCCTTCCAAATCTTGTTTTGAATAGGTCGAAATGGGCCCAAATCAATGTGACAATTGTATACACTGCTCCACCATCACTTACATAATCACACTTCCAAGCCTGAACTCAAATGTGACATTTATATTATCGAAACCTTAATGTCAAACTTTGAAAAAAAAAAGAAAAAACTCTTTCGTGAATGACAATTTTATGAGCTTTCAAATCCTTCATGAATCCGGTTCATATCAATCTTATGCTTCCTCAAAATGAAGTTTTAAGAGTCTTTCATATTTCACAAAATAAAGGAAAATAATCCATAGAGGGCAACCTTCTAACTTCCAAAAATCATGTCAATATCAAAACCATTCAATTCCAACCCTCATTAAAATCTTCTCACATTAGATAATTGCAACACCAATTTAAAGAATATATAAGTGCTCATGGCCAGGGCAAATCAAGAGGGCAAAATGAGCTCGAATAAAACTTCAACAGGCTCATGGGTAGGGATAAGAAAGAAGACAGGGGCTCACGGGTAAGGCCAAGAAAAAGCACAACCAAAACCACATAATAAGCCCACGAGTAGAGACCAGAAAAGCACAGCCAAACCCCCAATATAAGCTCACAAGTAGGGGCAGCAAGGGAAAGCCACCACATATATTGTTATTATGCTCTTTTGATATATATAAGAGAGTTAATGGACAAGCTCTTGTAAATCATCCCAACTGAAACCATTTTCATCAAATAAGACATGATAGTGAGTTGGTCTGCTTATATCAAGCATTCCCACATAGAAACACATATTGAAATCATAATTTTTTTTTAGATGACAAATTTGGTTATCAACAACTATCCATGGAGGAATGTTATCCGGAGAATCTCCAACCAAACCGAGCCCAACAAGAGGGGCAAACAGAATGACATGTTAGGCAAACCGAGCCCAACAAGAAGGGCAAACAACATAACAACTCAGGCAAACTGAGCCCAGCAGGAAAGGGCAACGAAAAAAAAAACATGACAGACAAACCGGGCCCAACAGGAGGGGCAACAGAAATAGACATAACAGGTACACCCGAGCCCAATCAAAAGGGTAAAACAAATAACCATAACAGGTAAACCCGAGCCCAACAGAGTGGCAAAATAAATAGAGTTCCAACCCAAAAAAAAATTAGTCCAACAAATGGAACAAAATTAAAAAAAAACGATTTTAGCTCAACTAAACCCAGCAAAAGAGAGCCAATAACAGATAAACTTTTGAGCCAAAATGAGTCCAATACATGGGGAAGAAAGAAAAGCAGCACTTCCAGCTAAAATTCAACCAAAATCGAGCCACCAAATGGGGAAAACAGAGCAAAATTTTCGGCTAACGTTTAATCCTAAAAGGAGCCAAAATTGAGCCCACCAAATGGGTCAAAACAGGGCAGAATTTTCAGCATTTATTTGGACAGGAATAACAATAATAAAAAGCATCAATATTTTATTTTCAACATGAATTCTAGATGAGCAAATATCATTTCAGAGTTCATAGTTGTGGCTTCCCAAATATTTCGAGCAGAAAAAAAACGCAAGCAATCCTTTCCGCTAAAATTACTCTTCCTTTAACAATAAATTGATTCAGCAAGAAGAAAAAAAAGAAGGCTACAGCTTTCAGCATACAGGTATAGAAATAATAAAAGCGTAAGAAGAAGATTTGCATGTGACAATGGATCAAAAAATGTTTTCCCTAAACTGCTATTTCAACTAATCAACATAAAACTTCTGAATCAGATCCAATAAAAGTATTAAAGGCTCAATACTTGATCTCAATTCCATTACGAAATGACAAAACAAAGTCTCATGTATGAACTCCCTATTTTAACATCTCCAATATGAGTCGAGCAGGGAAACAGAACAGAGAAGAGAAGGAAGAAGTACCTTGCTCGAGATTTCCTAAAAGAAAACAACAGAAAAAAGGCCACCAAGCTTCCAAACACCCAACACACAAGGACCTAGCCGAGAAGGAATTTCAGCAGAGCCTTCTTCTCCTAAAAGTCTTGAACAACAACTAGCGAAAACCTCGGCCTTCCTCTCTCAGAAAATTTTCAAAAACCCAGAAAAGTACCCTAAAAAGTTTTTTTATATGCAGAAATGAGAGGGGGGACAACCATATTTACCACAACTTTGTGGTCGAATCAAACGACGGGGAAGGAATCGTCACAATAAAGAAAAAGAGGGTAAAGCCTCGAGAAAGAGAAGGGTCGGCCAACCCAGCTCCTGCGATTGGAGAGCCGAAAGGTCGAGGGGCCATGCGAGAAAAGGGAAGAGTTGAGAGAAGGGAGGCGGCAGCGTGGATCGTCCAAGGGAGCTAGGGCAAACAGAGAGAGCGAGCCAAACACCTGATCGAGCCTGAGGGTCAAATGAAGGTTGTGTTCGGAAAAGGGGGTAAATAGGGTTTAGGATTAAAATTAATATTATAAGTAATAATATAAATATAAAAGTATTTAATATTTTAAAAATAAAATTTTGATTTATACATTTTTATTCGTGTGTCATAGCATAACAAAATGGATGTCCTTTTTAGGTAATTCTGACGTTCCGAACGCGTTGGCGCAATATATTTCGTCATCGGAGGTCGTCCGGAGAAGTTCACATTTTCACGCATCCTTTAAGCTCAATTTTAGTTTGATCTTGTGCAACTTAGTGAATTTTGTGCATTTTGTGTGTATGTGTGATGATGAAGTCCTGAAGAGGTTTTCCTAGGGATTGAGATTCTATTTAAAACTTCTCATTGAGTCTCCACAAGATAGTCCTTAAACACTCGACCATACAACGATGGTTTTGAGATCATCAATGCGAGACATCACAAAATGCCATCAATGCGAGACATCACAAGAGAAATAGGAAGTGACTGGAATTTCTAAGGGGATGGATTCCAATACTAGTTTTCTAAGATAGTCAATAAGAACCCCTAGAGCTAGATCCTAGGATCCTAAGGAAAAGAGTAATGACCTCAAAATGAGGTCAATAGTTGGTTAATGTGAAATTGGTTGTCCAAGTGTTGGAGTAAAGAGGCTATGTGTTGGTCAGTTTTATGTAATAAGAATGTCTTCTACATATGCTAGTAGAAATGTTTGTATGTTAATTTTGCGGTAGAGGAGAAGAGGGTAGTCGGCTCTATTAAGTGAAAAATGTTGGCTATAAAGATATGTACAAAATGTGGAGTATCATTGGCTCGGTGCCTGTTTTAGCCCATAAATTGTTTTGTGTAGCTTGCAGACGAAATCTGGATGTTGTTGATCTTTGAATCCTGAGGGTTGATGCAAAAACACTATATCATCTAGTTTGCCATGAAGGAAACATTTGATACGTCAATTTGTTGAACCTCCCATTTGTGTGCAGCTGCTAGAGCCAAGAGCATGCAAATGGTAGGGAGCTTTGTCAATCGACTAAGGTCTCTGTGTAATCGATGCCTAGTTTTTTAGCACAACCTTGAGCGACTAAGCATACCTTGTATCTAGCAATTGTGCCATCAGCATGAGGTTAATTTTATGTCCATTTGCAGCCCAAAATGTTGTGATCGTGTGGTGGTGGTACTAGGGACCATTCCCCCTGTTGTTGAAGTGCGAGGAATTCCATAGACATGGCTTGACGTCATCGCGGAATCTTACTGGCTTGAGAGTAAGAGGGTGGTTCAATGAGATTGGTTTGATGAGTAAGATCAAGGATGTATTTGGGTTTGAGATGACCTATTTTGGCTCGATTTATCATGTGATGGGTTGGTGGTTGGGGTGGAGGTGGGATTGGTTCAGTTGGTTGTTATGGTGAGATGTGGTGTTGGGTTGAGGAGGGTTGATGGGTGTTGTTTTGTTGTGATGGAGGTTCTGGGTTTTTTGTGATTTGGGGAAAAGTGGAGGTGGGAACTAGCAGTGAAGGTGGTGGATATGGTGTGGGTTTTTCTGTTTTTATGTGGGTTTGGTTTGGTTGATGAAATGGAAACAGTGTTTCTATGAATGTTACATGCCTTGATATGATGGTTTTGTTGTTGGATAGATTCCAACATTTGTTGGCTTTGTATTGTGGGTTTTAGCCAATGAATACACATGTGGGTGCTTTGGGTTGTAGTTTGTATGTCATTTGAAGTGCTTGTAAAGGAAAGCATGCACAATAGAATGTTCTAAGGTGATCATATGTTGGTTTTGTTTTGTAAAGTAGTTCATGAGGTGTTTTTGGTGTTTTTGGAGGGCATGATATTGATGAGGTAGATGGTTGTTTGAATGGCCTCCATCCAGAAGGATGGAGAGAGAGGCCGTTTTGAGTATGTTTCTTGCGGTTTTAGTAATGTGCATGTGTTTTCGTTCCGCTAACTCTTTTTGTTGTGGTGTGTATGGGCATGAGAATTGATGTTTTATTCTCTGAAGTTGAAGGTATTGTTGTAATTGCAGAGATGTATATTCTTTACCATTATCTGTTTGAAGTATTTTTATTTTTGTATTAAATTGATTTATGATGTAGTTTTGAAGGTTGATAAAGTGTGTGGTGATTTTAAATTTGTTTTACATGGGAAATATCCAATAGAAGCGAGAGTAAATATCTATAAAGGAGACGTAATATCTATATCTATTAATTGAAGGGAGGGAAAGGGTCCCCAAACAGCAGAGTGGATTAGTTCTAAGCATTTATACTTAGTACTACTAATAAGAAAAACTAGTTTATGACTTTTGTTCTGATTACTTTCCGAGCATTGTGGTTGGAGGTTGGAGATGCGTAGTTGAGGATATTGCCTTGAGATGGTTGAGAGTGTATGAAGATGGGGATGATTGAGTCTTTCATGCCAGTTGATAGGGGAGGTGGATGTATGGAGAGCTTGTATGCACGGAGACCTTGCTTACAGGTCCTGTGAGGAGAGTCTTCAAGGTTTTTCGGTCCTGTTTGTAGTATTGATTAGCATCAAAGGAGATAATGCAGTTATTGTCTTGAGATAGTTTTTGAATGGATATGAGATTGTGTGAGAGATGTGGAATGCGTAGCAGAGACGAGAGATTGAGCTGACTTGTGGGGGTGGGAAGGATGCCCGATCCTGTATGAGTTCTGTTGGTGGCCTATCTATTTCCTACAGTAAATTGATCTGTGCCTTGATATGGATGTGGGAAGCGTAAATTTTCTATATTTGGTGTGAGATGAGCAGTCGCACCAGTGGCTAGGATCCAGTGTTGGTTTTTGTGAAGGCCGTGTTGTTTGGGTTTGTGGTGGGCTTGTGTTGGAGGTTAGTTCTATGCCAGCATTAGCAGGTTTAGTGTCCTTGTTTGAGGCATATTTGGTCGGCGATGGTTTTTTTTTTTTTTGTTTGGGTTGGTGTTGTTTTTGGAATGTTGGTGTGATTGTTGTGTGTTTTTGTAGTTTGTTTTGGGTATGTTGAGTTGGTTTTGGTTTTGTTGGTATATAAGGCTATAATAGGTTGTTGTTTGAGTTGTTCAATGGTCAGATTGGGTTCCTCGCTTTGAAGTAGTGAGTTGAAATCCTCGAGTTTGATTGGATTGAGCTGTGTGTGTATGGCGGTTTTAAAACCTTGATATTGCGGTGGTAATTCGTTGAGCGTGTAGAGAATGATGTCCTCTATATCGATCTTAGCTCTCACGGCTGCAATGTTATCATTAATATTTTTTGTGTTGGCCAAGTACTTAGACATGGTATTGCTTCCCATCACTTTTCAGCTGGATTACTCTGGATTTGTTTGTTGATTAAAATCTTTGTTCGAGGGTGGCCCATATCTCGGGTGTGTTGTTGAGATTGAGTACATATGGTAGAATTGGTGTGGATATAGCTGATAGCATTGCTGCCTTGAGATTTTGATCGACTAGGTGCCAGAGTTTGACTGGATTTTTTGATGAGCTTCCTGGCTCGTCTTTGATAAATTATGGTGGAGTGGGAGAATTCTCTGCAAGGAATTCTTCGAATCCATTTGCTTTAAAAAGTTTCAGTATCTGTGTTTTCCATACCTGATAGTTGCTGTATTGGAGAGGTGAATTTGCTAATGTCTTGATGTTTAACATTAGGAACTTGAGCGATGCAGATATGGAGATTTTTTTCATGCGATTGAGAGATACTGTTGAATTAGAGTTTGTTCCGATCATGAAGCAGCCTGGGGAATCTATTGATCGATGGTTGTGAAGTTTTACATTCTGATACCATGAAAGAAAAGATAATTCCGATATTAACCTTTGTGCTTTTCTCCAAATAAGTGAATTACATCCTTTCCTCTTCCATTTCTCACCTTTCTCACTTGCACTGTTTCTTTCCTAGCTCCCTTTCTTATAGCATTTCATAGGTGGGAAGCTTGCCTGTGCTACATTGCTTTTGGCGGGATCTTTGCATGTGTGTGGAAGGAAGATGATACTCCTGTGAGGCTATGCTGCCCGATTTTGCTTTGGTGGTTATCGGTGGGGACCAAGTTGTTGTTTTCTCTCTTTAGTTATGGTGTCATTTAGGATCATTTTTGTTTTTGTTTTTTATTTTTCAATTTTATTTTGTTTTGTTTATGTTTTTTTTTTATATTTTATTTTCTTTTGTTTATGTTCAATATTTTCCTATTTCTGTTGGTTTACATCATGGGTCGGCTTTAAGCCCATATCCTTTTGCTCTGGTTATGGATGATGGTCTTAAATGGACACTTACAGGAGGATGTACCATGGTGTATGCTTTTTGCTGATGATATCCTTCTCATGGATAAGACGAGAGAAAAAGCTCAGGAAAAACTTGAATTATGGAGGTCTACCTTGGAGCCTAAAGGCCCTTGTTTGAATAGAACTAAAACTGAATACATGAAATATAATTTTAGTAGTAATAGCTTCAGTGACAGAAATGTAACTATGAGTGATCAAATTATTAAAAGGTTTGAATGCTTTAGATATCTTGAGTCTATAGTTCAAAGTAATTGTGATATTGATGGGGATGTTATTAGTAGAATTCAAGTTGGTAATTCAAGAATTCAAGTTGGTTGGTTGAAGTGGAGGATTGCTTTGGGCCTATTGTATGATAGAAAAGTACCGCTTCAACTGAAAGGAAAATTTTATAAGATGATGTTGAAACCTGTAATGCTCTGTGACGCTAAATGTTGGCCTTTAAAAGAGAAGCATAAAACTAAGTTAAGTAACAACTAAGTTAAGTGTTGTCGAGATGAGAATGATTAAGTGGATGAGTGGCTTTACTCTTAGTGACAAAATGCGAAATGAATATATCCGTGATATGATTGGTGTAGCTCGAGTGACGGACAAAATTTGAGAGAGTAGTCTTAGATGGTTTGGTCACATTAAACGTCGACCATCTGATGATCCAATTAGAAGATTTGATGTTTTAGATTCGACTTATGTTAAGAAAGAAAGAGGTAGGCCTAAGATGACTTTGGCATATTGTATAAAAAACGATCTTAATTTATTAGAATTCAATGAAAATATGATACTAAATAGGACACAATGGACAAAAAGGATTCATGTAACCGACCCTACTTAGTGAGATAAAGGTTTTGTCGTTGATGTTGTATGTTTTAAAGCGAAACATATTTGTCATGGTATAACATGTTTAGTTGTTTTTAAAAACACTTAAAATACATAAACACGTTTTTAAAATAAAATTTAAAAGAAAAAAAAAATCAATAGTGATCCCAAACAAGCCATAAGTATATTTTTTGCATGTTTTTATTTTGGGGCATTTACAAAGCATACAATTCTTATGAATTTACGTATCTAACACCAAAGTTTTATATTTACATGCATAGTACTCAATTCTTTTGTATCACATCAAAAGTAGTACTAATTATCACTTTTTAATTGTCAAATCGGCCTTTTCATGTATAGGTAAAGTGCTGCACGTGTAAATATGAAAGTTTAGGTGTGTGATATGTTAATTCATAAGAATTGCATGCTACTTGTCTAAATTTCTCATTTTTTTTCCTTTGCTCGCCAATAATTTCAAACAAGCCAAATAAAATAAGCACTGGGCTCGCTAAAACCGGGCTCATAATTGGGCTAAAATTCAACTTTGTCGCCTTTATGAACATCCTCTTAACTACCAAATTTGATTTGTGGATTAATTTCATACAGGTTATGGCCCCTCGAACATTCTCTCTTGTTTGTTTCCGCCTCATCCCACCTTCAAATTATGAAGACAACGGCTATAAGCTGAACTGCAGCTTAATGGATGCTATCAACACAGGCGGAAAAATCTTTCTATCTCACACGGTATGAGAGCTTATTGAATTATTGATTTTGTTCTGGTAGAAACATTCTGTTGCTCATGCAGTAGTTCTTGTGAAAGTGCTTTAATTATATGGGGGCATTTACATACATACAACCCAATTCCTATGTATTTACATATCTATCACCTAAATTTCAGTTTTTACGTTTATATCACCCAAAAATTTCATATTACATAAAAAATATCATTTTTTTAAATATTAAAAAAGTGAAATACATCTTTTTGTGCATATATAAAAATTGATGTTCAGGTGTTAGATGTGTAGATACATAGGAAATGTGTGGTATGTATGTATATCTTCCTTTATAATTTTTATTGGCTGATTAGGTTCTGTCGGGGAAGTTTGTGTTGCGGTTTGCTGTGGGAGCTCCATTGACAGAAGAGAAACATGTTAGGGAAGCTTGGAAGGTTTTACAGAAGCAGGCTGATGCTCTCTTGGGTGATATTTAAAGGTGAGTTTAATTTGAACCACTTGGGTCAGTAGAAGCCTTGTTTATGATTATTTTAGTTGGGTAAATGATTTATCTATTTTTGGGTTCATTTATTCAAAAATTACACACGTACCACCCAATTTCTATGTATTTACATGTCTAACACTTCAATTTTTTTTTTTAACATTTATACCTGACACTCACCAAGTGTTGTGAAGCATGGGCTGCTCACGCAAGTATACGTGACATATCAATATTATCGGGTTCGAGTCTAGTTGTCGATTCCACAGAGAAGTAGGAGAACTCAATGAAGGAAATGTTTTAGCTTACTACTATCCGTCCAAGCCTGAAGAGTTTGATTTGCAAGTTCAATTTTAAACTTATATGAAAGTTATGAAAAACATGGCTATCCTGATAAGCAAAAAAGTTCTTTTATCAAATTAGGTGTTGAGAATTTTTCCTTTTTAATCGATCAAGTGATGAATAAAACTAATGATTAGATTCAAAAATAGGTCAATTAGGAGAAAAATTCTTTCTAACCCCTTTCTAGTGGTTGAAAGAAGTTTAACAATATTAAGTTTAGTTCCCTAAAACTCTTGATCTGCTCAAAGGAAAAGGACTCTTAGAAGATTACATAAATTCATTGGCAATATCCCCATTCCAAGGTGTTCATGTTGTTAACTCTATTTATTCCATACAGAATCCTTCCGAATATCAATATTCACAAAATGTTTTAACAATCAACTGACCAAGTAGAAAGTAAATTAAGTTTTTAAATTAACACAACACTTTTAAATTTAAATCAAAGCCCAAACAATCTCAAATCATTTGTCCTATCCATTCACCATCTCAATTAAAGAGAGAAACAAGAAGACTACTCACAATCGATGATAAATCTCATCAAAATAAACTTAGTTTTATGCATAAACATCAAAATCAAAGTCTTACAAAGAAGTTCTTAAGAAAATACAATGTAAACACACTTATCTCCTTCACAAACAAGTAGTTTGAGGATGTCACTAACGACAAACAATTTACTCTCTATTTTCCTCTTTTCTAATATCTTTGCAAAAGCTTTGGCTTTCTCCTCCAATTCCTCTCTCAAAATGATAGAAAGAAAAATGATGAAAAGCCCCCAAATTTTTGTATTTGTCCAATTTATATCTTCTCCAAAGCGAACCAAAGTTTGAACTGCACAAACTGTCAAAATTTGGGTACCGGCGTCGGGGCACCCATATGTGGAGTCTGGGCGCTACTATTTATTTTTGCACGTGGTGTGTAAGCTCTACTCTTTGGCCCCAGAACACCATTTTGCTCCTTTTTCTTCATTTTGATTCCAGTTCTATCCTCGAAGTGCAGTGTTATCATGTAAAATTCAAAAATACAAGTAACAACAATTACAAAATTATTAACATATCAAAATCCCCCAAACTTGTAATGTACTTGTCCCCAAGTCCAAGTAACAATCAAAACTTAAATATTTGATATTGTTAAACATAATAGGGTGGATTTTATAAGTGACTACCTACAATCAAACTTCCAAAGATACAAAGTTAGTGATAATATGCCACTATTGAATTATTTTGTCACACGTGCTTCAAGAAACCTTGAACTTCTTCAAATGATATTTAATCTCATATTCCTTTCAAAGGATCTAGGAGATGCTAAGTTAATACAATTTGGATGTTAAATTCTAAAAATTTAGTCTTCCATAAGATAATCTGCTAATAATTCATAAACATATGAACTGAACTAAAAAAAAGATTGTTACAGAGTTTTCAATTTAAAAGAAATAGTAGCAAAATTAATAATTGTTGAGGCTTCTCCTCGATGTTTTTCCTTCGTAACGTTTTTAATTCTTTTTCTTTCTCTTTCTTTCATTTGGATGATTATTTACAATTCCATTTCTTTCTTGATAATCCTTTTTGCATTCACATCCTTAAGGATTACCATATATGAATTATTCTTTTAATGATTTTGAATTCTACTACAATCTCCTTAAATTAAAATCGTCAAACAATCCCATTTTGTTTGAATTTACAAATTAAGAATTATTATTATAAAATTTAAATTATATGGAGGCTAAATTTTTAAAAAGATATACATCTAGCTGAATGTAACTGACCAAATAACCGAAGCTTCTTAAAATTAAATATGTTGATTAAATAATATTTATTATATTTTAAAGATCAGTATACAAGTAGTTCAGTTTAATTCAGATAGAGTCCAACTATCATTTATCTATGTTTCTCCTTCTTTTTAGATTGTTATAATCTCAAATTCATACCCACTTCACTTGTGTCAACAAAATCAAAAGCTAATACTTTGTTTACATAGAGACAAATAATTGAAGAAAACATAATTATTTCCCCCAAAGTTTATCATATGTAATCACAAACCTACAATATGATGAACAAAGTACATAAAAATAAAAAACAATTGTTTCTAACACCTGTACGAACTAACAATTCAATAACACGTATATGGACAGGTATTAACAACAATAGCAAATAAAAAGACCACAACAAATTAACTTAAGCTATCACTAAGAAATCCAAATTAATTACATCAGATAATGTCCAAATATAAAATTAAACAAATACACAGAAATACGAAGTCCAAATCACAGTGCCACAAGTTACATTATAAAAATATAAAATAACAATAAAAATTAGAAACACAAGCAACAAAAATAGTCAGGTCAAACAATAACAACATCCAAGCAGTATTCAAATCACTCGTCCCCTACTTCATTATCTTCTTATTCCTCTTCTTTTTTCTTCTTGGTCTTCCTCCATTGATTGACAGGTGTTATCATACCCAACATAAGGAGGATAAGTAGGGAATACTACCAGATCAGACCCTTCTAACCATTGATTTCTACGATATATTTTAACTTGAGCCACATTGTAATTTTCATAATAATTAGTGTGAATTTGATTATGCAAATCAATATGTTGTAAATGATCTGCCATATCATATACTTCAGATTGAATAATTGAATTATCCTCTTCCAATTTATTCAACTGCTCAACAATAGATGCAAATGAAATAGAAGTGTGTGATCTTGAGGAAGGAGGCCTAGAAGAACTTTCACGCTGCTCAAACAATGCAGTAGAGGTGCGACTATAAACATTTCCCAATCTCTTTAATGAGGGGCAATAACTCCTCCCAACTCTCGTATATCACCCCAGCCTTAACACACAAAGCGAAAATAGTGGAGGGATGTCCCAATCTAATAGTAGACCCTGACCTCATCATACTTTTAATAGAAGTGTAAAGTATTTCCCCAACATCAATTGTATGTTCCTTCTGAATACAAAAGTTGAGGACGGCTCTATCTCGGGTGACTTCACTCAAGTTAGTAGAAGGAAGGAGCTTAGTTAAAACAAAATAATGTCAAGCCTTCAACTCAGCATTCATAGAAGCAACAACAAAATTTATTTTCCTATCCTCTCTAACTTTCCACTTCCCCCTCCCATCGGCTAAATAGCTAACAATCTCTTCTAGCCCTAAATCGTTGGGTTCGAAGTTAGAATAGAAAGCATTGGGATGATCTTCCAAACTAAGAGTTGATTAATACTACGAGACAATGTCTTCACATACTTCCCTCTCACAGACACTTTATCAAAAGAATTCTCTTTCAAAGTCGCATAAAATTCCTTAATAACAAGAATCACTGTCACACCAGTCTTATAGCATAGATTTTCCTAATTCCTATGGTCTATCACTACCGCTACCCCTTCCCCCGGGTTGAAGAAAACCTCCCTTCGGATTAAACTTCCTTGACACAAAAAACTCATTGTAGCGCTCTTCTACTTGAGCACTAACAAACATTTTTGAATCAGAAGAGAAACTAATGCTAAAAAGACTTCCTTTTGTTTTTGGTGTCATAGGAAATAACTAGGAAGAAGGAAAAAGTAGTGCAGCAATGTGTGAAACAATATCACCGTCAAATTACCAAAAATCCTTGGGAACGAAAACAGAAAAATGAGAACCTAAGAACATAAAACACAAGATCTACTCCATAAAATCAAAATCAAAGCTTAGGTTAGCATATCTTACCAAGAGATTTCAAGATCTAAAAATTTCTTCACAATATTTTCACCAAAATTTCACCTAGAAGAAACCCTAGGTCTTTTGGCTGGAGAAGAAGAAAGGAGAAGAAGGAAATCACGATAAAAGTTACCCGAACAGTAAATTTTAGTCCAAATAAACAGATCTGGGTGCCCGGGTGCAGCGCTTAGGCGCCGCTCCAATCAAACCGCAGCCCTCTAGCGCCGTGCACCCACAAGTAGCGTCGGGGCGCTACAGGTAAAAAAATTGATTTTTTTTAAGTTTTTATTTAAAGCACATAACAATATAAAATTCAAACCAAAGAAAAATATAAAGATAATGAAATATAAATCCAAAATACAAAGACAACACATCAAATCAGCATACAAATGCACATGGGTTGCCTTTCAAGAAGCGTTTAGTTTATTGTTCTTAGCCTGATAATGTCATATCCTTCAATTTTGTTGACCCAAAGCCAATATCTCCCTAAGTTCTAGTCTATCTCCCGTAAATGCAATTTAAGTCTTTGTTTGTCGGCTTTAAAAAACCTTCCACTCTTCTGATTAGTAATATCGTCAGCACCAATAGGGTAAACCTTTTCTGCATTAAATGCTTCTGACCACCTGGATTTAAGTTTTTTGGGGAATAATTTCAATCGAGTATTATATAAGAAAATCTTCTGTCTAGGCTCGAAATTTTTCTTAAGAATCTTTTTATCATATCTTTTCTTCATCTTTTCCTTAAAAATCCTGGCATTTTCAAAAACTTCTTCTCTAATTTCCTCAAGTTTGTTTAACTGTAATAGACATTTTTTAGCAGCACTTTTCATAATATAATTAAACTTCTTAACTACCAAAAATGCCTTATGTCCCAGTTCAACAGACAAACGATAAAAATTACCAAATTTAAGTCTGTAAAACATCATCAAGTCTTGAAGCTCATTCTTTCATATTAGAATTAATAAACTTTTCTAAGATTATTTTTTATCTCTCTATTAGATACCTCTGCTAAACCACTTATTTGAGGGTGATGAGTTGTGGATATTTTATGATTAATCTCATATTTTCCAACCAATGTCTAAATTTTTTTTATTTCAAAAGCTCCCCCGCCGCCCAAATCATTTATTATTATCCTAGGCGTTCCATATCTACAAAATATATTCTTCTAAAATTTGGAAATGCTCCGAGCCTCACAATTGGGGAGAGCTATTGCTTTTGTCCAATTTAAGACATAATTCATAGCTACAAGAATATACAATTTTCTTAACAAAGGTACAAAAGGCCCATAAAATCTAAACCTCATACATAAAAAGTTTTAACTTCCAACATATAGTTTAAGGTCATTTCATCTTTCTTAGATATATTTCCTACTCTTTGGCATCTGTCACAAGTCTTAATATAATCATTTACATCCCTAAAAAGAGTGGGTCAGTAGAATCCTTATTATAAAATCTTAAAAGCAGTTCTATAAATCCCAAAATGCCTATTAAATTTAGAATCATGACATTTTCTAATGACTTCCTGGGTCTCTTCTTGGGGTAAATATCTCCTAATCACTTGGTCCTTACAGTTCTTATAAAGTTATGGGTCATCCCAAAAGTAGTATATGGCATAATGGACAAATTTCTTCTTTTGGTGGTATGACAGATTAAAGAGTAAAATATTGCTAACTATAAAGTTCATAATATTTGCATGCTATGAGACACCCAAATCAGAAACAGTGAGGAGTTGATCACCAGGGAAATTTTCGTCAATTTCATCATCAAAGACAGAAAAATTTTCTTCATCAAGCCTAAATAAGTGATCCGCTATTTGATTTTTAGAACCCTTCCTATCCACCACTACAATATCAAATTTCTACACTAATAGGACCGATCTGATCAATCGTGGTTTAACACCCTTTTTAGAATTCAGATATCAAATTGTTGAATGGTCGCTATAAAAAAGTGTAGATAGTTACAATCAAATATAACCAATAAACAATATAATTGTTGAATGGTCGTTTTTTAAAAGTATATACTATAGCCAATAACTTATTTTCAATAATATAATTAATATGGGCCTTAAGGGGCTTACTGGCATAGTATATAGCTCTAAATACCTTATCTTTTTTCTGACCTAACACTACCCCTATAGCATAGTTACTAGTTTCACACATTAATTTAAAAGAACATACTACCAATTAGGTGAAACAATAATAGGTGCACTAACTTTTTTTTTTTCAAATTATTGATGGCCTTTCGGCAATCTTGGTCAAAATCAAATGGGATATCTTTTTCCAGTAAGTGACATAGATGTTTGGTAATTTTAAAAAAATCCTTAATATACCACCTATAGAACCCAACATGACCCAAGAAACTCCTAACTCCTCACAGAAGTGGATGGGGAAAGTTTCTAAATAACATGAACTTTTGTTGGATTTACCTCCATCTACCTCAGAAAATTTGTGCCCCAAAACAATACCCTCGGAAACCATAAATTAACACTTCCAATTCAAAACTAGGTTGGTCTCTTCACATTTTTGTAAAACCCTAGCCAAATGATCTATGCAAGAATCAAACGAATGACCAAATACATAGAAATCATCTATAAACACTTCAATCTCTTTTTCAATCAAGTCGCAGAAAATGAACATCATGCAATGCTGAATAGTGGCAAGTGCATTGCACAATCCCAATCACTTCCTTTCTAAAAGCAAAGGTCCCATAAGGGCTTGTAAATGTGCTTTTATCTCGATCTTATGGAGCTATGAGAATCTGATGGTACCCTGAATTTCTGTCTAAAAAGCAGAAAAATTGGTGGCTAGCTAGCTTATCCAACATCTGGTTAAGAAAGGGTAAGGGAAAATAGTCTTTCCTAGTAGCTGAGTTTAATTTTCTATAATTCATGCAGATTCATCACCCTATGATATGCCTAATATGTATTAATTTATTTTATTCATTTACTACAATATTCACTCCCCTTTTTTAGGTACACAATAGATAGGGCTAATCCAAACATTATCTGAGCTGGGATAGATAATGTTTGCATCTAACCACTTCACTATCTCTTTCTTAATAACTTTTTTCATAATAGTGTTGAGTCTTCTCTAAGGGTGAGCCCTAGGGTTTATGATTTTCTTCCATAAGAATCTTATGCATGCATATTAATGGATTGATCCGCTTAATGTCTGCTAAAGTTCATTCAAAAGCTTTCTTAAAACTCCTCAAAACTCATTATTTTTTCCTCTTGTGAACTATTGAGTTATGAGGATACGATAACAGACAAAGTAGATGACTCCCCGAAGAAAGCATACTTCAGATATTTAGGAAGGATTTTCTTCTCTAATTTTGGTGATTCTTCAATGGAAGGGACTAAACATATAGAATATCTGGTGGTATCCAACAGTTCAAACCTTTCTCTATATATCCTCGAACTGGTCTGTAAAAGTAGAACTGACTCTTCCTTAGAGTCAGGTCTATCATCCTCAATCATGCCTCAATCAAGCTTTGCGCTACTGGATCAACCTCACAAATCCCTTGAAATTGACCTATACTAAGTTGGCCCACTGCATCCAGCGTAAAATTTGAATCCTCATTTGATTCAGAAGGGAATTTCATAGATTTTTAAACGTTAGAAGTTACATCTTGATCGTTTACTCTCATAGTAACTCCCCCTTTTGCATATCAATCATCACCCTATCAGTGGCTAGGAAAGGTTTGCCTAAGATGATGGGTATTTCCTCATCCTCCTTTATATTTAAAACAATAAAGTCAATAGGGAAAACTTATCCACGTTAGCTAGAACATCCCTATAACCCCTCTAGGATAGGTAAGAGATCGGTCATCAAGCTGAAGGGTTATATTGGTAGGCTGGACTTCTTCTAATCCTAATCTCTTAAAGATTGACGAAGGCATAAGGTTGATGCTAACACCTAAGCCACATAAGGCCTTTCCAAAGAATTTCTCTTCTATAGCACAAGGAATGGTGAAACTCCCAGGTTCTTTAAGTTTATGAGGGAATTTTTTCTGTATGATAGCACTGCAATCCGTGCTAAATGCTGCATTCTCAAAGTCTTCTTTTTTTCTTTTCTTATTCAAGATATTGTTCATAAACTTAGCATAGCTAGCCATTTGCTCTAAAGCTCAGCAAAAAAGTTGTTAAGAGTCAGCTTCTTTGACACTTTCAAAAACCAGGAAAGTTGTTGATCCAACTTGTGTTTTTGAAGTCTTTGAGAAAATGGTGAAGGTAGTATTTCTAAATTCTTTCTAATGGTTGCAGTTGGTCTCTCTAAGTCCTTTGAGAGTTATCAATATGTCTTTTAGGCTCAAGATTTTTGTCTACCACTTCATGCTCCTTCCTAGTTACTTCCTTCAATTCTTTTCCACTCAATTTAATGACTTTTACATTTTATTTACTTTTCTCCTTAGGGTTAATTTGAGTGTTACGGGGAAGAGTTCTTTGAGGTCTATTGCTAAGAGAATTTGTTATTTAGCCCAATTGGTTTTCTATGTTCCTTATGACTGTAACTTGACTTTGTAATTGATTTCTCATTTGCAAAACTACTTCTTATAAAGACAACTTTTCCTAAATTGTTGATTTTGGTTAAAGTCTGGTGGGTAAGGAGATCTTGAGTTGGTATCACCCTGATTATTTCAATTCCCCAAATGATTTGCTTGAGTATTCCCTCACTGCCGCTTTCCTACCCATTGGCTATTATTTCATTTAAAATTAGGGTAATTTTTTCAACCAGGATTGTAAGTATTAGAATAAGGGTTATCAAAGCACTAGGATCCACCAATTGTCCATATGAATTTTCCTATATGACTGGGGGTCATTGTGGTTGATTCAAGCATAATTGATCTAACTTCTTAGAGACAACCTTCACTTGGGAAGTCAATGTGGTTAGAACGTCTGTGTCATGTACGATAGTTGCTTTCTTAAGGTTCACTTTATTATGTGGTGAAATGTGGTTAGAAAAGCCTTAGCCTCACGATGTCATTAGAGACACCGTTGTAGTGAAATGTGGCGCAGAGTTCTAAAAACCTCGCTAAATGAATATTAGGGTCTTTTGAAGGTTTTCCCCGAAATTGATTGTTCCGCGACATTTGGATGATAACATGTTTCAGTTCGAAGATATTGGCTTTTACGGTAGGGGTGTGAATACTAAGGTAAATTTCATATAAATGAAGTGAAGTTTAGATTTTTTGAGAGAGATAAACGAGTTATAATTAGAAATGTCAAAAATTGACCCAACACATTAACTTGACCCAAATTCAACTTGAGAAATTCAGGTTCAGGTTAACCTGAATAATTTTCCAGTCGAGTTTGGTTTAAATCATAACCCTTCTAATTTGGGTTGACTCATTAGCCTAAAAATGACTCAAAAATGATCTGTCAACATGAAAATGACATGAAATTAAATCACAAATCTGAAATCGAATTGCCAACCTGATATTGACACAAAATTGGCTCAAAATTAATCCAAAATTGATCAGATTTTAATATGAATATTTATTATTCTTTTGTTAAAAGGGTTATACAGATCGAGTTCTGATCAAAATTTTTGACCCACATGATATTTTAGTCAGACCCGAACCTGGCCCATTGACACCCCTTGTTATGATGATAATCTGGTAAATTTATCTTTCTAATTTTTCATCAGGAATATCGAATTTAGAATTGCAGATATATCCTTCGCGCTTTCACATGGCCTTGTGATGTTATGTTTGCTGCTTTGCAGCATAACATCTTTTGATTCATATTTCAATATCATTAAAATCTTATTTGGTTGCTTCATATTTTAAATGGAAATTTATATACTTACCAAACAATTCTCATGTGCAAACAATTCTCATGTGTGTAGTGTGTATATATATATATATATAAAGAAGGATTGCAAAGTGCATTTGCAATTCATCCCTATTGTCCAATGTGAGCCCCAAACTCGGGATCTCATAGGTCTTACACGTTCTGTCTACCAAATAACCAATCGGTTCGCACTTCTTATGTATATCTAACACCAAAGTTTGATATTTGTTTATAACATTTGGGTGTCATATTTCGTTTTTAAAGAGATAATGATCGAGATATTTTTTATGTGATGTTAATAACTTGAATGATATGTATGCAGACAAGAATTTTAAGATGTCAGATATGTAAATACATTAAATGCAGTATGCATGTAAATGCCCCTATTAAAAATAATTACATTTTATAAATATATAATTTAATTGATAGTATTTGTGGAAAAAAAAGGAAGGTTTACATACATCCACTCGATTACTATTTATTTACAAATATAACACCTAAATTTTAATTTTTACGTCATCTTATCTATGCATAAAAAGGTGTATTTCACGTTTAAAAAAAATTAATAGCAGTGTTTTTTTATGTAATTTGAAAGATTTGGATGGTATAAGCATAAAAATTAAGTTTTGGTGTTAGATATGTAAATACATAAGTAATATGTATGTAAATACCCCAAAAAAATTAATAATTATTTATTATAAAATATATATGAAAATAACGTGGTGTGCGATCCATGCCTTCATCTGCATGTCTGAACAACGGTCGTAATATTTTAGAGCCTCTCCTATTCATAGTATATTTATTTCTCTCAGCAATTAGAGAAGAAAAAAAATCAATGTAGCACTTATGTTATTTATTTCTCTCCTTTCAATTAATCAAGTTGTCTTGTATAAGAAGATAATGGCCACCAAAAGCTTTATTGATTTGTTATTTAATAAGGAACTTTCTTTTTCAATTAAGTTGTATTCCACTTAACTATAATTAATTATAATTAATTATTAACTCGACTAGTTTCGGACTTATAATTAATTTATTGATTTGTTGCTCCGTGTGATAATTCATTGTTACAACATTGATTGTACCTCGATCGTTGCAATGAATCATCTTACAAAGTCACGACATATGTTGCGAAGTAACAAAGCACAATGCGAAGCAACACCAACCTTATGGAGTAACGAACATCTTATGGGGCAATGTACCCAGAAAATAGTGTAACAATGCTTTGAAGATGGTGTAATGTGCACCTCACATACATTATAGAAATGCACCTAAGAAAATGGTGAAAAAACGCACCCCGAAAATGGTGTAACAACACACCCCAAATAGTATAAAATGACATGCCCCACATACGGTGCAACGATGCCTCCTAAAAGTGTAAAAATGCACCTCGTAATAATTGCTTATAATCTTTATACTCATAATATAGTAAACTTCTCTAGATTCATGAATTTCTTTCCTTGCAGCTCTTCACTACACCAATGTGATCAACTACGGCCTATGTAGTCTACTAATTACATAGCTCTCAACTCCGAGCTCTATGGCTATGGACGTTATTACAACTCCCCGCTACGACCTAAGTGATCAATGATGACCTATATGGATTATAGCTTATATAGTTCCCAACTTTGGCATTTGGAGTCTACGGATGTAATCACAGTCCATACAGCTCCCAACTCCGGCTTATGCAACCTACAAACGTTATTACAACTATTCACTATGGTTCATGTTGTTTCCAACTTTGGCCTCTATGGCCTATGGATATTATCACAATTCCTATAACTTCTGACTCCAGACTTAGGGCCTAAGAACATTATCACAGCTCTTGCAACTCTCAACTTCAGCCTATGTGGCCTACGAACATTATCACAACTCATTCAACTCATAGTTTTGGCCTCTATGGCCTACAAAATGTTTATTGTAGTTCATGCAGCTCCTAACCCCGACCTTTGCGGTCTACGAAAGCTCCCTGTTACGACTTATGTGACCAACTACATCGTATGTAGCTCATAGCTCACACAACTTCCAACTTCGTCCTTTGTAGCCTAAGGACATTATTGCAATTTCTTACTATGACCTATGTGGTCAACCAACAATCCTAAAGCAACCATGTACGACTTAAATGACCAACTACTATCACAGATTTTATTTACGACATCAACTACAAGCGGGAGCTACAATTACTGCCTAACATTCATTGTTGACTACTGCCTCAAAAGCTCTCGACGAAGGGCTTCGCGACCTGTGACTACTATTTTTGTTGAAATAATATTGTACATTAATTTTGTAATTCTATCTTCCTTAACTCAGAAGAAGAGTGAGTGTGCATTCACCATTAAATTTTGGATTATTTCAACTAGGTTAGGCCCCATGCTTTTTTTTTGGGGATTTTCACATAAAAATATTTTGTGTCTTTACATGTCACTTTTATTATCCGAGTGTATTGGATTTTCATGCAACATTAATGGGCTAAACAATCACTCCACTATCGTAAATCTTCTGGCACACATCAGGGACAAATAACTGCTAAAATTTCAGGATCATTGAAAGTGAATTACAAAGTAATGAGTGAAAACAATGGGATTTTCGACTCCTATTATTCAGACGGTGATGAAACTCTGATAATGGTTGGGATCAAACAACAAAAAAAATGTAGGGAACAATTGGTACTAAGGAGAGTTATTGACAACTGTTATGTTGGGAACCTAACATTTATCAATAATTAGTGTGTCATTCGGGCTAGGTGACGACACAATGATATGACGATATAAACATAATTAAGGTCTATACAATTATAAGTGACATTCTTATGATTATATTGATGACTCTTATGAACATATTTATGATTATATACTTTGCTCTTGAATGGATGAAAAACTTGTTTTACATAGCTGTCATGATTCTTTGTATTACATTTTCTTTCTTTTCTTGTTTTATATGTTTATAACATATTGTGTCGTGTGCTGTGAACATGTACATGAATTGCATACGAGCATGCACGTTGTTTCTTTTCTGTGTACAAAATCTTATTTTAGTTTTGATTATTTTGTCGAGCTCATTGTTGTCCGCTCTTTGTCGTTGAATTTTAGGAATGTGTGAGGAGCAACAAAACAAATACTCGGGTGTGATTAGAGGTGTACATGAGTCGAGTCAATCTCGAGCTACCCTCGGCTTGAGCTTGAGCAAGATTAATTTTATCGAGTTTGAGCTCGATCACGAGCTTAAGTCTACGAGTTCAAGCAGACTTGTTTAATATAAAAGAGAAAAAATTTAATATAAAAGAGAAAAAATGAGAAAAAATGATATTAATTTAAGCTAGTTTTATAATAAGATGATAAATTAAATAAATAATTAGAAGATAAATAATAAAAGATCACCCAATGTACAATACAAAATAGTATGTTTTTAACATGTTTAACAATTTAAAGATAAAGCCTTAAAATTTACTATAGTTTGAGTGTATTTTATATTAATTTTTTTTTAATGAGTCGGCTCATGTGATTACGAGTCTAGTCGGGGTTGGCTTGAGCTTGGATTGTTAGCTCATTGAGCACAGTTCATGAGCCACTTATCGAGCCAAGCTCGAGTCGGCTCACGACAACCCTAGATTTGACTTCTACGGCTTTTGCATTTCATCTTTTTGGAAATCTCTTACAAACTTTTGAGTAAATAATTTATTTTTGTTAAACTTAACAACTCGATATATATTTATATGTTTTGATGATATGATTTTCATTGCTTTTAAATATATGTGAATATGAATGAATTATGAAATGAAATGTATCAAGGATGTTTGTAACAATTTAGTTAGAGTAGTTCATCACCTATTGAGTCCTGGTTTCACAAGTCATGACTCATGATGATTGTTAGTGAGAATTTATTCTGGCCGAATTATTCGTCTCTGTCAGACCTCAGCAGACCTTTAAATGGAGGCCAGTTGTGGTGTGATATTCTACACATATGGACTTGTGCTTGGCCGCTTTATGGCTCGTCCGACAAAGCTTTGTTGATTTTTTAGTCAACTTGGTCAGCTAAACTTGGTCGGTATGATTCAGTCGGCTGATCCAACTTGGTTGACTAACCTTGATCCATGATGAGGAGTTTGAGATATCTCATGGAAAAAGATTTTTCGTTAAATTGGCGCTACTGGTGGGTAGGCAACCACATCGAGTCGACTTTCTTCTATCAGTCGGTTTAGATGTTCTTCTTTCATACAGTCTTCAATCAAATAACTCATGCCCGGACATCTTCTTGTTCGCCTCATTCTATCAGTCCTGGTCGGCACACCTTTATCATGTTCTTTTCTCTGGACCGTTAGATCTCTTTAAGATCAGTGCAAACATATTTTTTGATGTATAATATTTACAAAAAAAAAAATAATAATAACAATAAATCTCCACCCTATAATGTTAGATATTTCCTTTTGTTTTTTTATTCGAGGGAGTGAGTGCGGGAGCATATAATTTGTATGGAATTAGTCAGACGTGAGGAGACAGGTGTCGACCGTGGGACTCATGAAGCTCATCTTCTCCCGCACCAAGATTACAATGAATCTCCTTTCTATAATGACTCCTGACGATGGAATTCCACGTCATTTATGAAGAATAATGCCACACACACACACATTATAGTATTAACCCATGTGTAGATTGACGACAGGCCTCCATTTCCTAATTATCTATGGAAGGTTCTAGTAATTAGATACTACTAAGTGCTCCATCACACTTAATTATATCTAATCATTTCATCATTATTTTTTTTTTCTTTTCTATGAAACATATTCTTTAAGTTCATGGTTTTGAAATATGATGATTAAAATGTAACTATATTTTTATAGGGATGAAAGAGGGTGCTAGATTTGTAAATAGCAATGTTTGGGGTGCTATGTATGTAAAATTCACATTTTTTATAATGTATATTTTGATGTTAATATCTTATGGTACAAGTTTTTAAATTATTGTTGTCAAAGGAGAATTTGTTAATCATTAAGTTTAATTAGCACTTTAAGTGGGGGTGTATCTATAAGGATTTAGGTTGAATAGGATTTAGTAAATTCGCTAAATCCGGATTTATCAAGTCTTTATGGTTCATTAAAGTTAAATCCAATCAAATATGTTGACATGCATGTTCGGCATAAATAGGTTCGCTATGTTTATATCAAATATCAAATAAACTAATCACATAATTAGTTTTTAAACTAAATAAATATCTTAATTAATAATTAATCAGTAATTTTTAGGAAGCAAACACATGTAAATAGTCTTAACATTAAAATATAATAGCACTTTATGTGGACTACTTTAGCTTTAATTTAACGAGTTTGTGGACAATTTTGACACTTCTATAAATTCTATGACTAAAATGGCCCATATAAATAGGTGGAGATTATTTTGACATTTTTTGCTAAAATTTGTGAAATATATTTTAACTAGATCATATTGATCAATTTTATATCAAAATATTTGCGACAAATTTTCTGTAATTATGGTGGCTGCATGTCCGAACGAGGTCTAATGGGCCGCATGCGATCCATGGCGGCTTAGCCCCAATCAAAACATCTTCCGAATATACGATCGGCCACACAAATATGTGTGTGTGTGTGTGTGTGTTTCGTGGCTCGCACCCGCAAGTTCTGTTGCTTGTTGGTATAGCAGTCTCTCTGAAAATCGTAAGTCCTCTTAAGGTCACGAGTTTGAACCCTCTGGTGACGCCTTCAGCCAGACTTGCCTGGCGGGGTATAGTATAATTAGGTGGAGTTGATACATAAAGAGCCTAAGCCTGCACTAAGCCGAATAGATACGTGGACGATTAGAATGGAACCCGTACATTTGTATATTTGAATAATTTAAAATGTGGGGGAATAAAAAAATCTTGGGGCATTCATGTGAAACACGGCAACGAAATAATAACTTTATTTATTATTTATTATTTATTTATTTTATTCTGATGAGCATGCCTAGCCAATACTGCTTTTCGGGTACCTCACAGAACCACTTTTGCTTGATCAGTCAGAGTCTCGAGTTTAATCGAGTTTAATTGCCAAAAATATTTTTTTTTAGAATCATCACTTATTTTTTGAGATAAATGTACTATATAATTAAATTTAGGATATGTTTTTGTGAAGAAATGATTGTTTAAACACACATACGTGAAGTTGTTGCAGAAGAAACTGTTGTTCAAAAATTTATTACAATTATTATCATTTTTTTTATTATTTTTGAAAAAAAGGCATTTTCTATGACACTCATTTAGGGATGTAAACGAGCCGAGCTTGAGCGAGCTCAGGTTGAGCGAGCTCAGGCTGCGAGCTCAGGCTGGGCTCGTGTTCGGCTCGAAATTGGCTTGTTAAACTAAAATTGAGAAAAATAGATGTAAAGTGTGGGATTCGAACCTGGAAAAAATAAATACAAAAAAATATACTAACCACATTGCCACATTGGATGTTATGATTTAAACTTAGACATAAATATATATAATATATTATTATATAAATAATATATTGTTATATAAAAAGTTATATAATTTTTTTTTCGAGCCATTTCGAGTCGAACACGAGCGAACAAACTGTTCGGCTCGTTAGGCTTAACGAACAAGCCGAACACAAGCTGCTTAACGAGCCAAACACGAACTGTTCACGAACAACGAGCCAAATTGACAGCCCTACACTCATTGCACTTTGGTTTGGTGCAGCTTCTTCTAATATTTTTTTTTTAAGCGCTACAAAGTGTGGTGCAGCACGACACCCTCGGGATTATATAAATAATACTCGATATTTTGCCATCCACAAAGTATTACCTACATTCATTATTTACAAATTCTCTCTCAAATATTAAAATTTTTCATTTTTATCATCAATGATGTAATCATGACACGCATAAATGCACGAGTTAATGCCTAGATAAAAATAATAACTATGTAAAGAAGAAAATTTAATTACTAATTAATATAAATGAATATTTGAGGACTTGAAACTCTAAAGTCTTATTTGTAATTAATGCAATACATATGTGATTAATATCATATTTATCTCAAAATAGATCTATAGGATTTGAGACACATCTTGACCAATATTATAATGATAATATCCTAACCTATTTTCTTTGTCTGATTATAGAAATCATCAACATCAAATTTTGGTCTCTCAGTAAAATTTAATGATTCACATCCTAACCTTTTAAATAAAGCGACATTTACATGCATACCACATAATTCCTATGTAATTAATATTAAACTTTGATATTTATATTAATATCACTTTAGTGCCATAGACTTATATGGATTGCACTTTAAAAAGATAAATAATAAGTGTATTCTTGATTAGTATTAAATACCTGAGTGGTATGCATGAAATATAAAAATTTAGGGGTTAGATATATAAATACATAAAAAAATAGTTAGTACACATGTAAGTGCCCCCTTAAATGAATCATCTCTTGATTACCAATTAAAATTTTCAAATTTAAGAAAAATAATTAACTATGTAATTGAAATCTAGGATGATTTACATACCTATACTGTTATGGTATGACTCATATACCATATCAGAACAGACGCTAGATCGAAGCGGAGCGGAGCGGAAGAATCTGTCCAAATTGGGAAGTTACGTGGGTTGGGGTGCGGGGACAAAGCCCCACGGTATGATACAGGGGCAATGTTGTAATTACATGTTGTGTCTAGGTTTACTCATGGGGTTATAAATAGGCATGTTAGTAACCCCATGAGGTATCCTTGAATTCTGTAAACCCTTTTCTGATTATTGAAAGGAACTCGCGGCTCTGCTCCCGAGGACGTAGACATCTTTGCCGAACCTCGTTAAATCTCTGTGTTCTTCTGGATTTGTGTCGATTCTTGTTTTTCTTCGCCCTAATTTTCTCAACATATACTGCTCAATTTTTATATTTTTCTCATATGTAACACTTCAATTTTTACATATATACCATCTTACCTTACCAATGTATGGAAAGGAGAGATTTTTGATGAGATGTGAAAGATTTGAGTGATGTTAAAGTAGAAAAGTAAAGTTTAAGAGGGAGATATTTAAATGCCCCTTAAAATTTTACACAAAGTACTTGAAAAGGTATGGTAGTTGTTCACAACTATATTACTCATACGTAGCTTGGGCATGGAGTATAGCATCGTTGTAATTTTGATTTTTCTTCAGTGCAACCATGCTGTACTGAGTAAAAGAAAATATCTAAATAAATATTTCGTTATGAAAGTCATAGAGTATAGTATGACTATATTTAATAAGAATGAAAAGTATAATTATATTGTACTCCATGACTTAATAGTCGTGTTTTAGGCTTCTCTGCTTTTTAGAAGAGGATACACGATAAATTTTAATCGGAGTTCTTAGATATTGTTGTTTCTTCTTCTTAAGTGTTTGATGGGGCCCTGCTACAGTAGTGAGAATAAACTTGAGAAATATGATTTCAGGCACAGAAACTTAAAACAAATGGAAAACAAGTTAGTGGGTGAAGAAAAGCTTCGATGGAGACCTGCAGATTCAATTTATCATATGCATCGATCACACACGGTATAAGTACGAAGCCACTCTTCCGACTCCCGTTTGTCTCTCACCTCAATCACTATCTTTCTCTCTCTATCACTATCTTTCTCTCTCTAGAAAATATGATTGGAATGGAGGGGAAGTACTATGGGTGGGGAAGTGTTACAGATGGAT
The DNA here is from genome assembly GCF_001263595.1 of Phalaenopsis equestris. Taxonomy (NCBI): domain Eukaryota; kingdom Viridiplantae; phylum Streptophyta; class Magnoliopsida; order Asparagales; family Orchidaceae; genus Phalaenopsis; species Phalaenopsis equestris. The sequence continues at coordinate 13,581,367 of NW_018164444.1, forward strand.
GGAGGAAGGGGCCATGGACGCCGCAGGAAGACCAGTTACTGATAGAGCATGTGAGGCTCCATGGAGAGGGAAGATGGAACTCTGTTTCCAGGCTGACAGGTAAATATATACAAGCTGGTGTTGTAATTTGAAGAAATCTGAGGGTTTAATCTGCATATTTTACCATAATTTCTGCAAATTTGAGAAACTGAGGCAGAAGGGAACATTGTGATTAGGGCTGAAGAGGAGCGGGAAGAGCAGCAGGCTGAGATGGGTGAACTATTTGAGGCCTGATCTCAAGAGGGGGAAGATTACACCTCATGAAGAGAACATCATACTTGAGCTCCATGCTAGGTGGGGAAATAGGTGAGCTTTCCTCTACTCTGCTTTTTAATTTTTTTTAGGAAGATTTACATGTGTGTATACCACTCAATCTTTGTGTATTTACATGCATACCCACCACCTTATCTTTGATGAAAAGGTTAACATTTTAAAAGTTAAAATGGTAACTGTAAAATTTAAAACTTTGGTTTTAGATATGTAAATATATAAGAATTGGGCTGCAAGCATGCAAATGCCCCTCTGTTATTATTAGTAGGAGTGGCAATTTGGGCCTATAGATCATTTTTTAGATTCGATGTGAATATGATTAAACTTACTTGGACCTGACCCAATTGTATGGTTTGATATGAAATTCAGACTAGTTGATCCGAAGCCAAAATTTTCATGTTAGAGTTTTCATGTAGGGCTCAATATTGGCATCCATAATCGCAATCTTTGTTGCTAACTTTGAGTATTGATATTATAGATGGTCTACAATTGCAAGGAGCCTCCCAGGAAGGACCGACAATGAAATTAAGAATTATTGGAGGACACATTTCAAAAAATCCACCAAAAATGTAGACAAGGCTAGAGCCAGATACTTAAAACTGCAGCAAGAGCAAAGACAATTACAACAACAGCAACAGCAGCAATATTTAATATCACAAAATAATATTATAAAAGAGGAAATTACATCACAAGCTCAAGAAGCTATTATGGCACAAGAGATGCAGGAGATGGCATTTATGTGCGGCAACATGCCATTGATGTTTAACGACGGAGGCTTCGTCGGTGAATCAACGACCAACAGCGAAGACAGATCGAGCGAGGAGGAAGCTTGCTACGACACGTGGGAGAGTTTGTGGAATCTTGATGACATGGGATTTGATATGGCAAATGAAGCACTTACTCTCTATTGAAAGTTGGTGTGAGTTGATATGGTTGATAAATATTTTGGATGTTATTGTCAAAATTTTGAGATGGAATCTATTAATCATATTCGTGTCGAGGGACTTCATGTGCTAAGTGTATTATGTCCGAAGCATATTACAACAACTTTCTAGCTACTGATTGAAGCACTATAAGAATAGTTTATGCCATGTGCTTCAAGTGTACTTTAGTGATAACTTATGTAAATTTGCTACAGTTGTGCATAATAAAAAAAAAATATAATAATTCAAAATATTAAAGATTATATGTCTAATTCAAATTTTTTATAATTTTTCTCATTGCTAGAGTTTTTTTATGGTTCTTGATAAATTTTGAGAGGGCTTCATATGAAATAATTAATGATTAAAAATCATAAGATAAAATAAAAGCAGGACATCTCATATTGTTGCACTATTAATAACTCACTTCATAAGGTGCAAAGTCAAATCGATTTCAAATTTGAGCTGATTTCTTAAGCCCAATGTTATCCTGTAATTGAGTGAAACTTCAAATTCAGTTGGTCATTCACTCATTATATGACTTGCTCTGTGTTTGGTGCGATCTTTTTAGCTCGAAACCAGTGTTGTCATCTATATGTTTATTGCATTCAATGTGTGTTAAATAAAACATGGGCGTAAATTCTTCCATTTTTACATCACGATAGATCGCCCACAACCAGCTGTTTGGTAAACATAAAGTTACATAGATATCCTTCTTCCTAAATGACGAGCGAACGATACGCGATGTCCTAATTGCGTTATCAATGGAAACCTATGCACGAAGCCGAGAGGGGAGCTGATTGAGAGAGATTTTTTTTTTTTTTTTGCGTAAAAGGGAGGTAGCTTCTCCAATCTTCAATTTCTTTCAACCTCTACTTTTTTTTTCTGTGACTTTCTTCTTTGATGTTTCTAGCTTTGCGTAAAAGACATGAACTTCATATCCTACTCGTGCAGGCGTTTATGTCTTTGCGCTATATATATGTATAAATCTTCCTGCAAATATTGTAGGAGCCCAAATTATACGGAAATCTCAACGTTCTGTAATTTTTCTTTTAAAATGAAAAGATGGCTAACTTTATATAATTACAATATGTGGATATATTCGAACAATGACCCTAATCTGCTGAATGTATTTAATTAGTAAATTAATCTAAGTGCTTTTAAAAGGAAGGAGATATTTGTAATTAGTGGACTTATTTATTTATTTATTTTGGGGTAAAATGGGCCTCAAATCCAACATTTAGAATATTAGTGGATTATTAAATCAAAGATTTCGTTCATAATCTGAAAGCGCGTTTAGTGTGGTAGTGAGGGCACGACTGGTCAAAGAGACAGAGACGCGGTGAGAGTCTTAATATCCTTAATTAAGTGCGTTATTAAGCATTAATTAAGATTAATTTCGGATATTTGACCTTATGCGAACCAACCTACCACTTTCTATTCAAAATCAGTTAAACATACTTTTTGAAGATGTTGACGTAGATTTTGTGACTTATGGTGTTTTTCTTTTTGCTTATGTACCACCGTATTCTTGTGTATTTATATATGTAGATTAAGAATGAGCCAGCACGAATCCTGATAAGGTCCAACAGTTCAGAATGATGGAAGTGTATAACAAAGAAGAATCCAACGCAGGAGAATAAGTAACCCCGTTTATTGGGTGCATACATCGGAACCAATGATAAAGACCAACAGAGCCAGAAGAATTACAAAAAGAACGATCCAAGTATGGGGTGATCAGGCTTGTATAGACATATCAAACTTGAGAAAAAAATTCAGTTTTTCGCCATCAACAATTGTCCATGGATGCCCCCAAGGTTTCTCATCGGGAATCGAAAATTGGCCATACAAAAGGGCCTCGCAATAGTCCTGAATTACCTCCCTCGCTGATGAATTATCTATCTATTGAGTTACGGTGACTCGTTCTCTGCTCGATAGCCCACTTTTATTCTGCTGATATGAGATTTTTATCCGTGAAGGGATTGAGGGTCAATAACCATACTATAAACTGGTCGATAAAGTCTACCCGACAGAGCCAGCCTTGCAGACCTAAAGTCAATTAAATCCAGCCGACCGGTTGCGCCAACCTAGCCAAGCGAATCAAACGGGTCTTACAAGCCAAAGTCATGCTAGCCCAACTGATTTGAACCTCTGGTCAGAGGATAGCTTAGCAATAGGTTGAATGTGTAAACTACCTAAAATATCATGTAACTGCTCCATTAATGAGGGACAAAAATATAATATCACATATCGTATCATCCTCCCCTATAAATAGAGATGAATTTAAGAATAAAATTTTTATGTAATTATAACAACTTTTTTCTTATCAAATCTAAAGAATAAAGTTTAAATTTTATGTGGGAGAAGAATAAATTTGTCTTCGATTTAAGAGAATAAAACTACTGTGGCAAGAGATCATGTTCTCAAGGAGCATTGTTATTACTGCAAAACATCATCTAAATTTTAATTATAATAAAGCTTAAATAATTAAATTCGCTTTAAGATAAATATATTAATTTTGAGATGGATTAATATTTATATTACACTCTTTTTAAAATTAATGCCATTTGGGGCAACTTGTTTTGATTTTGAGCCGGATTGATCTAATTTCAAGCCTATTTTGAGCTCGAACGAATCCAAATTTATCAATTTGAGCCAACTCATTTCAATTTCGAGTCGGATCGAGTTCGATTCAATTTTGAGAGAACCTCAACTCAACTCTATGTTTTTTGTTAAGAGCCCTAATTGTGAGATGATTGCCCACCTCAACAATTCATGGGGACTAGTAGATGGTTGTTTAATAGTTATAAATATATACATTTTTGTGGTATTTTCAGTAAGAAATAAGAATTGATGCACCATCAATAAATTTTGATCATCTAGCACTTAACTCGATGTATTTTTTACTATTAAATATTATAAATTCAAATTTAAGATCATCCATAGATCCGATTTCAATAAGTTTATAGTCAAACTGACTGTCTCAACAAGATGAACCTAATCATATCAAAGTGGGATTAATTCGGGTCCAATCAAGCCCGTATCAAATCATTAAGGTACATTTTGAGACTTTGTATTGTCAGTTGAATAGTTAAATAAAATCCAAATTTGATGTAATTATAATCAAATCAAGCGTCTCGACGAGAAGAATCCAACGTGGACGTGATTTTCAAATTTTGAGATCATTAAGACATTAAAATCAACAAAAAATACCCTATTATCAAAGGAGATTTACGGGTCATCCGAATAGGTAGTTGGGGATGTTATTTGTCAAAAAGCTAAATGCACTTTCCCCGAAGAATATTGATGTGTGCCAGAAAATTCACGACGGTAAAGTAATGAATTATCGTCTTAGCGTTGCATAAGGATTCAACACACACTTAGATGAAAGAGAATCAATCTGTGATGACACTGGAAGTTCTTACGTGGAAAACCCGTAAAGGGAAAAAACCACGGGGTATGACCAAATTATAAAAATTTCACTATAAGTTGATGATTGCATAGACCCCTTGTCCCACAAACAGGAAAGTGTTACAAGATTTTCCAAGGTACAACGTCGACTGACGGTGTTTGGTTAGCGGTGGTCGACGACAGTTGATGACGGTCGGCCGTGGTCGACGAAGACGATCGACGGAGCGTTGTGGCGACGCATTGCGGTGGAGGGATGTGTTGAAGCGGTGCGTTGTGACGACGTGTTGCGGCGGGGCTTCGCGGCGACATGACGAGTTGTGACGGAGCGTTGCGCATTCCAGAGGAGATTCTCGGCTGCTTTTGCACGTTTTGAATGTGATAAAGAAATGATATAGTTTTCTAGCCTCGCCATGAGGGGGGTTTTCATGCTTATGTGGTGGCAATATCTGGAGACCCCCTTATGATCATTAAAAGTATTGGAATTTGGGGAGGCGATGCCGACTCTGCTCTAAGATGAGTTGATTTGTTGTAGCAATTGTACAAGTATATGTTGGTATTTGTAGCATTAGTAATCATCATGCTATTTTTTTTTGTAGCTTCCATTATTGTTGTGGCATCTTAATCGTGCAAAATTCTACAATCAAAGTTAGTACACATACTTTATAAAATAGAGAAATGCGTACATTTTAAGACGCGTGCCCACTGATGTTTTGCCCTCTCCTGCTTATTTCTTATAGAGCTTGAAGTGAACTGATGTCTTTAGTGGAGACCTTATCAACCACTTGCTCTATTTGAGTCTTTCTAGTGAGGATCCTGTCCACTGCTAGCTTCCCCTCGAAATTTACCTGTTAGGCTCGTCTTCCGGCGACATGGTAGCTTCTTATCATGTCTTGCCTTATGAGCTTAACTTCCAGGGGCATGGTTGAAAGGAGAATTCATTGAGGATGCAAGACCAGTTCTGAGTTGTATAACCGGTGAAGCTTGACGATATTAACCCGTATTAACACGTAATGAACAGAGTCGTATGAAATCCATTGAGGATGGTTGACCTGTCCTAGGTTATTGGTCGAAGCTTTTGCTTGACGACCGTAACTTGTTATGGAAGAGATTGAAAGAAATCCACCAAGGATTTTTGACCTATTCAAGACTGTATGTCGAAGCTTTTGCTTGATGACTATAACCTATAATAGAAAAGGTCGAAAGAAATCTACCAAGGATTTTTGACCTATCTAAGGTTGTATGTCGAAGCTTTTGCTTAACGATTGTAGTCTGTAATGGAAGAGGTCAAATTGAGTCCCCCTGGGATCGATTAATCCCAGAATGAGGTGTCAGAGATGCTCATTGTTTCTCGATACTGGGGTGTAGGTCGCATTGGACCGTATGTTTTCTTGGAAATATAATTGTAGTCATGCTCAAGAAAAATATTTGACAATTTCTTTGTTGCTGATTTTGAATCTTTTGTTCCACTAGCAGGGGTATTTCCATACGAGAAAAAATGTTTTACAAGCTCGATGAGGGGAAGCATTATTTATAGTGAAGATTAACCCCACATTCCAGGAGAGATTCTCAAAGACTTGTAATCTAAATGAAATATGGTATGACGTCCCCACCATAACCATGCCCAGGAGGTTAAAAAGAATGACATTTTGAGACTGCAGTGAATGTTGCCCCCATCATGAAAGAAATTGTGAAATACTTTGTGTCTGAATAAGATGTGAGAAGGCAACCCTACTACAATCGTGCCTGGGACGTTGACGTGAACAACCTTTTGAGACTATAGTAAAGGTTGTCCCCCGGCCTGGAAGAAGCTAAGACATACTTTGTGTCTGAATAAGATGTGAGAAGACAACCCCACTACAATCGTGTTCGGGACGTTGACATGAACAACTTTTTGAAATTATAGTGAAGGTTGCCCCTCACATTGACGAAAGTTTTGGAGATGATCTTCAAGATGCAAATAAGATTCCTTTGTGAATTGGATGATCTACATCATCAGGAAATGAAGTAGGGATTCGACGTCTTAGAGCTGAAGATAGTATCAAATGATGCTTTGTTTCCCACAGACGTCGTCAAACTGATATGTGTGCCGATGTGTGCCAGAAAATTCACGGTGGTAGAGTAATGGATTATCGTCTTAGCGTTGCACGAGGATTCAACACACACTCAGATGAAAGAGAATCAAAATGTGATGACACCAAAAGTTTTTATGTGAAAAACCCGTGAAGGAAAAAAACCATGGGGCCTGGCAAAGTTATAAAAATTTCACTATAAGTTGATGATTATAGATGCTCCTTGTCCCACAGACATGAAAGTGTTACAAGATTTTTCAAGGTACAACGTCGACTGACGACGTCTGGTTAGCAGTGAACGAAGACAGTTGATGACGGTCGGCCGTGGTCGACGGAAACGATCGGTGGTAGTCGACAACGACCAATCGTGTTCGACGGAGGCTGGCGGTGGTTGCTGACGGTCGGTGGTGGTCGACGACGAACGACAATAACAAAGATGATGTTGTACTTGAACTCCTTCTCAAAGCCTCAAGTTCTCTCTCAAGCCTCCCCCCTAATGTGAGGGGTGGGACTCTATTTATAGTGTTCTAGGTGTAATTAATGTAGAAATATGAATAATTTTGATCGGACGGTCTGGAGAGCTTCTATCGATTGGATGAAGTTTAATGGACATTTGAGGGTCTTAACGAGTCGGAATTGAGCAATCTTGGGCTCGTTGGATTCATCTTGTCGAGATGCTCGATTTGACTATGAACTCACTATATTTGACATTAGTTTGACCCTTCAAATGCCTCTGAAAATTCTTTAAGTGTGTTTAATGATTTGATCTCAGCTTGATCTGACTCGGATTAGACTAGTATTTATATCATTGGGTCGGTTTCATCGAGCTGGTCAGTTTGACTATAAGTTCTCTGAAATCGAAGCTAAGGATGAATCTTAATTGAGGTTTGAATGTTTCCTTCTCAAAAGGTTGCCTCGAGATACGTGATGGATGATGAAAATTTGTTGGTGGCGTATCAGATATAAATAGGCCCCTCTCTTCGCTTGAGAGGGAAGAAGGGGGGTTAATAACTAGAGCCCACTTTAGACTGAAGACTTGACAATTACTTCCGATCTCTATAGTTGTTGACCACAGTCGATCACCTCCAGTTTTCACTGCTTATCGCTTACAAATGTCATATCTTAAATACTGTTGTAATATATAACATTTGTATTGAAGACCTGGTGGTAACTTATGGTCTTTGTAGGCTCTGTCCACCATCACTACCGTTGACATTTATTGTTTGACTCCATCTATCCTTGCTTACATCAAATATTATTGTAATATATAATCCTCATATTGAAGACCCAACGATAGCTTCTGATCTTTATAGTCACTGATCAACTTTGACTATCTCCCGTCAGGCACGAACACACTGTTGACCACTCTTTATTGTCACTGCTTCCCATGGGCAAGCCTTACTTGTGACTGTTGTATCCCATATACGGTTGTAATGTATAACATATGTATTGAAGACCTGATGATAACTTTCGACCTCCATAGCAGTTAACCACCGCTCGTTAGTCCGTTAACCACTGTCAACTGTCACCACCTACCACTGCCAATCACCTGTCTCTGACAACCCCTACTTGCAAATGTTGTAGTCCAACAATAGCCTTTGTGGCGACTATTACTGTTACATCATTTAATTATATACTTTAAGGCCAAGTACTGCTTTTGCAGCCATCGACCATAACATTTGTGGCTAGCCACTAATGTAAAAGCTTTCAATTATGACAATCGTGACTAATTGCTGCTATTACAAAAAAAAAAAAATTATGTACACTCTTTTGTATGTAGATCAATGGCTACGATGTGCGAAAAAAAAAGGCCATGACCCCCTTATATCCACATTGTTGGGCGTAAGCGCACCGGCCTCACATAATATTTGTTTCTATTGCAGACACTAACTACATCACTTATGACTAATTATTATCTTTGTAGCAATCAAGTACAATATTTGTGGCTAACTAGTGTTATTATAAGGAATAGCTATATTTGTTGTAGTTTAATTAAGGCTATTATAGTTATATTATTATTGTACATCTGTGATTGCCACCTTTGTGATTCCACTTTCTATTACAAATTATAAAAGTACCACAACTTACAATAAAAAAATGGCAAAATAAAAAAAAAGTGGAACCAAAAAATCCAATAAATTTGTAATATTATTGACTTCATCAAGTGATCTTTCTCCCCTTTTTTGTCTCTTCTTGGCTCCAATAGACACTCACTCATAACAATTTTACACACTATTGCACACATTTTAGAACTCACTCTTCACTCTCTGTACTGCATAATTCACACAAAACTCCCCACCTTCTTCACTTAAGTTGCCACAAGCTCCAAAAAAATCATCCTTCCGCACAAAAGTTTGAATTTTGTCATCAGTAAACGTCCTTCGAAGGCTTTCGCATCGTAACTTCGTAGTTGGGCCCCAAGCACTGGCCTTGGGCACTCCATTGCTGAAATATCGGTGTTGAAGCTCTAAGTTCACTATCTTATGAACTTTTGTTCTGTCTTCAATGACGTTGTAATGTTAAAACTTGTGGCACTGAGCTTGAGCGATGCGGCACTAGATAATCTCCCCAGGCTTTGAACTCTAGAGAAAACAAAAAATCATTTGGGATGCTTATAAGCACGGCTTTTAGACGCTAGTGGTCGACTTTGCGACAATCAAGTAAACTTTACCATCTCCTTACCTTCATTTTTAAAGAAATTTTTGCCCAAAATCACATAAATTTATGCCAGATATGAAATAAAGGCAGAAAATAATGTTAGTTTTTTACATATTTTTGTCACTCAACACTAATCAACCACTCTTGCTAACATGGCAAGGTGCCTGGCGGGTAAGCAACATACAAGATGGGATGAAGTCTTGAGTCAATTTCAATTAATTTAGAATTTCTTGCTAAATCGCTCCACTGGCCGTGCACCATTTGATATTGTCTACACTGAAGCACCCAATCAAGTGCTTAGCCATCCTACCAAAGTCTGTCAATGGTACCGCAAACAATACGGCCACAATGTTTTCCAAGATGTTGTAAGAGGTGCGAGAGTTCCGACCTCTCAGCTAGCACAAATAAATATAAACAGCATGCACCGCAGGCACAAAGAACTCCCATGTTGGAGACCTTGTTATGATATAATTGTGAATGAAGTGCTTTCCCTATCACTGTCAAGATCAATGACAATATTTATGTTGTTCAATTACCACCCGAGCTTAATGTTTCACATACTTCTAATATTTTTAGTTAAATATGCTTAACTCTCTCCGGATGACAGGGCAGCACAAACTTCAAAACTCGAGTCGAGTCGGAGTTTGTGCTGTAATAGATGATATCAAAGTGGAAATATCTATTTGATATATGATTTCAATTGAATGAAATGGTAAGTGGGATAAATTGTGAAATCCTTACGTAGAATAAAGTTGAACTCTTAAATATGGAGGTATCTTTTGATCTAGCGATTCAAATTTTAATCAAACTCCAAAGTTAAATGTACCTAAGCAGGGGCACTTTCTGGTTAGATGGGTGACCTCTTAAGAAGTTACACCATTGAAACAAAATTATGAGACAGTTTTTTCAGAAACAAATAATATATATCCCATGAATGAGAGTTCAAGCTATTATAAATTTATAATGATTGTGTTGCTCGATCAAGTACTCTATTTTTTCGAAAAATGGATTTAGTAGATAAGGCCAGACTCCTAGAATCTTTAAGCAAGTTCAATTAATGAATTCTAAAGTCTAACATGACTTTTTTATTATTGTCAATAGAAGAATTTATTTTTTATTCGTGCTAGAAGATTCACGACGGTAGAGTAATAGATTATCTTCTTAGCGTTGCCAGATAATTCAACACACACTAAGATGAAGGAAAACAACTGATAATGACACCAAAACTTTTTACGTGAAAAACTCAAAAAGGCAAAACCCATAGGACCTGATTGAGCTGAAGAGATTCACTATATAAAGATGATTATAGTTTGCAACTATTTGTCCCACAAGCGAGAAATTGTTACCAAGTTACAATGTTGATGTGCTAATGAATTGTTGCTAGGAACAGACGACGACTGAAAGCGATTGGCAACATCCGGTCGGTGGTGGTTGACTGTGGTTGGCAATGATTGGCGGCGTTTCACGGTGGTCGACGGAGATTGACTGTGATGGACGGAGTTCAAAGATGGGCGACGAAGATTGGTGGTGATCGACGACAGCCAGCGGTGGTCGATAGAGGTTAGCGGTGGTCGGCGACGGTTGATAGTGGTTGACTGCGATCGGCGATAATCAATAGTGGTGGTTATGGACTTCAACTCCTTGTCAAAGTTTCAAGCTCCTCCTCCAATCTCAATCTCTCATCCCCTCTCATGAGCGAGGTGAGACTCTATTTATAGAGTTCTGAGTGAAATTAATGCAAAAATGTGAACCACTTTGATCAGACGGTCCGAAATTTCTTAACGATGTTGGAATTGAGCGATCTTGGGCTCATTGGGTTTTTTTTATCAAGAAGCTCGATTCGACTGTAAGCTCGCCAAATTTGACATTCATTTGATCTTTTTAAAATACTCGAAATGCCTTCAAAAATGATTTAATGACTTGATCTAAATTTGATTTGAATTGAACTAAACTTATTTCTGTATTATTAGGTCTGCTTGAGTACTCTGAAATCTTAATTATGAATGACTTTTAATTAAAATATAAAATTTTTTTTGTATATCCGGGACGATATAATTTGGTTTAAACTTAATGAATTAGTATAACGAGGACACATTTGTGCCCAACTAAAATTTCACTAATATTATACAAAAAAGAAACTTATCATCATCAACCCCACATGTATGAGCTCCATCCAAACCGACAACACATTGATCAGTCGCACGTGCCACTGTTCAATTCACCCCATACTCCTTACCTGTAAACCGCCAAAGGCATTAGAATACACTTCCCGTTCTTATCTTCCTCGCCGGCGACAGAACGCTTGAAACAGATTATGAGCGGTGGCGAGCCATTTGGCAGAATCCGCCAACGCGTGTCCGCCAGATGTCACATCCCTAGAAGCCCGCTTGTTGTATTCCAGCTTTCACCACAGTTTGCTTTCTACACGTGTAGGCCATGCACCCTCACCCCTCCAACTATATTACTCTCATCTTCTCTTCTCTGCAACATACCCAGCAAAATTAAAAATCTCTTCTTTCTTCGTTAGTGGTGGCGGCCATGGGAAGACACTTGCTAGCTCCTTTACTGATACTGAACTTCATCTTGTACATCGTCATCATCGGCTTCGCTAGCTGGTGCTTGAATCACTTCATTAATGGCCAAACCAATGTTGGCGGTAAGCTGACTTTTTCCTTGCACTTTACTGCTTTAAACTGCTTGCTGTTTTATTATGTTAGCTTTTTTAAGTTGTTTTTTAGCAAAGATTGATTTTTTATAACTACACCAAACAATTAATTATTATATCCAACAGTCATGAAATCTTAATTTCATTATTCCAAAAACCAGGGGTGACGGGCAACGGAGCAACGTTCTACTTCCTAGTCTTCGCGATCCTCGCCGGAGTGGTGGGCGCGGCGTCCAAGCTCGCAGGAGCGAGCCACGTGCGAGCATGGCGAAACGACAGCCTCGGGGCAGCGACGGCGACGGCCGTCATCACGTGGGCGATCACCGCGCTCGCGTTTGGCTTGGCGTGCAAGGAAATTCATTTGGGTGGTTACAGAGGGTGGAGGCTGAAGGCGCTTGAAGCCTTCGTTATAATAGCGTGTTTCACGCAGCTGTTGTATGTTCTATTGCTGCATGCGGGGATGGTGAGTGGCAAGTATGGGCCGGCGTATAGAGATCGGGACTATGGTGGGGCTACGGGTGTGGATAAGGGGACGAGGGTTTAGGGTTTCTGGAAGGGGAGTGGGAGTGGTGTGATTTGTGTGTGGTTGTTGAATGGTGCTTTTCTTTTCTTTGGGAGATGATGATGATATGTTTTAATGATGAATGTGTGCATATGCCTTTTTTTTTAATAATTGAAGGTGTGTAAATGTGGTTGATTAAGTAAGGTGAATGAATGATGTGCATTTTGACATAATGTTAGAATGGTGGAATTTTAAATGAATAGTGCATATTAATGATTTTGTTTTATATAAAAAAGAATGAAAATAAACACATCCAATAATATTTTTTAATTTATTATCTAATAGACTTATGTTGTATGTTATTTTATATCATAAAATAAGGTTGAATGCATAGAACCTAAACTCTTGACTATGGTTAGAGCAACCCAACAATGTTTGCTTGGTTTGATACCCATGACATTGTATAAACCATACTAAGGGATTATAAACCTAATGAAGAATAATGCTACTTTTTCTAATGCTCTTTTGATACAATGGTTAAATTTTTATTATATATATGTTACGTGATAAATGATCTTAGAATTAGCAACTAAACAAGAAAATGCTTATAAAAAGCAAGTATAAATGAAACTTCAACATAAATTATATAATATTATAAAAATAGTTTGTAATAAATGAACTTGACATAATTTTTTTTTTAACATATAAATGATAAGATTTTGGGTTATACATTATAAACAATGCTAAGGATAAGTTTTATAACATGTAAAACTTATCAAGTTATCATGGTAGAATAACATATCATATTGTTCAAAGATTATTTAAATTGGTGTGCTCATTGTTTTTATGAAAAATTATGAGCTTTAAATTTTTAGAGTATTATTGCAATACACAAACATCAAGCATTTTCATATCTAACATGTCAAATGATAAACCATCACTTAGTTATGTCATTATTTTTAAATTTATTTAATTTGATAAACAATTTTATTTGCAAGATTAGAATCAAATAAGCATCTTTGTATTAGTGAGTATTTGGTAAGAATTTTATAATAGATATAACCTAGTGCTAATTTTATCATGAAAAGCTAGTTTTTATAAATAAATTTTGTTATATTTCACATAACATTTATGCTGAAGAAATCATACAACCACATGGATCGGTCTAAAATTGAGAAATTTATATAGCCCGTAATCGGAGCGAAGGTATTTGCAATATATTAGTATTAAGAAGAATTTAACGATATTAATTGTCATGTCGCATGAGGACCTCCACTATGAACGCAATGTAATATAGATGGGTGTGATTTAGTTAATTAGATATATATTTAAACATCTTTTATAGTATACTACACATAAGGTGATGAAACTCAAAAAGCTAAATTCACCCGAAGAACACTTTTAGGATAATTTACAATAATTTAATAAAATCAATCAATTATATTAAGTGAATTTTTAAAATATATCTAAAATTATTTAAAATGTACCCAAAATTTCTCTTCCAATTTTTACTTAAAATATGGCCACAAAATTTTGCTAACTCTACTTAGGGTGGCGGTGCGGTGGCAGTGCGACATTGTACCTTAGTTTTGACTGTTTGAGTATACTCTTTTCAAAAAAAAACTGCCGCTGAAATCTTCGTTTTCCCATCACTCATGGCTAGTTGTTATGACAGTTTTCTAGCTATAGTCCCACAAATAACTTACTCGCAGTAGATAATCGCCTAAGTAGAAACTATGCTGGGCCAATCGAGTTGGAGAAGCAAGAGGGCTTCTCCTCGGGACATGTAGGATGATGCGGTTATCCATTCAAGTTCTTAGCATGGAGGCCTTGTTAATTATGACTTCGGTGAAAGTCATGCTATGAAACTCATTTAAAATCTGACCCGTATGTCATGCATGAAAGTAAAGACAAATTTTAAAATTACTGAATCTTTTAATTATAAATTTTAAATTAATTTTAAATTGTCTTAAAATTTTTTTATGATTTTGTAGAAAGTTTAGAAATTTTTTATGTCCTAAAAAACCTAAGTGATCCGCACCCAAAAAAAGGCAAAACTGACAATCACAAGCAATACCACAGCAAAGCAAACAAGTTAAGTCAAAAGAATAAGAAAAGATTGGTGTCACTGAGTCTGCAAAATATCCCATAAATTGAAAAATGAGGTCAGTCACCTCATAAGTACAGACTTGATCCTAAATATATACGTAAATGAGATGTAGAAGAAAAGTACGAGACACGAGCAAGCAGCTTCTAGTCCTTATCGTGTGATTATGCCCACCTGACGACTTAGAATCCATGCACATACCTATTTCAAATACAAGGCTCTCCTAATAACTCTAAAAAGTACATATAGGAAAGTAAAAAATGACTCAACCTATATGAAAATAAGGTTAGTATAAAAAGCTATCTACATGCAACGTATGTGAGCCATGCCTGGCGAGAGCAGCACCTGCAGAAAAAAGTCAAATCATTCAAATCATTATTTGCTTCCCCCAGTTACATGTATGTGTGTGTTTTAGGCATGACTCCCTACAAAAAGAGTACCCCTAACGTATAAGTGTGCAGTCTCACACCCAATAAACACACAAAGCAACAAAAAAGTGATCTATGGCTATGGAAATTAAACCAACATAGAACTATAGCTAGAACATTGAAAAGACTATCTAGCATTCTAATCCTTAGTCTAGCTCACCATCTAACGTAGAGTGTCCCATCACAACATTTAAGTTAGTTCAAGGTTAAGTCAGAAGGCTAGCATATGATTTGATAGGGTCGTCGTCTTCGACTCCATCTTAAGGATCCAAGGATTCTAAGAGGTGTCAATCGATGCAAGTTTTTAAATAGGCTTAAGCTTTAAAAGACAAACCTTACATATGGTCTAAGCTAGGGATGAAAGTAATTTCAAAGTATATTTTGAGAATATGATTCATAAAGTAAAAAAATATATGTAAATTTTTATACTTTTAAAATAATTTCTAATAGAGAAAAAATCAAGTGACACCTATTAGCCCTCTTGAAATCTTAACACAACATATGCATCATAGTCATGGTGTGATAACGAATATTGCCCCACTAAGGCATCCTCGTAGGCAATATTTGCTAAGACTTCATGACCAACAAATGGTCACTCTGATAACAAGGCAGATTTATTATCAGGACAACCACAAATGCACATGAAAATGTAGAGTGGTCTAGTGCATCATGATAGCTCCTTCGGAGCGGGAGTGATCGTGAGATAACAAACCTTTGTTACGAGTATATGGTGAGATACACCCTTGACGAATGCATTGCTAATGCGGAAATGCAAATGCAAAACTTAAAACATATGACACACATGACATACCGAAGGTGGTGTCATGGGCGACATAGCTTGCACATTGAATGGAGTTAGAGTCCTTTGTAACATGATCTATACTAGGTGGTAGCTATGTGCCCACGTGAACACACATTTCATGCTTGGAGGAGTCAGAGGCTTTTGGAGCATGATCTCTACCAAGGGATTCGATGTAGCATTACTACGGTAAGTGTGAGTGATATCATAGAAGAAGAGATGATGTAAATGAAAGGTGTACAACAAGAGTGAAATGGTGTATTTCTCGCTATAGAGAAACACACGCATGGTAGGCTTGATGTGCAAGCCATCCTCGATTAGGATATGTGAATATCCAAGATGAGTGTGCGTAGAGCAGTGAAAAAGGAATAGACAAGTTGGTGTGTGAATGTGTATGCCTGGAGTAGTGACTCAGAAAAGACTAAGACAGTCCAAAGTGGTACCATAAGAGGTGAAGAAATTTAATCCTCGGTGGAGAGAACTACATATCAGATGGACTTAGTGGCAATCCCTCCATGACACAAATTTTTCAGTATCCATAGCAAGTATGTGAGGACAGTGACTCAAGTAGGCTCAAACATGCAGTGAAGCAACATGCAAAATGTCACACAAGAGTTGATGCAGCCGTCGGCTGAGTCGATGCAACCGATCGACTGATCTTGATTAGCTTTAGGTCGGTAGTGTTGGCTCAGTCGACTAGACTTTACCGATTGATTGGTCCAATTTGACTATCGACTACCAATCCCTAGATGAGAAGTTCCTGTCGGTTGAATGAGAATAGACTATCGAGTGGAGAGGGTGGATCACTGTAACTCAATACATAGCTCATTCCTTGATTAGGAACGTCATTCCAGATGATTGTGAGGTCCATTGCATTGCTAAATATTGTTCTTTGATGAGTAACCTCGTGGGTGTCCGTGGGATGGATGATAATGGCGAGGGATTGAATTATTTTCTAGTGTTGGATCTATCAAGAAGTAGTCAATGCGTTCACTTCACTTCCAGTGGTGGTTAGCTTAGGTGCTGATCAGTTTGTTCAAATTCGATCAGTCAAACTTGGATCGTTCATTTTGTCCTTCTCCTAGCTTGGTTGACTTTGTCATTGGCTCGAATGACTGCATCCAATCGAGTAAGTGAAGCCTCTTAGTCTCCTGTCGGCGGGCCTTATTTATTAAACTTCATTTATGGACTATTGGATCTTCTTGGGATTTATGCTGACACATTCTTGATGTAAACTATAAAAAATTAAAGAAACTTATATTTCAATTACAAAAATAAAAAAAAAATTGAACTAAATATACCTTTTACTCTAACTTCTAGTTTTTTTTTAAATAATACATTTTAAAAACCTAGTGCTTGATAACTATGATCCTTATTATTTCATTTATTAAATTTTTTGTTTTATAAAATAAAATAGATTATTTTAAAGTTAAAAAAAGGCTTTTGAATAAATACATGCAATTCTCATGCATTTACATCTAAACACCTAAATTTTATATTTACACATATAATACTTAATTCTTTAAGATCATATTAAATAAAACATAATTTTTAGCTTTTTTTTTAATAAAATATATTTTTTCATGCATAAAGTTATGCATCAAACATATCAAAAATATAAATATTAAACTTTAAACGATAGATATATAAATGCAAAACAATTGTGTCCCAATTCTCAATTTTATATTAAGGGCCATTTTAATCTTAGGGTTTATAAAAATAATATATCATCTACAGAATCTAAAGACGTTTTAAATTAGGGATCAATTTAAAATAATGAGCGAATATTTTACCTCTTCTAAAAACTATAGGATTAAAATAATTCAATATATCTATTTATGGACTATTTTGTCAACCTAAAAAAAAATATATATAATAAAAAAATAAAAATAGTCTTTCAGCTAGCTATAAAAAATAAGGATTTTTATCGTTTCCATTTTAGCCAGTTGTTAACGAAGCGCAACATCTGTTTCCATGCTCTCCATCTGGCGAACCGGCTCCTTTTCTCCTCTAATGGACTCCAGAAGCACCCGATCGTCCTCTTCCTTTAGTCTTGATCGCTTCTCCATAAACCCCACCTGATCTTCTCACAATTTTCTGATTCTCTCTTTAGAATCTGCGAAGCCATATAGAACAGGGCATCGAAATGACGACCCTGGATGACCTCCTCGCCGAGGATGGATTCGAGAGGGGGAGAAGTAAGCCGAAGTCGTGGCCGAGGGGCGGTATCGACGGGTCGAGTACTACGAGCTTGTCTAGCTTGCTTCTTGGTTCTCCTGTCTCCGAAGTCCGGCCTGCGAGGACGAGGTTGGATGTTAACTGTCGGAGATCTCTTTCGGCGGCGTCGGAGAAAGTCGGGCCGAAACAGCCCATGCAGAACAATGGCGCAGGTTTCGGGCGTTTGCTTGAACCCAATGGTAGGACATTTAGCTTTTGTAATGCACTTGAGAAAGTCGATGGGAGCCCTGGCAATAGTCATCGGAGTTCGTCGACTATCGAGGCTTCTAATGTGGATTGCAAAGCGTCCATGGTTCTGGAGTCGAAACTGAGATATAATAGGTTTTTGAGGAATAACCTGTATGAGAATGAGGAGCCGAAAAGTACGAAGGCCCAAATTTCTCAGGCGAAGCCTAGTTGTGTTAAGGATGCTAGGTTTGGCTGTCCCATGCCTGCACTGGACAACGCTACGCGGAAAGCAATGGCTTCAATGTTAAGCAGTTGCGTTAATCAAATCCTTAATGATGAAAATTTACGGTCATCTTTGCATCAAGCTTGTGTTTCTTCACTGAAATCGACCTGGGTGCAGTATAGACAGTCTAAGGAAAATGGGGTGATATCTGTTCTTGTAGAAGCAATTGAAGCAGTAGAAAAAATAATAGCTCAGGGTCCTAATCAATTTGAACTGAAGAAAGCTTTTGTTATGCTGAGCGTTATCTGCGGCTTGAAGTCTATGGAATCGGATAATGAACATGCCTCTGGGATCCCAAGCTCACATCTTGCTGCTTGTGGCCATCTCTATCTCAGCATTCTTTACAAGATTCAGAAGAAGGATAATATTTCTGCAATGCATCTTCTGCAGGTTTTCTGTGATTCTCCATACCATGCTAGAAAAACTCTGCTCCCAGAACTCTGGAACCACCTGTTCTCATCAAATGTTTCTCATTTGAAGGCATGGTATGAGAAAGAAGAAATATCTATTCCAGTAACATCTGGTGTGATGATGAAGGCTGAGTTTATGGAGAAAGTTTATAATGATGTTGTGGATATGGTTACCTCTCAATTTGCAGCTTACTACAAGGGTTGGCTGATGGTGGACAACAATGGCTCTGCATTGCCTTCCATTCGGATCCCTTTTGCTCCTGTTTCTGATGTAGAAGTTGATGCTGATGAGGTTGTTTCATTAAAATCATTTAATTCAAGCAAATCAGTTCCTTCTAGGACTATGATTAGCAAAAAACTATTTGATTTGAGTCAAGCGAAGACAGATAAAACAACAGATGAAATGGAAAGTAGGGAGGAAAATGAGGTGGATGAGGTATGGGATGAAGCTGAAGAGAGGGAAGCAGATGCTTGGATAAGAAAGTGTGATGAACTCGCTCAAAAAGATAATGAAACTGGCAGCTGCTTTACAGAGTCGGGCGGATATGAAACAGAAAGTTCTCAAGAATATTATGATGCATGTTCTAAACTTTCGGCTTCATCTTTTGAAGTGAGTGATATTATCCATATCTCGATTTTGTTTGATTTTTTTATAGTATTTCTCAGTTTTTCAAGTATGACGCTCTCAAAATGTTTAGTGCAGGAAGATACAACATTGATACTCTTTTGTTAAATGTTCATCTCTGTGCATATGATGTGGGGTGAAGTTTTTGTTATATATATATTTTTTCTATTTTTGGGTAGTTTTAGTTTACTTGGTGTTTGTGATGAAGTTATGATCTATTAACATGATTGTGTAAAAGCTAGCTTTGAGAATAAAATATAAGGAGAAAATTTGTCAAACTGGTCCCCAGACTCTTTTGGCCAAATGTCAATTTAGTCCCCAAAAATAGAAGACTATTTTAGCCCCTATTAAAAAAAAATTTAGGATTAATCTAACACTTCTATAGAATTTGGGCCTAAAATGACCTCAGGCAAATAGTCAGGGGACTGTTTTGGCACTTTACTTAAAATATAACTAACTATTTTGTTGTTACGAGGGAAAAAACTTAAGTTTAGATATTTTACTCGACGCAGTGCTGTGGTTTTTTCTTCCATCTTTTGGCAACTTAGACGTATATAGATTGATTGAACTGCGGTGATTTTGGTGAATAGGTAGTGTGAGAAGATGCTTCATTTATTCTCCCTCTCCCTTCACAAAAATTACTTGTGGCATCAGTGGTTCAGACTATGGAAATTGATGACATTACATTGCTTGTTTTGGTGTTCAGTGTTTTTCTTCTTAGTCATTACTTGTTTTGGTGTTGAATGTTTTTCTTCTTAATTTTTTTAATCATTGTTGATCTAGTGAAAATTATTACTCGAGTTAACAGACTATAGTTGGAAGATAAAATAAGCCAAAAAATGTAATTTAATGCCTAGGATTTAATGAAAATTTTGATAAAGCACTCCTTAGATGCTTAGAAAGTGAATAAAACATGGCAAAAATTTTTATTGTATTTTGAACTCAATCTTAAAGCCAAACTTTTTTTGGTGAATATTTGCCCCTCTCCTCATTTCTTTAATTTTTTTTTGCACGTTATATATGGATCCACTTGTAAGCAATTAGCAACGTAATTATTGAAATATTATTACAGATTACACCGGAAAATGACCGGATGATAGAAGACCGTTGTTGCTCAAGCAGCTTAGACTTCCTTGAGGCTGAAGAAATCAAACACAAAAGTAAAATGGTTTGTTATTCTGATGACAACATAAGACATATTCTTGTTAGAAAGTGTGATTCTGAAGAAAATAAAAATGGATTCAAGCTGGCTAAAGCAGCCTTTCAGTTACAGGCTGCTGATGATTCTAATGAAGCAAATACCCATACCTCAAATCTTCTTATTGATTCACCAGTTTACAATTCAGAACAAGATGAGGTGTCAAAATTTTCCATATTTATTCTTCCCGCCAAAATCGGTCAAAATGCCATTTTTATTAACTTGGTTACATGCTTTTTTATTGGGGCTTTTACTTGCATGCCACTCAATTCTTATGTATTTATGTATATAACACCTATACTTTACCTTTTACATTAATATCACCCAAATCTTTTATATCACATTAAAAATACCACAATTTTAACTTTTAAAAAGTGAAGTATATATTTTCTTGCATAGATAAGGTGGCATGCAAGTAAAAATTAAAGTTTAGATGTTAGATATGTAAAGACATATAAATTGTTTGGTATCTATGTAAATGCCCCTTTTTTATTTTGATCTCAGATGACCGAATTAACACGTACAAAACTTGTACTGGATGAAACTGACTCCGCCAATGAGTTTTTTAGTTCAGGCTCTTTGAAGGAAAGGTCCAGGTGCGCCCTACTGCCATAGTTCATGCTTTTGAATTTTTTTTGCACGCATTCTTAGTGATACATTTTTCTTGAAAAGTGTCTTTTGGGGCATTTACATACATGCCACACAATTCTTATATCTAACACTTAAACATTCATATTTACATGTATACCACCATTATTATCTTTTTAAAAATGAAATACACCTTTTCATGCACAGTTTATGTCTCCAAGATGTTATAAGCGTAAGTATGAAACTTTGCATGCTAGATATGTAAATATATAAGAATTGTGTGCTATGTATGTAAAATTTTGATTGTCTTTTGGGTATTTACATACATGATGCACTATTCTTATGTATTTACATGTCTAACAATTAAACATTCATATTAACATGCATGCCACAATTATTATCTTTTTTTTTTAAAGTGAAATACACCTTTCCATGCAAATGTCTTGGGATTATAAGTGTTAATATGACACTTTTGAGTCCTAGATATGTGAATATATAAATTTATGTAAAATTCCCTTTTCTTTTGGGGCATTTACGTACATGCTACTCTATTTTTATGTATTTACACATCTAACATCTAAACATTTATATTTACATGCATGCCACCATTAATATATTTTTAAAATTGAAATACACCTTTTCATGCATAGGTTTATGACCCCAAGGTGTTTTAAGTGTAAATTATATAAGAATTGTGTGCTATGTATGTAAACTTCTCGTCTTTTGGGTCATTTACATACATAGATATCTAACACCTAAACATTCATATTGACATGCAACCACCTTTATTATCTTTTTAAAGGCGAAGTAAACATTTTCACGCATATGTTTAAATGTTTGTGTTTGTTCAGCTTTCCTGTTTAAGAATTGCGATCTCACTTCCCCCTCTTTGTTTTTCTTCCTGGTTCACCTTTTCAGGGATATTTTTAAAGAAAATTGCCAAGATTCTTTCTTTTCTAGAATTCCGGAAGAGTTTATCTGTCCTCTGACCGGGCGGTTATTTAAGGAGCCCGTGACATTGGAGAGCGGGCATACTTTCGAACTAGCGGCTATCAAAACTAGATTTAACCAAGGCAATAGAACCTGTCCTATAACTGGACAAACATTGAAGTGTCCGCTTATTCCCGATACGAATACGGTGTTAAAACACTTGATCGATGAGTGGCTCGCGAACTGCTTCAGAAACTCCATTTCTGTTGCCTCACAAAGCACGTTCAGCACATCGAAACCAGCTCGTAATGACAGATTTGGCTTGTCTTTAGTAATCGTTGACCAGATATTGAGCGGTTTTAGCTTAAAGGAAGAGAAGGAGAACGTCAAACGTCTTATTTTTTTAGGAGGTCTTCAATTTCTTATTAAAATGTTGGAAGTGGGGAGTTTGGAAGAGAGATCTCGTGTGGCTGAGCTTTTAGTTAAGTGTATTCAGGCTCACGGAGGCTGTAGGAATCACTTGGCAATGAAAATAAGCAAGTCTGCTGTGCTTAACCTCATTCATAGTAAGGAAGTTCGTGCAAGAGCCCGTGCTGTTTGGCTTTTGATAGAATTGATCTGTTTGCACAGGTTTGTGAGTTATAATTATCTTCATTTTGCAAAAGTTTTTGGGGCATTTACATACATACCGCCAAATTCCTATTTATTTACATATATAACCCCAAAGCTTTCTTTTTACGTTTATACCACCTAAATCTTCTATATAACATCAAAATAGCACCATTTTAACTTTTAAAAAGTGAAATACACCTTTTCATTCATGGGCAAGATGTTATGCATGCAAAATAGTGAAATTTAGGTGTTAGATGTATAAATACCTTGGAATTGAGTGGTGTGTGTTTAAATCTTCCAAATATTTGATACTTAATAAACATCATTGTTGGGCAAATAGATTTTTTTTATTACTTTTTTGAATGTCTGGAAATAACAAAAAGATTCAAGTGGATCTTGAAATGTTTGCTGGAGGATTTCTCATAAAGGGCTGAGTATATTGCACATTATCATTGTCTTCAAAATATATTTTTTCTAGTGTATAAGGAATCTAGTTCTCATATCTAACTCCCCAGTTCCTGGATTAATATATATTTTTTATTTTTCATAAATGTATTTGGTATGATCGTCTTGATTGAATAGTAGCTTTTCTTTGGTTCATAAATATATTTTTCACTTTCCTTTCTATTGGAATTCATGCCTGATAATTGCCTTATTTAATAGTAGCTTTTCTTTGGTCCTTAAAAGTACTTTGATTTAGATTCATAAGTAGTCTTCTCTAACATATCTTCAACTGTTCCCATTTGGACTTTTGGATGCCAACAGAAGGGTGGATAGCTTGTCTTTCTTCAGTGCATTGAAAACGGAGGATATTGATAACACCAAGCGTGAGCTTCTTTTGTGCCTTCGGAGCTCTCTGCCTGAAGAAAGAGTGCTTATTGCAGTTCTTCTTTTACATCTTGATCTTATGGTAAGCTTTCTTTATTTGTTCTTCCTTCCAAATGTTTCACTCAGCACCAAGAATATTTGAGAGCTGTATTCATTAGACAAGAACATTGGAAAGCAACTTGGGGGTTGTTTGGTTTTTTGGCATTAATAGAGCGCTGTGAATAAAATACAGTGAATTTACAAATTGGCGTTTATTTGAATAAAAATGGAATGGGGTGTAAAGTTCTGGTGAATTTAGAGTTCACCATTCAATTGGCGTTTATAATCACATACATTTATTTTATATTTAGGGGCTGTTTGGTTTGCTGAAGAATGAATGAAATATAAAAAAAAGAGTGTGATTGAAATACTTTGAAGTTGTTTTCTTTGATTTAAAATTAAATGCAGGAATTTCCATGGTTGTGTTTGGTTTGAAGAAAAACAAAATTAATGTAAAATATGCCTGGCAAAAGCTGCAGCGGCTACCGGTGGGCGGCGACATGCAGAGGGTAGCAGCTGCTAGCAACCATCAGTGGCCATGGTGGGCGACTGACTGTGATTGTGGTGGGCAACGGTCCACAGTGTGCTATTGGTTGCAGTGTCGGGTGGGCCACTGTGATTGCAGAGATAACAATCTACAATTTATAGTATATTTATAAATTGTTCAAATCTAACGAATTTGAAATACAACAGTTTTGAACTACCGGGTGAATTCCAAATTCGTTAAATTTTACAATGCATTTCTTTTTCATCTAACCAAACATCAGAATTTTGAGAACTCAGAGCCAAATAGCCCCTTTAACCAAAATGAACTATTAAAAATTCCAATCCCACTACATTTCAATTACACTCTTCCTTTTTCAGCAAATCAAATGACCCGTTAGTGTGTTAAATTTGCAAGGTTATGAAAACATTGGGAACATGCAAAAAGTTATTTTTATCATAAATAAATTCAGCTGTAGTGTCATAATTTACATCATTTTCATCAACGGGCTCATTTGGTTGGTTGTATTTACACAATAATTTGAAGCACGCGAGAGTATCAATCTTGTCAATTGATAACATGGGAGGCTGCTGTAAGCTAACTCCCTGAGTCTCATTTATTTATTTGTGTTCATTGCCCGATGGATCAATAACCTATCTTCAATGCATTGGTGGCAAAGGCCAATGAATTAGAAGCAATTCATCTATAATTAGTTGATTGCCATGATCTAATTGTTTGGTTGGACTGGATGGTGGAGATGCACCAATAGTGGAAAACTAAAGGCAAATCAAATGTGGCAGATCTTTATCGGCTATCAAAGAACGATTGTCATATGGAAGTCTGACAATAGCTAGTAAAATTTGGTTGAAAAAAAGATTTTAAGTATCAAAAGTTATTGAATCGCTAGTGGTTAACTTTGAATTGGCTAATTGGTTAGCCAACCAGCATTGGTCCATTGATGTATCACAGTTGACTGACTAGTGGTCAATTGTTATTGTCCGTGGCTAATTCAACTCCATTAAAATAGTAGTTTGTTTGTTGTCATTATCTATTTGTTTGTTTAATACTCTTCTAACCATCTGTGCTATGAAATTTAGGTAAATCTTGTTCAGGAGGACGAAACTAAAGGGGTATTGGGAATTGGGCTAAATAGACAATTTGTCAAGTTTGTTTGTAATTTAAAAGTTTAAGCCATAGGTAAAGACCAATCATTTTTTATTTTTAAACCAACTTATTTTTGAACAGTTCAATCTGATCTACAATCTCTCCCTCACGTGAGAGCACTCCACTTTGATCATCACTCCCCTATAAATAAATTTTTTTTTTTTGAGATCTTTGAGGTTCATGCACCAAAGGGTCACTTAATTACGTAGATGTTTTGTCATAATCGGCTGCTCTTCGGCCTTGTTCGACCAAAGGTAGGTAAATCTTGTTAGGGAGGGAGAAGCTGAAGGGGTATTGAGAATTTAACTAAATAGACAACTTAGAAGTTTAAGCCATAAGTAAAAAACCAATCATCTTTTTTTATTTTTAAACCGACATATATTTCAACAATTCAATATGATCAAATCCAAGCCTCACATTTCTTAACAATCTCTCTTTCACGTGAGAGCACTCCATTTTGATCAGCACTCTCCTTTATGCACAATATATACTCTCCTATATACACAATATATATATCTATATATATATATATATATATATATATATGAAGATATATTTGGATATCATGAGCCTTGTTAAAAGCCATGGCATGGATGGCCGAGATTTATGGAAAATCACTAATCAACTGAATCACTCGATATCAGCCAGACTACAACTCTATTTTCACTTTTTAAGGGGCATGAAACTACAGAGGGAACATGAGTTAGGCTTATGTTGATGTAGAAAATGTTTCATTTGAGGTACAATGTGATTGATGTTGAGTGTTCTTATATAATGAGAAGATTATTAAGCGACGTAAGACTTGTATTTAGTCTAACATTGGAGTTGAAAAATATGTTGATGTAAAAATACAATTGACTGGGCCTACTCATAAATTTAAGTTTTTAGGTCGATAGTAGTTTGAAAACTATTGTATAAAGCACCCTTGTTATTGAGATATGGGGATAGTTTCCCTACTAACAGTTTTTTGTTTTTCATGCATTCCTAAAAGCTGTATTTAATATCTACAAATATGTTATACCTAGTACCGAATGCCTAGCCCCTACAAAATTATTGACTAGAATCTATAAGCATTATATAATTGGATGATTGCATGGTGTTCAAAACCATCCCGTGTTCATTGCCTTCATTTAATTTGGTGTAGAGACAAATACAGAGTGTTGGTTGGTGAAATGACCAGAAAATGGTAGTTATCTATGTCGGTGTCATGCAGATGAATTCTTTGTTAGGTGGTCAACAAGATTTTTTGACACTAGAGGTGGTAGGCTTTCCTCTGTATTTGTTAAGCTTAGCTGATGGAGGAATCATACTTTGTTTCCAAAAGGGAATCCTGAAGAGAGAGAGAGAGAGAGCACTACTACTAAGATAAAAGTGAAAAAATATTTGAATACTTTCTTTATCTCCTGTCAACTTGAACAACCATCTCTCTATTTCTCTATAGAAATAGGTCTTGTACCCTTCATTGCAAGTTACTTTATTTCCTCGATCACATTACGTCATTTTGACTTTTGGATGCAGACTTTCCCCTTACACACTTGGCGTTTATGTATTGGTCCTAATCGTTGGCTACTAGCCAGTCATTTTCCTTCATGCTGTTAGCTACAATAGCTGCTGATCTATCGCATAATCTTCCCATGACCATAAGTGAACATTATAATGCAAAACCGTAAGAACTTGTTAACTATAGAAGGATCACTTATAGGTGTCTAATTGCTAATTATTTTAAAGTATAATTAGATTTAAATGATGCTCTGCCAAGCAAAGCAGTTAAACGCCTTCATAAGATTACAATCATTCAATTAATAATTCACTTTAATAACTTCTTAACTACGGTAAAATTGCTTCAGGTCATATGATTTCTAATTGCTCTTGAGAATCATTACAGTTAAACTACGCTAAACCAATCCATAGAGTTGCAAACCTTCATAAGATGAGAAAAATCCAAGTAAAGTTGAATTGGAGTAACATTTCGAACGTTTTAAAAAATAAGGTTTACAATTTATGTGAATTTGATTTCTATTTAACGAAATCATTCTTATAGTGAAGCCAGCTTATCAATGCGTATTGAACTGTATTCTTTTGGTGATTTAAATGGACCGATTTGATTCTGCATTTTTTATTAGGAAGATTTACATACATATCTCTCAATTCCGAATAATTTGAATTTATTCATGCATAATACACATATATATGTTTAGGCCCACTATAAAACTTCTACCAGGCCAGCTATATTACTTGGATGCTATTTGTGGGTTATAAGAACGCTAATAGCTAAGTTGAGCATAACCAAGATAAAAATATTGAGATAGCCGTGTCACAAAATAGGAAAGATAAATTAGCGGGTAATTATATTACTAAAATAGATGTAGGTGATTTGGACGTGTAAAATGTAATGTAAAGATGTGTCCCTTAGACAAGGTGATAAAATTAGTGCTGTTGGATTAAAAATAAATATGAGTAGATCTTTTGTAACATTGCAAGTATAGGTTTGACATCTCATAGAAAACTAAGCATGACATATTTCACGTGTGTACATTTTACATTTGTTGTATGTTATTGAAAACTATCATTGTCATGACAAAAGGCAGACTTGCAATTTGTACTAATATCATAGGCGATCATTACATTCTCATAAACCTTTCGTATACCGCGCTACATTATGTAAACTCAAGATGATAAATATTTGTCAGGATGAATCCCGGAAGTATAGTGTTTACAAAGAGGAGGCTGTGAAGTGCATTGTGAAAGCGCTTGAGTGCTGTCTGTTCAGTAAGAAGTTTATACCAAATTGTCAAAGGGCCCTCCTCATGCTCACCGGTCATTTCTCCTTTACTGGGGAGATGATCATTGAGTCTTGGCTGTTGAAGAAAGCTGGATACATTTGTAAAAGTTGCAATGATGAGGATGATCGAACAATATCAGAGGTATCTTGCTACTTTTTCACACCGTTCTTTTTGTTCAACTTACAAATTGTTCTATCATGATTTATTTATTGAAACATTAGGTAAATGCATACATCGTTCTGTCGTGATTTATTTATTGAAAATTGATACATTCTTTAACAGCATAAATCCTCACTAAAAGATACATCATTGATTCTACATAAAACTCACTACTCGAATATGTTCCAACTCTGGCAAAGCAAATTATGAAATCACATGTTGGAAGATTTTAGGGGCATTTACATACAGAGCGCACAAGTCTAATGTATTTACATATCTCATAACGAAACATTCATGTTTACACACATAGATCTCAAATATTTAATATCTTATTAAAAATAGCATCTTTAACACTTTTCAAAAGCGAGATACACATTTTCATGCATAAGTTTAAATCACCAAGTGTTATGTACGTAAATATGAAAGCTTAGGTGTTTGATATGCAAATACATAAGAATTGTGTGCTCCGCATGTAAACTTCCCTTTAGAATAATACAACTTATCATTCTTGGAATATGTTTGCCGAAATAATTTATCTAATAAGTTAACTTCATTGGATTTTATTCAAAATTGAGTTTTACTTAATTTAGGAAGAATCAAAGATGAAAGAAGAGTGGTTGAAGAGCATGGCTTCGGTCCTTCTTCATTATGGAAAGAAGTCGTTCGAGAAGACTCTTTCCAAGTGTTGGAAGAACGGAGACCAAGATCTGGCGAGAGTGTGCACTGTCACTGCCGCATGGCTAAGCCATGCGCTTCCTTCTCTGTCTGTTCCTGCATTACAGCTCTCTGCTTTTTGGGCTTTCATGCCAAGGCTGAAAGAATGCTTGAAAATTGATCTGGATATTGAGCTCAAGGTGTTTGCTTCCTTCAGTTTTCTCAACTTCAGCAAGATTTTGGGTAAGCATCTAAAACAAAGTGAAATTTACATACATACCACACAAATTTCATTATTTACATACTGGACACCTAAAGTTTGATATTTATATTTATAATACTCTGATGTTATGAACCTATGCATAAAACAGTATATATTTCACTTTTTAAAAAGTTAATAATTATAATATTTTTGATTTGATGTTAATGATTTTAGTGATCTTTATAAATATAAAAGTTTATGTTTTAGATATGTATATATATAAAATTTCCACAAAAAATGTACCATCTTCATACGCGTCTAGATTAAAGCCTCAACATTCAATTTGACAAATTAGATCCTACAAAAGACTGAAGTAATGAAAATTCTTGCTTATTAATGTAGTCATTATTTTAAATATAACAGTAAAAGCCGGGCGAGTATCATAAAGCATTTTTAGGAATAAAAGCATGGTTAAGTTCTTTCTACTATTACAGCTTACCGTATAAAATCTCTTGTGGCGAGCACATAAGGTGTGAAAACTTTAGCCTGATGCTTTCAAAATTAGATAATTGACAATGCGTTAAATTGAGTAATGCAGTCTTTTTTCAGGTCGTATATGCTCTCTCTCTCTCTATATATATAGGCACACCCACACAAACACATGCGCTCCCACACATGAAAACTGAAAAATCTCCTTTTTCTGTATTTTTGAATGCAGAATGTAGGATCCCTCTCTTAACATTTGCAGATGAGATCCATGATCCTCTCAAGCGCCTAAAACAGGTTACTTGGACGGCCAACCATCTTTACAATGCCATCTTTGGTGAAAACTCATGATATATATATATACAAACACACAAATTCGTTCTGTAAATTTAAAGCATAGTTTTGCAATGCAAATATGAATAAAGATACCATTCAAATAGCTTATAGGACAGATTGTAAGATTCTTGTACACTGTATAATTTGTATTCCGTCTTGTCTGTTTACGAGTTCATATCCATTTTCACTTTTCTGGATGTATTTGTCACCATGATTTTCTTAGTGTAGTAAAAGGTGCTGAAATACACAAGCAGGATTTTTCCCTTTGTTGTATAAGATTGAAAACAGTTCATTTACTATTTCTTAGAATCGTAAAATGCATGTGAGGTGTAAAAAATTGACCAGCAATATAAACTCACTCAAATTTGACTAAAAAATTTTTGGATTTGGCTTGGCGCAGATAAATTTCAAGTCAGATTTGAATTATGAATCTTAAATTGTTTAATTTTTCAAGAGGGGGTTTGGCAACCACCCCCTTGAATTTCGAAGTTTAAACTAACAAGAGTGACACTTCTTTGTCTTTTGCCCTTCTTAAAATATTATTTTGCCCCCTTACGTTGCCATTGCCTCCTCTTCCACTCTTGCACAAAATGGTAGCAAAATCTTGGCGGAGCACAAGGCAAGACGGCGATTAGGAAGGAAAGTTGCATTGAAGGATGGAAGCGCTTCGAGGAAGAGGAGATTCTTGCCAAGAAAATGACTGTTAGTGTGGTGGCATGGTTAATGGAGGAGTGGTTAATGGAGGAGTTGGCGGATAACTAACTCTCATTTGTGGCTTGATTAATTGTGAATTATTTATACGAAGCTCTAGGTTGATGGGATCAATAAATTTAACATTTTGTACTGAAAGAATGAATGATTGCTCTATTATTACACCTCCTAGTAAATTTACGTTTAAATTTTTTGTTATTCTTGTGTCTATATTACATGAGAGAAAATTGAGAAATGATCATTTGAAAAAAAGGAAGATATAATTAAATCCTACTCATTTCTAATCCATTTACATATTTAACACCTAAACTTCTATTTTTACATACATACCACCTTATATACATATCGAATGGTGTATATCACTTTTTTTGAATTAAAATAGTGGTATTTTCATGTGATATGAAAGATTCTAGTGATATAAATGTGTTAGATATGTAAATACATAGGAATTGTGTGATAATAATTGTGTGATATGATAAGGATTATCATTTCATGATCATAATGAATTGTGTGAATCAATTAATCAAAGAAATTTTTTGTAATTGTTTCATTTCCTTGTGAATCATAATGAAGAAGTGAAAAGAGTTTGCCCCCTTCAAAAAAGAGGATGCTTACGCCCAGACTCAACTTAAAATTAAACGGTTAACTTGAAATTGACTCCGGATTAAGCTGTCATTTAAAATTGACTCAAAATTGATTTGAAATTGGCTCTAAGTTGACACAAATAGCTATTATGTCTTGTGTTAAATATATTATATAGGTTTGGCTCTGGTTAGCCAGTATAAAGCAGGTTGGGTTCGAGTTCGACTAACTTATTTAATATTCGAATTAGGTATGGGTAAAATAACTTTGAGTAAGGCCAATTTTGGGTTAGAGCCAAAATTGACCTATGAATTTGGTTTGACATCTAAAAATACAAAAGAGAACATCTTCACCTGAACGTTTTTGAAAAAAATTACTTTCGTTCAATTGGTTCGTCTGTCAACTTATTAGTTGCTGCAATTATGGCCATTAGTGCATGAATATATGTCATGCCTCTCATTTATCACTTGATTAGGAGCCAGATCAACTTTTCTTTTCTCTGTGTGAGAGTAACATGCAGTTCAAAATACAAGGTTATATTTTTTTATCATTAAAGAATTAAACAATGATTACAAAATTTTCAATCTATTTTATATTGATTGACAATGATGTGTTAGGTTCATTGGGAATCAAGATAAACTCTTATTTATTAATATGCGAGATAAGATGTTCATTGTGTCAATCATCATTGATTCGACTGTGCAATCAATGATTGATAATCTTCATTGCAGAAAATGCCCTCTCAACTGTAGCAGTAGCAACAGATGAAGTTAATGCTAAGATGATAAGTTTGTAAATTAAATGATACACATAACCATTCTTTGCTTTGATAGGGTATTTTGCAAGATCAACAATGTGTCTTATTGAAGAAAAATCACCACTAGAGCACAATTGAGAGTTATAACCTCAATTGTAGAAAAATTATTAACATATAACTTTGCAAGACAAATTAGCTTTCTTTGATTAAAAGGTGACAATAAATCACTTAGATTTATATGTCCTATACAAAAAGGTAATTCAGTACTTGCTTCAGAGAAGTAGTTATTCAGCTCTTGAAGTTGTATAATAATTACGGTGTAGAACAAGTCAGTATGATAATCAAAAAGCCTTAAAGGTGGAATTCATATTTCCAATATTAATTTAAAAAGTATTGCAAACGCGAGACATTTCTTTCAATAAAGAATTTCATTCATTCTGTCACATCATTTGTAATCGTTGTTTCGATACACGCATCAAGTTTTTTTTTTACATTTTCAATGTTTTGATATTCTTTTATTATAAAGATTGTGATGATTCATTTATAAAGCCTAAAATATCAATCATTGAATGTATTATGAAGATAAATTTAATTTTTTTTCATTGTATCCATTAAAATGTCAGCTTCAATTGATTGTTAATCATGTACTTCTTTTATAAACTCTAGCATTTCAAGTATGTATATGTTTTGATGAGACTAATTAAAGTATAAAGATGTGAGCTCTAATGAGTATCTCTAGCTCATTGCGAATTAGCTTCTTGATTCAAATTACACGTGTTAATTAAATATCTTTCAAAATAAAATTCTCATGTTGAATGGTTTTAAGAGCATCACTTCTTTTGCAAGAAGTTCCAAATGTGTTTAAGATTCTTGAAGGGAACTCAAAAAGATATTTTACATGTCAATGATGTTTTGCTACAACCATCAAGTATAATTGAAGAGTATTAGCAAATTAATGAACATAGAATACTTGAGGATTATCATAAAGAATGAGTGCTTTCTAATCATTGCACTTGCCTCTCATATTATATGCACTGTCATAGCTTGAGTCATGTACTTTATATTAACTTAATGAATGCTTCGCAAGAATGAATTTAAGAGTTGTTTTGAGTGCAACTGTAGTTATTGAAAAAATATGTTTTAATAACAATAAAATTTTCAATAACTTGCCCTTTTTTATCGACATATCTTATTGTGACAACCAACAATTCTTTTGTTGACACATTACGAGATTCATCAACTATGATAGAGAGATATGAATCACTTATACCTCCTATGATGGAAGCTGAAGACTCAACTGTTGCGCTTGATAAAGTTATTTTTGAACCTTTGGTGATAGTTATAGTTTGTATTACATTTTCAAATGTAATTTTTCGATTTCTTTATTATGATTTGCAAGAAAATGTATTAGCTCCAATTAATTTTCTTGATTAATTAATTATGATGATTCATCATATGCACGAAATGATAATCCTTTTTGTAGAAAAATTCGATTACAATCAACAACTACAATAAATATGAACATATATATTTTTTTATTCATCTCATTCTTACTCAACCACATGATAGAAATACTCTATATTTGAGCTTCTATTAGATATTCATATTTTTGTCTTGCTTTAATGTGAGCCTTATGATGATCACCAACTAGAGCTTTTTTTTTTTTTTCCTTCCAATTTTTAGCTCCCATCTCTTTGACTTGTACCAACCAATTCTTGAGTCTTAAATAGATAATAATAGAGACACTATATTACATCTTTTTCGTGCACTATCCTCTAATCAAGTTAGATACTTCTTAAATTACTTTGAATTAAATGTCCGAGCAATGTTAGCCATTATTGTTTGAGAAAAATTATGACTTTTTGGTTGATGTGGTTTCTTAAGCAAATACGTTCTTAGAACACTATTCCTATCATTTATATCATAACTCTATAAATAGAGCAACGAAGCTCATGGTCAGGCAGAAGTTTATCTATATTAATTTTCTCTCATTCTTTTCTTTTTAAATAATGATCAATTTAATAAGCATTTACATAAAAAAAAAATTATAATATCATTATAAATAATTGAAAATTTATAATCAAATATCTTTCATATGAATATTAAAATAACTTATGCTAAACAAATAAATCAATCAAATTTTGATAATTTAATATTTAACAACAATTAGGTGTAAATAAAAATAAAATATTAGAAAAAAGAGGAACACAATTGAACATTATTTAAAATAAAAGCACCCTGACAATTATTTTTAAAATGAAGATACACTGAATCGATCATTTTTAAAAATAAAAACAAAAACACAGCCATTTTTAAAAATAAAAACATACTTCCTATAATTTTGAAAAAATAAAGACACACTAGCTAACTTTAAAAAGTATATAATTCATCATCATAACTGAACTAACTTCATCCCAAATTACTGCCAATCCCCAATTTAAAAAAAAAACAAATAATAATAAGGAAAAAAGAAATGCTATTAACATGAAATATATTTTAAGCTAATAAAAAATAAAATTTGAGGGTTATGCATATAAATATGGAAGCATAGTAGTAGGACATGTAAATAAATAAGAATTGTGTGGTATGCATGTCAATGTATGTAAATATATACGTCTCAAAGCTGTTATTACAAAAATGCCTATAAATTGCGACACCAAGATCATGACAATGTGTTTTTGGTGTAAACTTAAAGAGCTTAAGGGTTATGCAATTAACTCCACTTTCTTTTCAAATATTACAATTGAAGAATCTATAACTACAAACATCCATTTTTGCCTACTAGTGGTTTATCATAACACCAACAAGTTGTTCTTTGCAATCAAATTCAATAAACACAAATTAATCCATTTTCTATGAGCCTTTTTATGAATTGAATTCACTATTGATAAAAGCAAAAAATGGAACGAGAAAAATTGCACGCAGAAAAAAACACCAAATTGGCCTACGTCCACGGAGCTGCAGAGGATTTTACTACTTCGAGGAATTACACCGTCAAACGTCTCGATGTTTACAAGAAAATCTTTATTTTCTTCTCTTCCTTCCTCTCGCTCTCTCTCTCTCTTCCTCTCTTACTCTCTTAGAGGACTTGGCTTGTGGTTTCGCTTGGCTTGATGACAAGCCATAAGATGCTATTTATAGAAACTAGTAGAGCGATGGGTGGGAGGTAGGTGAGCGGTAGGTGGGTAGGTGGGAAGGTAGGTGAGCGGCAAATAAGATTTTTAATTAGGAAGCTAATTAACAACAATTAATTAAATTGCGATGGATTGAGTCTCTACATTACCCGACATGTTCACCTTGGCTATATGTTCTCATAGGTTATTAAACATGCTCATACATGTACTTGCAAAAATGAATTTGCGATTCTTCCTATATGTCATTTAAGTGATAGCTCAATTTAGGTGTTAGATACGTAAATACATAAGAATTGAGTGATATTTTTGTAAATCTTATTTATATATTCATATTAGAGCCTCATTTCCTAAAATTGCAGTTTCGCTCCATTCAAATAATACCATCTTATCTATGTATGAAATTATGCATTTCGTTTTTTAAAAATTAAAATGTTGATATTTTTTATGTGATTTGAAATGATTTCAGTGATATAAATGTTCAAAATAGAGTTTAGGTGTTAGATATATAAATACATTGAAATTGGAATGTAGTATATAGATGTGATAATATAATTACTATATAAATAAATTAGAGTGGGCCACATAAATAAAATAATGAAAAACTAATATATATATATATATATATATATATATAGACATTGATGTGCTAAGAGATTTTATGGTTGTAGAGTAATGGATTATCGTTTTAGATTCTTCTTTAATATCATCGCTTTCAGCTATGTCATTTGTAGAATATCGTGGCATCAAGTAAAATTCTTCATTTTGATTTAATAGAATAAAATTTTGGTGTATCGAAATTCATGTTTGTATCAGAAATAGGCTCAATCATAGAAATGTTATGAAAATTTAAATTCAAGTCTCCACCAGTAGTAGTTGTCCACTGCAAGTCAAATAATATAACCACATATGCTAACGGTATTGCATATCCGAAGGTTCCTGCATAACTGGAGGATTCTGGTTAATTGGAGAGTTTGCAACTACTGATTGAACAAGATAAGCAGATGTCTCTAGATATTGTTGTTCTTATGACTCTTGAAACGAAGATCTCTGTGTTCTGCTAACTAAAGATCTCCTTGAAACATCAGTTGTGTGGTCTTCTCGCAACAGTGGAAGACGACCGACATGAAGCATCAGAGGTTGATCGACTGGGGTCTTATAGTCTGACATTTATTTTATGATACGACCCTGTTACAAAATTATGTCGAATTGGTCGATCAAATACATTATAATCAATGTGTATTAATTCTTTCACTTTGCTTGATAGCTCCAAAATTTCGTCATAACCTTGTTTCATGGAACTAGCATTTGTGTCACGATCCCCTCCAAACCTTTATGGGAAGTCCTTACTACAAATGAAGCAATCCAACTATATATTTGATAATTTTAGATTGTTATTATGTATTATAATAAAAGAAATTAAGTAGTTGTCATAAAATAATACAAATAAATACCACTATTCTCTCTTTTGGCGATCACGCGTAATAGGTTTCAGGAGAATGAGTCGAATGCTTAGCTTAATAGAAAGATACCACATCAAACAATGAGCTAATTCTTCGGCTATGTCTTATCCTCATGACTTTAATGATACAATGAATGCCCGACGATTATTCCATATCTCGATATATTTACTATAATATTGTTTTCAATTAGTTTCTACTCTACCTCGTAATAAGAAGTGATGCAGGATGAAAGTAAATATAATGAAAATTGATTTTGAATAAAAACAGATTTAAGATAAAATTAAATTTCTTATACCTTGCTAACAAAAAAAGTGCGAAACAAGATCCTAACGACACGAGCAGCATTTTCACAGGACGCAAATAACTTAAAATATTTTCAGACAGTATTTCAACACGTCATAAATAGTTCACAAAAAATTACGGCCTGTTCAACATAGAGGAAATAATTCAAAAATTTTAGAAAATTACTAATTTTAAAATGGTTAAATATTCTATAAGATTTGTACAGACCGTTGTTACACCAAACAGTTAAGAGTTGAGGTACTATTTCAACCTCCTCCAGATCATTTGTCATGCACTGTCGGGTTTCCTGGTGATATACCGACTCATACAATACTAATAAATTTGTTAATACTTAGTGAACATAAATAAATTATTTTAACTATAATGAAATAATAATTTCTAGCAAAAAAATTAACGACCTTACTTCATAAAACTTTTGTTTTTTTAAATAAAAAAATATAAACTTAAGTGTAATAAAAGTGTTAATTATTTTACTATATCTAATGAAAAAAATGCATTCGTAGCTATAAGAACTTCAAAGTGATGATGGGGGTACAACGACTGCATACGCCCAAGCTCTCCTTAGACAGTTTAGCTATTTTTGACAAAGCTCTTTAAAGCTTTTAAAACACTTCACTTCATATACATATATCCTTAATCTAATGATTACTTTATTATTTTCTCGTAATAAAAAATAATACACGATAAATATAAATATAATTAAATTGCATTGAGATTAAAACAAACTTCATATAAAACTAAAGTACTCGTACCTTGCTAACAATGATGTACAAGACAAGATCCTGATGGCACGAGCATTATTTTCGACATAGCAGAAATAATATATAATATTTTTTAGCAATATTTCGACATGTCGTTAATAATTTGAATAAATTACGGACAACATTTCAATATGACAAAAGCAATTTTAAATTTTAATAAAATTACAAGAATCATCATAGCGTGGAACAATAAATTTGAGAAAAGAATGGACAACATTTCAACGTATCGTAAATAATTTAAACAACATAGTGTAAGCAAATAATAATGTGGAGCAAAAAATTTTCATATGATAAACATATGAATCTTTACATAAGTTTATTTTTCTAGAAAAAATAAGCTCAAAAGGTAATATATGCGATTCGAACTCCAGATCTTTCTCAGCCACTATGTCTTGAGTAACCACTATGTCTTAAGCGTGCAAATTTTACATAATTATCCTACAATTCTTATGAATTAACATCAAAAATTTAATGTTTATATTTATAATATCTCAATGTTATAAATTTATGCATAAATAGATATAATTAACTATAAAAATTTTATTTTTGCTATGATTTTAAAGGTATGTGTTATTATGAAGGTAAGAAAATAAATAAACTTTAGAAGGCGGATGTGTAAAAACATTTTAAGGGGGGGTATGAATGCAAATTCCCCTGCTCCGTTATTCAAGGCTGTGGGACTCCGATGACCGCATGAGCAAGTCTCCACCAGTGAAAACAAGCAAACGCTGACCCAATTGTGCGTCGCTGGGTCCCGCCACTCCCTGTTCGCACGAACTCTCATCCGTACAGCAGCAATTCCATTAACCCAAGATTATAAAATCAATCACAGCCGTTGAAACATATACGGACGGTTATCCTGTCTTGGTTGACGAGCTGACATTTCCAGGAACCGAGTGGTTACTGTCATCTCGAATTCCTAGTTGCGACTTGTGCTGCAACTATCTCTCGCTCTGTTTTCTTGCCCAGTTGGAGGAGTTCCTGTTCTTTGGCAAACCCTAGATATGTGTGATTCCAGCTAGGCAGATGGATGAGTCGTTGAATAGTGTTTAGGGTTTCGATTTGCGGAAACCCGAGTTCTCTGATCGGAGGATCAATGCGATTGTTTCATGGGCAATACATGCCGGGGAACATTCGGAAGCAAGTGCTTTCAGGGGTACGTGGAGTCGCAGAAACGTTCGGGATCTAATCGGAACTCCTATTCCTTTTCCTCCGGCCAGGCGCCGGAAGAGGCGAGGAAGGAATCGGTGAAGGCGGAACAGGTGATTACTGGCGGCGGAGTGTTGGCGGAGGAGCAAGGGGGCGGCTTGATGAATCGAGGCATGGATCCGCAGTGGAGCTTCGTGCTCGGTCACATGACAGCTAACATCCGCGATCTGTACACTCTTGGTCGGAAATTAGGGCAGGGGCAGTTCGGAACGACTTATCTTTGCACGGAGATCGCCACAGGGGTGGAGTACGCCTGCAAGTCGATTTCGAAGAGGAAGCTGATCGCGAAGGAGGATGTGGAAGATGTCCGCCGGGAGATCCAGATAATGCATCATCTCTCCGATCATAAGAACGTGGTCCATATTAAGGGCGCTTACGAGGATCCCCTCTATGTGCACATCGTCATGGAGCTCTGTGGCGGAGGAGAGCTATTCGATCGTATCATTGAAAGGGGGCATTACAGCGAGAGGAAGGCCGCTGAGCTCACGAAGATTATTGTAGGAGTCGTAGAGGCTTGTCATTCGCTTGGGGTAATGCATAGGGATCTTAAACCGGAGAATTTCCTGCTTGCTAACAAAGATGATGACTTGTCTCTCAAAGCCATCGATTTTGGGCTTTCCGTATTCTTCAAGCCGGGTAAGATTTTTGTAAAACAAAATTGTTCTTTTCGTATGGATTAAACTGCGTTAAAATATACCGTAAAACTTATATGCTTAATGCGCGTAGGTCGTCAATTAACTTCTTTTCCCATAAGCTAATTTATGACTAGCCTTCTGGAAGTTAAAGAGTCTTCAGGCATGGTTGTGTTTTTGTTTTGATTAAAAAGACCGGTCGAGCAGTGCTCAAAGCCAAGGTGCTACATGTAGGGATGGAATATACACTGAGAGCTCCGACCAATTTACAATCAAAACCGCATCACAAAAAATAGGATCACACTGATTTGAGAAATCCGGAACAAACTATAGAATAGAAACCCACAACAAAATAATCACATAAAAACATACCAAAATTTTACTTGGAAAAAATCCGAGAAAGGAAGAAATCATTGATCAACACCACACCAAAAATTCACTATAAAAGGAAAAAGTGCAGAGAATTTTACCACTCAAATCTTTTCTTTACAACACTGGAATTTACAAGAATACTGCTCCAAATACTCTCTTGATCCCACAAAAAAAAATCTATGCTTTGAAATTCCTATTTCGAAATTCACCGCTCCATAGCAAAACCTTTGAGAGTTCACCGTGCATAAAGTCATTATCGCAGCTTTGAATCGAGGACCTAAGAACTGAATTGTAGAGATAACCACACATGGCGTAGGTACGCCACTCCACGATGTAATTAGTTCGCACTCTCTGTGTTCCGAAGGCAGGAGTCAAAGGATTGCGGCATGGCTACGCCGCTACTTGGCGTAAGTTTACGCCGTCCGACGTAGCTTACACCTGTACTGACATGACAACAACAATGTCACTATGCATAAGGCATTAGAATGCCCCTTTGTCTGTGGTTGTGGGTGTTCTTTCATGTTCCACATTTCAACATTCTCTCACTTGAATGCTAATGTCACCTAACACTTATCTTCTAGATATGTACCTCTATATATACCACATTCATAATATTATATCTTAGTGTGACTCATGTTTGGTTTCAACCTTTATGGACTCCAATTGAAGCCAAGCATAGCTCCAGTTTCTTAATAAATACCATTTTATTCAATAGATTTGCAAGATTCCGATTTGTATGTCTTCTCAAAAAATAACTTTTAATTTTCTAGGGGAGAGCGAATACAATAATACCTCAGGTGAAATATATTTTCGTCGTGACATGAAAACAACATTCTCAACAAGATGAATAACACTCATTATCACTATGGAACTTTCCAATCCTCAACTTCTTCCCTGGTCTGCCATAAAGTCTTATAGTCAAATCATCTATTTGCTAATTGTACTGATAGAAATGTATTCGGCTTTCATAGGTTAAATTGCAATAATCTTTGGCACCTTGGAAACTCAACTCACCGTTGTGTTATCTAAATGAAGATATACTCTACAATACTTTTTTTATTATCTAAATCTACTGTCAGATCTGAACCTACAAATCCATGTAAATTGGTCCTTGCATTTTGAAATTAAAGTGTCATGTTGACTGTTCTCCTAAAATATCTAAAGATTCACTTCACGACCTCCCATGATGTCTATTTCAATTTTTCATGCACCTACTGACTACTCTCACTGCATAAACAATCTTTGGTCTTGTACAAGTCATATCACCAATCAGACTTCCAACTGCTGAAGCATACAAAGTTCTTATTTGTGTTTGCTCGTCTTCGGACTTAGGCAATGGTTCTTTAAATAACTACAAATGACTATCAAAAGAGGTTCATAGTGGTTTTGTCTCAGCCATCTTAAATCTATGTAGCATCTTCTCAATATACTCTACCCGAGACAACTTCACTCTACCTGCACTAATGTCCCCGTTGATTATCATTTTGAGGAACGTTCTGATTGGATCTAAATCCTTTATCTCAAACTCCTATTATAATTGTTTTTTATCAGTTTTCTATTTTTTTCATATATGTACTTGCAATCAACATGTTATCTACATACAAAACGAGCAAAATATAATAATTGCCAACATTTTTGATAAATCAATAGTGGTTTGATTGGCACTGCATGTACTCACTGTATGATAGAATCTGTCAAATCTTCTGTATTACTATCTTAAATCTACTTCAAGCCATAGTCTCTTTTTCAACCTGTAAGCCAAATCTTCTTTACCTAAAACTTTATAACTCTGTGGTTGCACCATGTATAGTTCATCTTTCAGATCTTCATGTAAAAATGTTTTTATATTCATCTGTTCAAGATATCGGTCTTCCTCTTCTATCAAATTCAGCATAACTCTAACAGTTGTCATCTTAACCACTTGAGAAAAAAACTCACTGTAGTTCACTCTTT
>NW_018164444.1:13623504-13630485 GCF_001263595.1 Phalaenopsis equestris
TACTCTTTCCTTCTGTTAAAACTTATTTATAAAAAACATTGTCTTGCAGCGTCTGCTACAAACTAATTCTTCTTTCAACTTATAGACTGACTTTTTTTGTAGTGCTTTTTTGCATCTAATAATGCAACCAAATTCTAAGTTTGATTTGACATTAGTCACCGCATTTCATCGTTCAGGACAAATTCTCACTCACTTGAATCTTCAAAATGAGTGAACTCGTAATACTCTGATTCACTACTATCAATTAGCATCAAAGTGTAAAAAATGAGAATACCTCTGTGTTAGTCTCTAGATTCTGATGGATCTTCAAACATCAGTAGCAGGTGACTAAGGACTTTACGTGTTTCATTTGATTGAGCCATTTTTCATATTCCGAATCACCAGTATCTTCTATCTCAACATATTTGGACTCTTCAAAAATAACTGACGGGCAATCCTGAATTTTACTCTTGTTCTTGTACATTTCTATTTTATTGAATGTAACATTCATGCTCACGATGACTTCTAATTTTGATAGTCCCAAAATTTATACCCAATTTTATTCGAGTCATACCCAATGAAAGTCAATTGACAGATTTCGAATCAAATTTACTCATGGACTCTGCATGAACATCTATATATACAGAACAGTCAAATACCTTTAAGTGAGATCCAAGCTTCTTTAGATAAGCCTTCTTTCAAAGTTACCGACGGACCACAATTGATCAGATAAACAATAGTATTCACTGCTTCTACCTGAAACTGACTTGGCAAGTTTGTATGCAATTTCATACTCCCGCACGCTTTGTGATGGTAATGTTCACGCGCTTAGCTACTCCATTTTGTTGTGGACTTTTTGGAACAGTGAACTCATATCTGATCTCCTCTAAAGGACAATAATTTCAAAACATGTGATCACGATACTCGCTCTTATTATTTGATCTGATACACTTCAGTCTCAAACCTTTCTCATTTTCAACTATGTCCTTCCACTTCTTAAATATTTCGTATACGTCAGATTTTTACTTTAAAAATTAAACTCATATTTTTTTGGTGTGATCATTGATGAAAGTGATGAAAAAATTGAAATATCTAATGAACTAAACTGAAGTAGGACCCCATACGTCAGTATGTACGAACTCCAGTTTCTTTAACATTACCATTGACCCCCGTTTGGAGAAAGAAATTTTATTCTTCTTGTC
This sequence comes from Phalaenopsis equestris, assembly GCF_001263595.1. Classification (NCBI taxonomy): domain Eukaryota; kingdom Viridiplantae; phylum Streptophyta; class Magnoliopsida; order Asparagales; family Orchidaceae; genus Phalaenopsis; species Phalaenopsis equestris. The sequence goes on from NW_018164444.1 coordinate 13,624,686, forward strand.
ATATGCACAATATTCACAGAAATCTAAATTTATTGTTTTCAAACCCTGAATCTTGTTCTTTTAAAATAGGGACTTAATACATTTCTTGCTCATATGGCTAAGTCTGTAATGCTGAAAACCTGCTTCAACCGTGGCTCCAACCACATGAATATGTTTTGTCATCTCATTAATTAGGTAAAGTGTACTTTCAATACCACCCCGAGATATCACCATTGCTACCTGTTCACCTTTCAAGAATCATTTGTAAAAATAGTCATGCACCCTGACTTTGTCAGCTGATTCACTGAGATTAAATTTCTCTTCAGACTGGAGTATTTCTTACTTCACTATGGTTTTAGATTATTTCATTAGGCAACTTGATATCACATCGCCCTTTTCGACGATATTGTATGCTTTGTTATATCTCAAATAAACATTCCCTAAGTCACTTTGATTGTAATTTTTAATACATATTTGTTGGGCATGCATAAAAAGAGGCAACCGATTCTACCATCCAAGATTCAATATTGACTAAAGATAAAATCAAGGAGTCACATTGGATTTCACCTATAGAAACATTTGTTGAGAGATTTCTATCTTGACGTCCACCACTAGTCTTCCATAGAGCATTGTAATCTTTTCTTGAAATGATCTTTTTTTTTTCGCAGTTCCAGCATTCTTTTATATCATTTTCTTTGCATGTCCTGAATTTTTTCTTCTGTACTTTAATCTGTTTCCACCTATGTTCGTGTTCAAATTCCTTCCCATGTTTTCGACATTCAACGCAAAATATTAAGATCCATCATTCGTCATCTTTCTGCAAACTTTTTCATTTGACACTAATCCCACCATGTCCTCAAGTTCAACTTCATATTACCAGAAAAGTTACTAACCACTGTGATCAATCCATCACATTTGTCCGACATTGAAGGCAGAATTAACAGTGTCTTAATTTCATCATCAAATTGATACCTACAAAACATAACTAACCAGTCATAATATTGAAATTGTTCAGGTGTTCAGCCACCAAACTGCCTTCCACCATATTCATATTAACTAATCTCTTCATCAGAAAAAATTTATTTGAAGTAAAATATTTTTCATACATCTTTGTTAGTTCCGCCATGGGATCCACCATAATTTTTCATTCACTTTGTTGAACACAACAAATGAAGAAAGTGAAAGATGGATCAAACTTAGGGTCGTTCGATCCAAGACCTATTCTTCTAGACTCATCATTTTAGACTCTTAGTGATTCAATTTAGTGACAAATATAATTTCTTTTGATATAACAAATCTTTCATTTATATTTTCCAGAACGCAAGGTTCGATCCGTTAAACTTCTCCAATTGTACTTTGCTTTGTCGGCCATTGCTCCCACTCGAATTAAAATTCTTCAGTAAATAAAACCCCACTCTGATATCACATGTTGGGACGGATATGCTTCGAGGGCTTCAATCGATTTCCAATCAAAATCACATCGCAGGAAATATGATCACACAGATTCTATAAATCTGAAACAAAATATCAAACAAAAACGCATAACAAAGTAATCACAGAAAAACACACTAAGATTTAGTATGGAAAAGCCTGTGAACGGGAAAAAATCACGAAGTATCACCACACCAAAAATTCACTGTGAAAGAAGAAAGTACAGAGATTTGTACCACTTAGATCATCTCTCTACAACACTGGAAATTTTAAGAACACCACTCCAAATCCTCTATTGATCTCACAAGAGAAATTGCTCTCTCAGAAGTCCATCTTTTGAACTTAACCGTTCTACACTAAATCCTTCTAGTGTTCGTAGTAAGTAATGTCATCATCGTTCACTCGGCGTAATTATTTTGCACACTTCGTGGTCTGAAGGCAGGAGTCGAAGGACCGCAGCATGGCTACACCGCTACTTAGCATTGGTACACCGTTCAACGTAGCTACGCGTGATATCGGTGTGGCTATGCTAATCTTGCAATATATAGGGGAGTTGGAATGCTCCTTTATCTGCTGCTGTGAGTGTTCTTCCAGGCTTCACATCTCGACATTACATGGTCTCTTTGCAAGCATGCAAATGAAATGAGTGGCCTGATTCTCAGAACCCCTTCGCAACTTTTATGATGACATGACAAGGTATACATAGACATGATATGAATTGGGGTAGCTAGCACCGAGGCGCTGCGAATGTGGTGCCAAGGCACTGGGTTCTTTGCTTATACAGGAGGGGACAACGCCATGACACTGCATGTGGAACACTGAGCCTTGTACACTCTTGTCCAACCCAAACAATGCACCCACTATTCTTTGTGCACAAAATTATGTATGTGCTAGTAAACGAAACTAGTACCCTAAGTAGCATTTTTTTTGTCTTTTCCTATCTCCCTCTCTCTCTCTTTATATTTTATAGACTTATCATGTTCAATGGTGGGACTTGGGCTTCCATCCTATATGTCTCACCTGGGATAATCATGATGTAAAAGAGATCACGGTTGTTGCATTGTATCACATTATGGGGATTGTGGGTCGAAAGGAAATGTCTTAACCTATATGAAATCTATTGTCAAAGCGTATATAACCCTTAAGTTCGAACTTGAACTGATCCGTCATAAACTGACGAGCTAGACAAATTGGTCAACTCAGGAGACCGAGTCACAATGCTGCTGCAGTAATCGAGAAGATGGTGTTCAAGTGCTACCTAGATAGTGTCTTCGCGCAAAACGAACTTGGAATTTTTTGCCTCGAATTTTCAGGGAATTGCAGGGAGAGAGAGGTGGCCGCCTATCCTAAGAAGCTTCCTCTATAAATAAAATTTGAGAGCCAGCCATCTACAACAAACATAAGGACTCTACTAGAAATGGAAAGATTTGGAGAGAATTGAGATACATATTATCATGGAGTCGAGGTCGATCTTTGACTCACCAAGTTCCTTAGCATGTGTATGAACGGGATCAGAAAGTTGCCTTAACCTATCCTCTTCAAGTACAAGCTCCTTAGAGATGAGCTTTTGCTTTTCTCTCTAAATGTCTTTCTCCCTCTCTCAACTCTATAGCTCTCCTTTCTAGCGGCTACCAAGTGGTTCAAGAAGTACCAAGCAGCCAAGATGAAGGACTAGCAGCCCTGTAAGGATCTAAGAGGCCAAGAGAACCCTAAGCCAACCCAAGGGATGACATAAATAGTCATCTCCATTTTTCCCTCTAGCAAACTTCTTGGTGGCTACTTAAAAAACTTTCGAATGGTGATAAGGCCAACCACCTTTCTCGGCCATTCCTCATGGACAGCAGCTGCAAGCCCGTGCTTTTCCTGCTATTTTCTGGCAGGGAAAACTATTTTAAAATTTTGAATGGAGAGGCAGCACTATGGCGCTAGCTCCTGACTTATACTTTCCAAGGCTCCTTGAGCACAAACTTGTAGGCGCGGGTAATCATTAACTACCCACTTCTCTATTCCCCAAGAAGATAGGGACAAGGCTAAGGGCCAGTCCTTGTTCTTTTCTGCCAGGCAAATCCCATTTTAAAATTGGGGTAGCATTGTGCCGTTGGGCAAGGACTCTAGGGCAGAGAGCTTAGTGCCAAGTCATTAGAGAGACAACACCAAGGCGCTAATGCTTTGTGGGAAATACTCTCAAAACAGATAGCTTAGAGTCAATTTGCTAGAAAGGCTGTGCTAATTTCTTGTGAGAATTGCTCTTTAAAAAAAAGAGCTTAGCGTCAAAGTGTTGGAAAGCCAGCACCAATACGCCGGAAAAGTAGCGCCAAGGTGCCGAAAAGATAAGTCTGAGGCTCTGATCTCCTCATGTGGAAATAGGGATGTCAGAACATGAAGCTCTTTGATGCCCTAGGCTAATGTCTTGGCATGATCCTCCTGATTTTGGTGAGTCTTAAACCGCCAACCATAAGATCATGACTACCAGGTCGCTCTCAAGATAATTAAGGGTCGATCGAGATGTGTCCCTGAAATGTCTAGTGCACTAGAAATGATCCCAACACCCCATATGACACAAGACAAGCTCTCACAAATCTCCCAATCCTGTTTACATAGAGTTTGAGGTTAAGTTTAATCTCCTCCAATTACAACCCAACACTTGCATCTTAGTGGCACGTGATTTTCACCTAGTATAAAGCCTTATGAGCAATGACAAATAGTTGGAATATTCAAAAGCAATGCACAGTAGCTTATTATAATATCATATAATTTGTCTATTATCTTTATTTTCGAATCTTTAGGTTTCTTTTTTGCAAATATGAAGCTCTTTTTTGAACTAGATCATCATGATCTGCATCTACCATTGCAGGCCAGATCTTTACAGAGGTGGTAGGGAGCCCATATTACGTAGCTCCTGAGGTGTTGTGCAAGCACTATGGCCCAGAAGCTGATGTCTGGACCGCCGGTGTCATACTATATATTTTGTTGAGTGGCGTGCCTCCTTTTTGGGCCGGTACGACTGTGAATCATCCCCATAGTTTAGCTGTGGAATCATTCTAATTTCTGAAACTGAGGATTTTCTTTTTTATTTTTTCACAGAAACACAACAAGGTATATTTGATGCAGTTCTGAAGGGCCATATTGATTTTGTATCGGAACCTTGGCCCATAATATCTGATAGTGCTAAGGACCTTATTAGAAAAATGCTTTGCCCCCATCCTCAAGATCGCCTAACGGCCCATCAAGTATTATGTGAGTTTTTTTAACCTTTTTTATTTTAATTTTAAATTTTGTAAGTTTTCTTTTTGACCTTTGTTAAGCACTTCTCTACTGATATATTTCATTTCATATATTATGTTGCTTCGAATAATAGCAATTTTGCCAAGTTTTTGAAAATTTTGTACCTTGCTTAGTGGTAGTTTCATAAAATGGAACAGAAGAAAGAAACTGTTTGGCCTTGCTTTCCCATCTAATTTTATTGAAGAAGTGTGGTTTTTTGTAAGAAGCATGCGAGGGCATCAGAATTTATAATATAATTATAATGAACTGCTAGTTCTACTGTGAAGCCAGGAAAAGAAGGATTAATTCCAAAATCTGGCTTTTAGGAGAACGAGACATCTAAATTATTAATATGATGCTTTCTCCAGTAACTGTCTTTATTTTAATCATCACTAGCCTAATTTTTAACTGTTTCGTATTGTTTTTATGAATGTTCATCCATATTCGTATTCTACATGAGATGCTAATTTTCTTTGCATGCCTTTTGGGTTAACTTCTGGCCTTCTAATATTTTTTTTATTTTTCTAACTTCTTTGTTTGTAATCTATGAGCTATTCGCTTGAAATTCAAAATTTTGCATCTTTAATTCATTTGTTTGTTTTCACTTCTTTTTTTATTGCAAAAAATACCTTGGTATGTTAATGATAACTTAAGATCTTGTTTTGGGTTTCAAGCATAAAATTGAATGCTGCTTGCTCCTCATGAATGATAATTGTGAGAAAATTAATTAGACATGATGATAAATTTTGCATGTATATTTTATTGTATTTTTATACTTCTCTTGGGGCTTGACTATACTAAGATTAATTGGTTGTTCCATTGTTATGATTTTTTTAATTTTTAATCTCTACCTTCTTTCTCGCTCAAAAAGTTTCACCAGCCAATTGAGTACTGGTAAATGGAAGTTTTTAACTTATCGAAAGTTGATGACTTTTTTAATTGGGATATTTACATACATAGCACCCAATTCCTATGTATTTACATATCTAACACCTAAACTTTACTTTTTACTTTTACACCACCCAAGTCTTTGATATTACCTAAAAATACCACAATTTTAACTTTTAAAGAGTGAAACACACTTTTTCATGCATAGACTGTTGGCTTATATATATATATATATATA
>NW_018164444.1:13631483-13631819 GCF_001263595.1 Phalaenopsis equestris
TATACATCTATATATATGGAGATATCTATATGACTAGTTTAGATATCTATATGTATATATATAGTGGGATGTATGTAAATGACTATATATATGACTAGTTCAATATTTATGACTAGTTCAATATTTGTATCTATATGACTAGTTCAATATTTATGTCTGACTAGTTTAGATATCTATATGTATATATATAGTGGGATGTATGTAAATGACTATATATATGACTAGTTCAATATTTATGACTAGTTCAATATTTGTATCTATATGACTAGTTCAATATTTATGTCTGACTAGTTTAGATATCTATATGTATATATATAGATGTATACATATATATAT
>NW_018164444.1:13632380-13635194 GCF_001263595.1 Phalaenopsis equestris
TATATATATATATGTATATATATATATATATATAGTGGGATGTATGTAAATCTTTCATTTTGATTTCTTGAGCTGGTTTAGTCAAAGAGAATGGTTACAACTCTCGCTGAAAGTATTTGCAACTTTCTCGCTCAGGTCATCCTTGGATTTGTGAGAATGGGGTTGCTCCTGATCAAGCTCTGGATTCTGCAGTCCTATCTCGTCTTAAGCAGTTTTCAGCAATGAATAAATTGAAGAAGATGGCTCTTCGAGTAAGTATAGTTTTGCTTAAGATTTCAGAAGACAAGAATTTTGTGTATCGTCAAAAACATTTCTACTTTTATGTTGCATCAAGTAAAAAAACTGTATATTTTCATTTTCTGTTGTATGACTATTCATACATGTTTTATGAGATAAAATATGTGATGTTTGTGCATTTATTTGCATTTTACTTTTGCATAAACTGACTAGTTTAGATATCTTTATGTCTGAGGATACTTTCTCTAGATTGTTAGTTATGCATGCATCATATAACTGGAAATAAATATTAATTGTTCTTTTGCGTTCCAGGTTATAGCTGAAAGCCTCTCGGAAGAGGAAATTGCAGGATTACGAGAAATGTTCATAGCTATGGACACAGATAGTAGTGGGGCAATTTCATTTGATGAACTGAAGGCTGGTCTCAGAAGATATGGCTCAACATTAAAAGATACAGAGATCCGTGATCTTATGGATGCAGTGAGTTGTTGTCAATCATCTGTGTTAATTACTAATGGAGATGGAGTTAATTGAATACAAATTCCTTCCAGAACATTTTTTTATTAAATGGAGAATTTATCTAGAAGCAAGAAACATATATAAACCGTGGTTCTGCTGTGATTATTCATATATTGAAGTTTAACTTCATGGGGATAAAATTTAAATTTATTTTGGGAATCTCTTCATGAGCATCCACCTTGATTTCTTTAATGAATAAAATGTCAAATATTTTTTGACTATTGATATGGGGCTATTTTATAGTACTTGAGTTTATAAAAGCGCCAAATTACTCTACAGTGGGATTATTCCAGCCGATTTTAAAAAACTTTTTGGACTAAATTCATACTTTTATAGTCTGTGGGACTAAAATGACCCCCTGTAAAGAGTCATGGACTATTTTAACACTTTTCTCTTCCTTTAATTTTTCCTTGGAGATTTCCATTAAATTTTAATATGTTAAACTCATCTTGATTTGTTGACTGTTGCATGATTTGATTAGTTGTTACCATTTGCATCGTCTTTAAAATAAAAACTTTGTAGGCTAGCAGATTAATCTCTTCAGGCTTCAATTAATTACCATGAGTAGAGCAATGCTAGTTATTGTTTGCATTCAATATTTTCATGCCTAGAAGAAAATTGAACATTTTGGGATATTTTAACTGATAGAATGTGCTTCAGGCTGATGTTGACAAGAGTGGCACAATTGATTATGGGGAGTTTATTGCTGCCACCGTTCATCTCAATAAGCTGGAGCGTGAAGAACACTTAGTGGCAGCCTTCTCATACTTCGATAAGGATAGAAGCGGGTACATTACCGTTGACGAGCTTCAGCAAGCTTGTAAAGAGCACAACATTGCTGATGAGTTCATTGAGGATATTATTAAGGAAGTTGATCAGGATAATGTAAGCACCTTTTTTTGCATCCATTTTTTGGCCTATTTTTTACGGCTAATGATTTTTCTGTAGGGTGAATTTTTCTGCTAGATGAATAGCAAAATAATGGAGTAAAATAGCAAAATAGTTCCTTAACAATTTACATGGGGGTTATTTTTGTCCAAGAGTCTATAGAAGTGCCAAATTAGTCCTCTGACTCCTTATATTGGGGCTGTAATAGTCCCCATGGAAGACTATCAGATCCCCAATTTAAAAAATCTCGGGACTAATTTAGCACTTCTACAAATTCTGGGACTAAAACGGCCTCATATAAATAGTCAAGGGACTATTTTAACGCTTTACTAAAAAATATTTTATTAGAATTATTTGCTAGATTATTGTGGGTGTTTATATCAATATTCAACAGAGAAGGTAAATAAGCTGAACAGTTAAGATTTACCTATAATGCCGGTATTTGCAATAAAGTTTGGACTATTTCTTTTGGATAATATTTGGTGTCAATTTTGAATTATTTAAGGCTAGATTTGATTTTAATTTTATATTTTGTAGCTCTAGTTTAATAAATAGGAATTATTTCCATTTATTTTAGATCAATTGATGAATGAATTAAGATTGAATCTTCACCTGTTCTTTCTTCTTTATGCTGGTGAACTCCAAATTTCTCTTCCTCTCCTCTTATCTGTTTTTGCTCAATAAGACTATAAACTGGACAAAAATGAATGCCAGCCGTACGCAGCTAGCAACCTTGCCCATCACCCCTCTCTGTGCTGTTGAAATTAGGTATTTTCACTCCAAGCATAAAATTAGGGGAACGTGCCACCCAATTCCTATGTATTTTACATATCTAGAACCTAAACTTTACTTTTTACATTTGTAGCACTCAAAACTTCTATATCACACTATAAATAACACTATTTTAGGGGTGAAAATGAGTCGTGCTGGCTTGAGCTCGGCTCGTTAACAAGCTCAAAAGCCGAGCTTATCGAGCCACAAGCTCGAGCTCATACTAGAGCTCGTTTATTAAATGAGCTCGTTCTCGAGCTTGGGCTCATACTGCAGCTTGTTTATTAAACGAGCTCGAGCTCATTCTGGCTTGGCTCGTTGGCTCGTGAGCCGACTTGATTAGCCAACTACTAGTCATTTCAATGCATTTTCTAGTAGCTCCCGCCTCCTCTTCCGACG
>NW_018164444.1:13635204-13660253 GCF_001263595.1 Phalaenopsis equestris
CCGATCACCAATACCTTCTCCGGTGAGGTCCTGTAAAAATATAGTTTCACTTCGAGCTCTCAAGTTTTAGTTTGAGCTCTCGAGCTCGTAGTTTTCCAGACGAGCCAAGCTCGAGCTTAGCATGCTCGTTTGCACCCCCACACTATTTCAACACCTTTTCATGCATAGTTAAGGTGGCACATGTGCAAAAAAATTGAAGTTTAGGTGTTTGTCGTGTATATACATAAGAGTTAAAGTGTTACGTATGTAAATATTTCAGTCATTCCAGCACAACTGAAAATGCTCTTAACTTGTGATCTCCTTAATGAAGTTCCCCGGATATCTCTACTATAACTTCATTTATTTATCTAAATGTAGTCGATGTTTATACCTGCATTTATTTTGTTGTTGCAGGATGGACGGATCGACTATAGCGAATTTGTCACGATGATGCGAAAGGGTAATATGGGAAATATGGGACTTGGGCTTGGGAGGAGGACCATAAGGAACAGTCTGAGAATGAGCACTAGAGAGTGAGGAGAAGAAACCTCCATGAACTATACTATGGTATTGCCAGGAACCATTGCCTTCAATCTGGTTTGAGAGATATGAGAAGAAACAGAAGAACCCTTGATGGTTCTGCCAATTTGCAGCAAACTACCTTCTTTTTGCCTGATTTGAGAGGGAAGACATTGAGAATTTCTGTAACTATTTTAGTTAGATTTTGTGTAGCATTCTTATTGAAAATTTGCAGATGAAGCAGGGGATTGTTGTCCGGAAAGAACTGTGTTCAAGTTGTAGTTTTAAGAAAACAACTTCTAATGTAATATGGAATTGTGGAATAAATTGTGGAGGAGTTTTCCGGAAAGAGCTGTGTCACAGTCTTACTTGTCAAGCTTGGGTTTCGAATTAGAATTCCAACATACCATACAATTTTTATGCAATTATACAATTAACACCTAAAGGTTTGATATGTTCATTTATAATTCTTTGCTATTAAAAATTTATGCATGAAATGGTACATTTCACTTTGAAAAAGTTTGTGATAGGAGTGTATAATAACTCACCTGCCGAATCAACTAGCCCCGAAAATGAATGGCGCTGAAGCGTGCGACCTACACCCGGCCATCGGGGGGATGGCCAGTCCCGCATGAGTAGGAGGGCGCGGCGGCCGCCTTAAAACCTGGGGCGCGAGCGTTATGTCTGTAAATATGAGTGTTAGGTGTTCAATATGTAAATTTGTAAGACTTGTGTGGTGTGTATGTAAATGCCCCTTTTTTTAATAGCAAAGTAAACTTTATATACCAAGTGCTTAACCGAATTCACATCATATCAATTCCCAAAAGGATTTAATACCTTCTTCTTGCAGAGTTAATGCAAAGTTATGAGCCAACTTGACATATCCAAATTTTATTAATAAATAATAATAATAATAATAATAATAATAATAAATCATTCATAAAGAATCTTAAAAATTCAAAAATGCCCTAGGAAAATTCACATACATACCCATAATTCTTATGTATTTACATACCTAACCCCCAAAGTTTGATATTTACACTTAAGTCCTTGGCATCATAAGCCTATGCATGAAAAGTTGCATTTCACCATTAGAAAGTTGATAAGGGTGGTTAATTCTTATTTGAAGTTAAAAAATTGAGTGGTATGAACATAAATATGAATGTTTAGGTGTTAGATATATAAATTCAAAAAAAACACATGATGTTAAATGCCCCAATGCTATAGTAACCCAACACCAAACCCATCTACCTTCCACTACCAATATTCACAGCAAGAGCAAAACCCCTCCTTAAAGTGATGAAACCTGACAGCATCCCTCACCACAATCTCCCTTCTAAAGATCAAAGATACTAACTTTATCACAGTATGACAGTCCCCACAAATCCGGAGGTTCTTCATTACATGAACTTCCATCCATGGCGGCAAGCTCATCAATCCAAAAGCCACAGCTAGTTTCTCACTGTGATATCTACTTGATCTGGAACAACCATCTTTATTCACATACCCAACACCTTCGATCCTCTCAAACAAATCTCCAAGCACTGTCAAAACATCAATAATCTGTGGATGATTTAAATCATCTGCAACGAAAACATGAATCCTATTATCAACTTCTATCCAGCTACATCCAGGCTTCTTTCTTATCCCTCTTTCCTTCATAAGTTTCCTCACTCCTGCAGAGTTTTGTAAGTCCCCCACATCAGCATACAGCTTCGCCAGCAGAATATAGCTCCCAGAATCCTTGGAATCCAACTGAAGTATATGCTTGGCGGCATAGTCTGCGAATTCGGTATCGTTATGAAGCTTGCAAGCTCCAAGCATTGCTCCCCAAATCTCCGCGGTAGGTTTGACAGGCATAGTTTCTATCACCTCCTTGGCCTCTTGCAGGAGCCCGGCTCGACCGAGAAGATCAATAATGCATGCGAAATGCTCTGTGCCCGGAATGACACCATGGATTCTGGTCATCAATTCAAAGTAAGATTTCCCTTCTGCTACCATTCCTGAGTAGCTGCAACCTGAAAGGACTGCAACATATGTTATATAATCAGGTTCAATCTTCTCAAGCAACATCTTTTCAAAGGTCTTCACCGCCTCCCAACCGAGACCATGCTGCGCATAGGCGGTAATCATCGCATTCCATGAAATCAGATCCTTGTTTGTTATAGATTCGAACACTCGCTGAGCCTCTGCAATCTTTCCGCTCTTCGAGTACATTGTGATAATCCCGTTGGATACTGAGGTGTTGGAATTATTGAGTCCTAATTTCATTGCATGAGCAATGATTTGAGTGCCAATCTTTAGAGCTCCTATATCAGCAGCAGCGCTCAAAAGTCTCACAAATGTAACCCAATCTGGTTTCACTTCATCCTCCCTCAGCATCAGAAGAAATAGTTTGAGAGCTTCTTCCTCCTGCTTATTCAAGATATAAGCACCAAATATGGCATTCCAAGATATAACATTTCGTGTTGGCATAGAATTGAAAAATTCTCGAGCTTTGCCAATTTTGCTAACTTGAGCATATGCAGTGATCATACTTGTCCATGATACTACATCTTTTGAAGCCATTGAGTAAAATATTGATTCAGAACTTTCAATTCTTTCACATTTAGCATACATTGTTAGCAGAGCATTTGAAACTGGAGTTGATGGACTGTATCCAGTTTTGAAACAAAGGCAATGTAGCTGACAACCAAAATGAAAATCAGGATCTGTTCCATTGTAGCAGGCACTTATAGTAGTTGATAGAGTGAATTTGTCAAACAATACTTGTTTTCGTCTCATTTTGTTGAACAGCTCTCCAGCTTTTTCAACCTTACCAGATTGAGCAAATCCACCGATCAGAGAAGTCCATGAAACAGTATTCTGGTAAGATAGAGAATCAAAACTTCTCTTTGCAGCATCCAAATGGCCACATTTTGCGTACATGTCCACTAGAGCACTACCTGCAAATACATCAATAATGGGTTCTGACTTTAAAATAATTGCATGAAAATGCTTTCCCCAATCCAAATGGAGAAGATTTGCACATGCAGTTAAGCCGCATGTATATGTTGTTGAACTAAGCTTGTAGCCTTCAGTTTGCATGTTTATGATCATGAAAATTGTTTCACAGTATCGCGCCTGCTGCGACAGAATTGAAATTATGGTGTTCCAAGAGATGATATCTCTTTCAGGCATACGGTTGAACACCTTGAGTGCACATTCTACTCCATACAGTTTCAAGTAGCATAGAATCATACTATTCCAGCAAAAAATATCCGGGCTTTGAATGCTTTCAAAGATCTTGGCGGCCATAACAGCTGCTCCACACTTCACATTCATGTCAATAAGCGACCGTTTGATCTGAGGGGCGTTTTCAAAACCCAATTTTTTGGCCAAAACATGAAGCTGTAAACCGAATTCATGGCACTGAAGAGCGCCCACAGCTTTCATGGAAACAGCCAAAGAGAAAATGTCGAGCTTTTCGAGTGCGTTGCAAAACATAGAATAAAAAATTTCTATAGTTTCCTCAAACTTCCCTTGACTGAAATAACCAGACATCAAGGAATTCCAAGAAGCGGAATCCGTCACAGACATTGCGTCGAAAACCTGACGGGCATCTTCCAACTCGCCTGACTTGGAGAGACCCGTTATCATAATGTTGCTAGTAATCGTATTAGGGAAGAAAATGGATTCAAAGAGACAGCGTGCATCGCCTATCGCGCCGAAACGAAAGTAGGAGTGGAGGAGAGTGTTCTGGAGGAAGAGAGAGGAGCTGAGACCAGTGACGATGACGCGCGCATGGGTCTTCTGAGATTCTGAGAATCTTAAAGAGAATTTTATGGCGTCTGATAGATGGAGTGTGAGATCTTGGAATGATTTCTTCGCCAGATATGGGAAAACTTCGGGCGGCGCAGTGATGGCGGCTTCGTGGAAATGAGAGAAAGGGACGAGGAGTTGGGAGAGAGAAAGGAATTTCCAGCGAGCCCATGAGAGCTTTATCATTCAAGAGCGCGCCTTTGGATCTGAAGGCGTCGAGTTCACTCATGTGGTATAGGAAGGGGATGGAAGTATGATGGGATTCAAACTTATAAGCAATAAGTTATCTCCATTTATGTTGCACGAAAATTTTAAATATTTTTATTATAAAAAATTTTAGTGGGATTTAAGTGGATAGCACCCAAAATTTTCTTATTTATATATCAAGGACCCTAAACTTTTTAAATCTTCGTAAATCCTCAAAACAAGTACTCTGTCTCTCCTGAGCCTTCTATTGTCATCCCCATCTTCGTCAGTTTTTGTCTACCACGTTCGTCTTCTCCATTGTCCCGCTCTTATTCCCTCCCTCTCCTATTATTCATTCTGCCATGCAAATCATCTTGCTCTCTCTCTCTCTCTCTCACTCACACACACAGTCTCTCTCTCTCCCACTTCCTCTGTCACGTCGCTTGGTCTGTTCTCCCGTCTCGCTTGCCTAGAATACGGAGCTCCATCTGGTTATTACAAGGGCTTATCATCGCAGAGGGGATCACAAGACAACAAGACTATATGGCTCTTACAAGGGCATACCGGAGCTACAGGGGGCTGCAAGAAAGAGGATGACTATTCGAGGTGGTGGCAGCAAGGACAGATTGATGGAATTAGAAATACTACATTGAAAATTGCAACGATGGATGTTCGGGACGGTTGCAATGACCATCTCCTTGAGAGAGATTTGTAGTCAAAGCACCACTCAAACTCTAGCATATAACCCTAAAGGGAGAAAGGAGTTAAGCAATTGTCCTAAACAAATTCACGCATAAACTAATTCTACATCAAGAATATAAGAATATAAAAATAAAATAAGCAAAAGACTAGGAGTGGTATAGAAGGATCATCAAACTCAAAAAAATAAAAATCAGGACCCTTTTCAATCTAGGAGAGATGTGGAAGTCACTCAGTCACGGGCATTCCCACTCTGCCCCACCCGAACTTTATTACTCTTCAATGAAAAATAAACATAATGCTAAGAGATAATTGCTATTTATTTATATTTTGCAATATTACTCTTCAATGAAAAATAAACATAATGCTAAGATATATATATAGACACGCACGCGCACACACATACATACATACATAACAACACCAATCCTTATTGATTTATGTATCTCATATCAAAGCTTTCACATTTACAATCATATCATTTTTAAATAGTAAAATCCTATGTGTAAATATGAAATTTTAGTTGTAAGATAGTTGAATTCATAAGAATTGTGTGCTGCATTTGTAATTTTCCCGCGTGTGTGTAAAAGAAAATTTATCTTTAATTGGGTTTGGAAGGGGAAGAAGCGAAAGGATGAAAGATTTGGACGTAAGGAATGCGCCCTGTGCCGTTGTTCTCCAAAAAGGGTATCCCTTTTCCACCAGTGTCAACTAGTGCTCCTCTACTCCACAAACTTTTCTCCTCTTCCGTCTCCCTCACGCCAGAAATTGAAGCCGAATACTTCTCCCGTATCCTCCAAAGATGCGCCCGCACCTCAAACCTCCTCCTCGGCGCCGCCATCCATTCTCTCCTCCTCAAAAGCTCTCTCCTTTCCTCCTCCCCCTTCCTACATAACCACCTCCTCAACATGTACTTCAAGTCCTCCGCGGATACTTCTCTCTCCCTCCAACTTTTCGACGAAATGCCCCAACCCAACCTCGTCTCGTGGTCCGTCGTCATCGCCGGTCTCGTGCAGAGCGGCCATGCTCGTCAAGCTCTCTCCTTTTTCAACCAAATGCTTCGTTGCGGTACTCACCCAAACGAATTCGCGCTGGTAAGCGCTCTCCATGCTGGCTCACTCTCCGGCGGCCTATCTCAAGCTCGGCAGGTATTCTCCCATGTTATTCGCCTTGGTTTTGAGTCGAATGTGTTTCTCATAAATGCCTTTCTCATGGCTTTGATAAGAAATAACGTGTTCGAAGAGGCATTGGAGTTGTTCGAGAAATGTCTTATCAGGGACGTGGTTACCTGGAATTCTATGATCGCCGGATACCTGCAATTTGATTGCGTCAAGGTTTGGGATTTATGGCGTCAAATGAATCTGGAAGGCGTGAGTCCTGATGAGTACACGTTTAGCAGCGTTCTGACTGGGTTGGCAACAAGTTCGAGCTTGATTAATGGTTTACAAGTCCACGCCGAACTGGTAAAGCATGGTTTCAGGGAGGATATATGTGCGGGAAACTCACTGTTACACATGTACATAAAAAACCGAACTTTGACCGACGGATTTAAAGTATTTGAAGAAATGCCGCATAGGGATGTGGCTGCTTGGACCCAAATGGCTTCTGGCTGCCTACATTGTGGGCAACCTTCAGAAGCCATAGAAATCATCAAATTAATGAAAGCAGCTGGAATCTGTCCTAACAAGTTCACATTAGCAACCGAATTGAATGCTTGTGCTAGCTTGGCTTCCTTAGAGCAGGGAAAGAAGGCTCATGGATTCAGGATCAAGCTGGGCGTTGAGGTAGATGAATGCGTGGATAACGCCCTCATCGACATGTATTCTAAATGTGGTTCTATGAAAGATGCCTGCTCAGTCTTCTGGTTCATGAAAGCAAGGTCTGTCATTTCATGGACGACAGTTATCATGGGATTTGCTCAGAATGGATTTGCTTTCGAAGCCATAGAAGCTTTTGAACATATGATCTCTTCCAATGAGATGCCCAATTATATCACGCTGATATGTGTTCTGCATGCGTGCAGCCAAGGTGGGTTTGTTGATGAAGGATGGAAGTACTTCACATCTATGGTGAATGATTATGGCGTCTATCCAGGAGAAGATCACTATTGCTGTATGGTTGATCTGCTTGGGAAAGCTGGAAAGCTTAGAGAGGCTGAAGAACTGATACTTGGCATGCCATTCCGGCCCGGCACGCTTGTTTGGCAGACGTTGCTTGGAGCTTGTGGGCTTCATGGTGAGGTGGAGATAGGGAAGAGAGCAGCGGAGAATGTGCTTGCTGCGGAGAAGAAGGATCCGTCGACTTATGTTTTGCTGTCAAACATGTTGGCGAAAGCAAGTAATTGGGATGGAGTTAGAAGTGTGAGGGAGCTTATGCAGTGTGGTGAAGTGGAGCGAATTGCTGGATCTAGTTGGACTTTGCCACTGCTGTAGGAGCGCTAACAGAGGTTTAGCTCTTCACTTGTTCTGAGGGATTCTCTTTAGTCATAGGCAGTGCTATGAGCTAAGATGAATAATTAAGTTTTTAAAATTAAAATATAATTTATCCTATTTAAAAAAAGGAGAGTATAAACAGTTGATATAATTAAAGAGCTCAAATGGTTCGATGAGATGCAATTTTTTATAGGGATAATTAGATACGGAGCACAAGAAACATTGCTATTTACAAATCTAGGACCTAGCTGATTATTTAAACTATGAAATTGATGCATTTACACTCTCATCAAACCATTTTGAATTTGATAAAAATGAAAAATATGGGCTGCAGTTTTATCATGGCTTTTGATATTTGAGTGAGAATTTGAAAAATGGATGAATGAGAGTTGCTTGATTTGTAAATAGCAATATCTTGGGTGCCCGTGCCCTGTATCGCCCCTTTTTTTGTAAGAAGCAAACTAATAGTGTAAGCAGGGCAATTTTTCTTTCCTTTATCCTGGAGATTTAACAATTGGGACTCTCAAGATCTTTCCTTTTCTCCTTCCTGCCCTCCCAGCCGCCTTCCCAATTCAATCGATCCACCCCGATTCAATTGATCCACTCCAACTCCACTCTCTATAAATCGAGACTGAAGGATGGAGAGCTACCACGCCTCATCCCGCTCGCTCTCCCTCGCCTCCTCCTGTAGCCACCGATCCCTTGCCGAGCTCTCTCCTCCCTTCTCTCTCTCTCATCATTCCGCCCAAAAACCATCAGCTATGCATGCAAATCATTCTTTGAAAATACAAAATAAATTCAATTCATTTTATCATTCTCTGAATCTCTATGTTGTTAGGATGTACTGCCTTCCGGACCCAAGAAGTGACAAATTGGATCAATAAAATGTTGAATCTTAACATTCTCCTTGATGTTGGTGCATAGATGTCATATATGTCCAACTTGTTTAAGATTTTTGAGAGCATGCGATTGGATACTCCTCCTTTGGTAAGGATACCTATTAATTAATCTTATGCTTAATTTTCTTATAGTTCCACAAACTGCCATCAAGTTTTTCTTTAATGAAGAAGTTATCTATTGCAATGTGCTCTGTATGGTCACAATGAATTGGATTATGGGCTATTTAACATGCTGCGTTGGTATCACAAAATGAGTATGATGGATTGTTGCAAATTCCCACACATTTGCATTTAAAATTAAAATTAATAAAATTTATAAGCATATTAAGACATGATAGTTTTAAATAACAAACATACAAACTGATTTGATGGAGGAAGATCATAGCAAAATCATCAAATTTCCACTATATGGCCCATTCTCAGTCCTTGTTCCACGAGGCAGGCTAGAGAAGAGTCCCCTTAACCATCCTTTACTTGCTATTGATAACCTCTAAAAAATAATAATCTGAGTGAGTGTACTCAGGGCCCATTTGGGACAGCTTATAAGTGCGGCGATGTTTTGAAAACGCCGCCTAAATGTTTGATTCGCACGTCTCAACAGCTTATGAGCTTCTTGCCATCTTGCCCTGTGATTTCTTGCCTGGCTATGTGAGGAATCTTTCTAATCTTCGTCATATGCACTTGTCCCTTGGAATCCGGAAATTAAGGTCACTTCCAGAACTAAATGAGTTTAATGTTAAGAATGATAATGGTTATAGAGTTGGGGAGTTTTAACATGTGAGCGAGCTGCGCAAATTACAAATACATTTTCTGGAAAATGTGAAGGATGCTACAGTGGCTCGCACTGCAAAATTATTTTTGTTTTGATGATATTTTTCTTTTTTTCAGTACTCTGAAATGCAATAATGTTGCAAATGGTATTCTCTTCCTCTACAATGCAATGTTAAATGATTTGATCCAGTCATATGGGGATCATACCATAGATAATACGTAACCTTGGAAACAAATCTCCTGTGCTGTTGATGTGTGTAATCCAATGGGGAGACATTTATATACACACCACATAATTATTATATTTTTACATATCTAACACCTAAACTTTTATATCTACATGCCTACCACTCAAATTCTTAACATTGCAGCAAAAATACTGATATAACTAACTTTTAAAAATGATATACACGAAGAGATGCATGATATATTGTTATTTCAGAGGCTGTATTTGGATTTGTAGATTCTCTAGCATCCATGGTTGTAGGGCTTGTAGAATGGCTGGTGATTTTTGGGGTTGATGAGGGTTGCTGCTCTATTAGTTTTGTTTAGCTTAATTCCACTGTAACGTATCACAAAGAGTATTTCTTTTTTTGAATTGTTTATAAATGATATATATAATGCTTCTCTTTGTTTGTCATTTGAATTGATGGTGTGGGATCCAATGGGGAGTCAATTGGATGTCTATAGGGGCTTTGCTGAACCTACAAAAAATTGGATTAAAAGGATCCTTTCAGGAGATCTCTTTCTTTACATCTATTCAAACTTTTACCTGTATTGGAATGACTCTTTGGCTTCTGCTATCTTATTAGAAGCAGGGGTTCATTGGAATCACTCTTTGGCTACCAAAATGGTTGCTTGTCTTGTGGAATTGAAGCAGCTGCATGCTTTCTATTGGTTTACAATGGCTACCAAAATGTTGTAATAATTGTTGCTCGGCCATATTTCCACAAATTTACAAAAATCCTTGTTGAATCCCTTTACATGAAAAAATTCAATTATGCATATTGGTATGAAAGTTGAACTGATGCCAAAGATTATGGAAGTTGTTCTTTGGTTGTACATGTGAATCAATTATAAAGCATTATGCTGAGGAGAAACTTACATATACTCCATACAATTCTCTTTAATGCAAATTTGTTTAAAGCAGCTGATGTATATTTGAAATGTGTCTTTATGGTGGAAGAAGCATAGCTTATTCGGTTGTTATGAGTTCCCTAATTATAGATTTTATTTTTTGTGGAGACATGTAAATTTGCATTAAAGAGAATGTGTCTGTACTTTGTGTTATTTGTGAGGACATGTAAATTTGTCAACTAATTAAATTTAAATTAATTTATTTTATAATTGGTGTAAAATGTAAATTATTATTAGAATTTATGTTACACAGAATCTAAAAAAAATTGAAAATTAAAATTTATAATACAAAAATCTGCAAATAAGTTCTTTTCCAAAAGTATAAACCAAACAGTTAAAAGCTTATTCAAAACAGGGGCAGAATGTTCATTTATCCACAATCAGCTGTTTTCCAAACGCACAAACCAAACAACAAGCTAGCTGATCCAGATCAGCTGCTCATCAGCAAATTATCAGGATAAACTGCTTATCAGCATAAGTTGGATAAGCTGCAGTTGTCCCAAACAGACCCTCAGTTACTGAACTCTAGGCGGGCCCAATAATTTCACAAAGATTACATAAAGCTTTGTCCAATTGCAGATGAACTCAAGACGCTCATCTTAGCAAACTCAAGCATACAATGAAAAACCATAGTCTTGCAAGGTTGAACTAGATTTTTAGTTAGTATTTAGTTCATAAGCTTGATTTTGACCGCATATTTATGTTAGCAAATTTAATCAAGACAAAAATTGTGTCTCTTTATGGGGCGCACAATTTATTATCAGCTTATTCATTTTTAAAATGCAGCTCTGTCGTTTTGTTTCTCTGTTCAGGCAGCTTATCGCTATATGAACGATTTCATCTCTCTTAAACACCAGCCGTGGGTCGAATCCTGCGACCTGCGTTTGAAGTTAAAATCATACCTCTCTGCTCCCTTGCTGTCGTGCTTGCCCTTGTCGTCACCCTCGCCCCGATTTTTTTTTCTCTATCGCCGCACCGGATCGCCGCCTCCACTTCCTGAACTTTACTGGAAGTGGTAAAGGGGGCCGTAGATGGAACTTTGCTGATATCGATCCAGGTGCTCTACTTCTCATTTACAAGGAGAGTTGTTTCTGTTTCTTATTTGCATTGGTTGTATTGTATGAGGCATCGTTCAATAGAGCGTGAGCTCTGGGTTGAAGCTGGAGTAGGAGATAAATGGCGAGTCACCGAAAATGGACATGAGATGTTTTTTTCTATGGAGATAATCGTTGATCGAAGGACATTGAACGAGTACTTCTCCCTTGCTGTCGCAGTCTCAATAGAGCAATTCGAGAGGTGAGGGGAAATGGATATTTGACTTTTCATTTAATATTTAAAGTTTATGCCCGAATTAAGCATTCTAAATACATGTATATTTAACTTGAATTAATTATTTGTTATCTATGTTCTAATTTGACATTCTGAAAATATCTCCCTGTTGTGTATATCCTGCTTGATTTATGCTAAATTATTCTTTGATTTATACTAAAAAACATTACTACAACGGGACATAATAGTCATTTATTCAAAAATAACTGCAAATCAGTTGTTTTCTTAACACACAAATCAAATAGACAGCTAGTTTATATGAACCAACTTCTAATCAATAGCTTATCTGAATCAGTTACTTATTAGCAAATTATCAATAATCTGCAGCTGACTCAAATAGACCCTAAAGTTATGCACCGAGATGTTTCAATTTCTCCGCTACATTCTGGCTTTTCAACTTTTCCTTTTGAACACATATATGTTTAAAGTGAATGATGAAATAAAAAGCGGTTAGAGGGGCCTTTAGACACTCAAATCGGCCCAATGCCTGACCTAAAACGGCCCATGTCATCGCATTCATGTCATTATATGCGCTTAAGCAGGTTTTAACGTATTATTAATTTAACATTATTAAATTGAAAATTTATTTTTAATTCATTGAGTTGTTTGCATGTAGTATAGATTACAATGCTATAGGGCTGTCAAAAAAGCTCGTTGTTCGTTGTTAGTTCATGTTCGATTCGCCAGTCGATTCTCCAGAGTGTTCTTGCTCGATTCGTTCGATAAGCAAACGAGACGAACACAAACAAGTTTATTCGTTCGATTTGTTAAACGAGCCAAACACAAACAATGATGCGTTCGTTCGTGTTCGAATCGTTATTGTTCGAAATATATATATATATATAAAAATTATGATATTTTAAAAATAATTATATACTCAAAAAATTTGTTATATTTTTAAAATTAAATCCTGTAATTTACAATAAATTATTAATTATAATATATTTATATACTCCCTAGTAATATAAATATTATATATTTATATAATATAAAGTATATAATTAATATAATATATTATATTATTATTTTTATATATTAATATACAAAATGAAAAAAAAAACCTTTTATTAACCTAAGGGACTGCGCTCTGCGGAAGCCCTAGCCCGTACCACCTAATACATAAGAATTAAGTGGTACGAGTGAAAATTTAGAGAGAGAGAGATAATTTCAAACATTTCGAACATTTCAAACATTTCGAACATTACGAATTTGAACGATTCGAACAATTCGAACGATTTGAACAATTCGAACAATTCGAACAAAAACGAACCGAACACGAACAGACTCTTCACGAACAATTTCGAACACGAGCCTATTTCAAACAAACTATATTTCAAACGAACCGAACACGAACATGAGCACTGTTCGTTCGTGTTCGGTTCGTGTACACCCCTACAATGCTATACATAATAACTTTATATTCACATCTAATTAAATTATAAGCAATGTAGAGGTTTACCATATTTTAGTTTAATGCATGTTAGTTGTAATTTACTTTTATTTTTGCATATTTTAATTAATTGAATGTTCTTGTAATGATTATTGATTTTTATATTTATTATTATTTTATGTATTGTATATTTAATTACTTTTGCTTAAAGCTAATTTTGTTTTCTCATAAAGCATTGATATATTCACCCCACCATCATACTTAGTTTGGACGCATTGTATAACTTTGATGTTGATTAAATTAATTATTATAACTAATGATGTTGAGTGATCAATTCTTATTGATATTATTGGTTATAGACTCAATTGCTTAACCATTTACAATACACCTTGAATTCCTTTTGTGATGTATTAAATTTATTTATTGCTCTCTATTCATGCCCAAAATTGCTTTTGGAAGGGTAACTAGATATTGACATATCAACCTAAATTAACCTGAAAATGACCCGAATTCTACCCAAATAACAGTTATTTCTTATAATGAATGGGTTATTTGGGTCGGGTTCGGGTCAAGTTCGGGTCGGGTTCGGGTCGGGTTCGGGTCGATGAGTTGAAACGGGGTCAAGTTATTGTTGGATTTTCTGGAACGTTTATTATTCGGGTCGGGTTCAGATCAATTTCGGGTTAGACATGATTCCGACCTGTGAACCCGATTTAGCACCCCTAACTCTAGCCACCTCTACTTTCATTTTATTATAAGGGAAATTTACTCGTATATCACATAATTCATATGTATTTACATTTCAAACACCTAAAGTTTGTAATTATATTTATAAAACTTTAGCATTATATATCTATGCGTTAAAAACTATATTCCACTTTCTAAAAGTTAGTAGTAAGGATATTTTTTAAGTGTTATTAAAAATGTGCGCTATGCATGTAAATGTGAAATTTTAGGTGTTAAATACGTTAATACATAAGATTTGAATATGTGAAATATTTCTCCATAAATTATAATTAAGCTTTATTACTTAATTAAATATATGATGCTTTTGGCATGGCTTTTAAAAAATAATTACGTGAATCAATCAGTTTAGCATATTAAACCGCATTTTAAGTAAATAAATAATTCTATAAATCATAAGAAAAAAAAAACTACATATAAATCATTTTATGTAGGGACTATCTCATGGAGCACGTTTTCTGGTAGTTGATGGTTCGGATGCTCTCTTGCCTCGTTTTCAACATGTTGGCTTGTGCTTGGATCATTTGGTCATTTACTTGTCTGCCAAATGGCTCAGCTGGTTTTGGCCTAGTTCGCATTGCTTCGCTTGTTCGGTCAAGTGGACCTCACGATCTCTTGAAAGTAAGCCTACCTCTATTATACTGCTCTCTTGTGGACAATTAGATCATTTTATGATCAATGGAAACACATTTTTTATGTACAACAAAAATTAAGAAACTCAACCAGTTATTTATGTTTAGTTTTTATTAGAGTTCTGGGATCTATTTATGCATTGCATGCTTACACATGTATACTCATGTGATTGTTGGAAGATCAAAATAATTCTTTTGTTGGTGTCCTTTTATCTATTAAGTTGTTGTCCTCTTCCTCCAAATTGAGTTCCCCATCGGCTATTTAGATCATGCGATTGATATGATGCTAACTTTATTGTCTCATAGTCCCTTGAAATAAGATAGCTTCAGATGAAGTTCAATGATACTTTGATAAGCCAAATTCTAAACTCTATTTTATTCAGGGCTGTCAAAATGATTCGTTGTTAGCGAACAGTTTGTGTCCGACTTTTTAAGAAGCTCGTGTTTGATTTGTTTGCTAAGCAAATAAGCCAAACACGAACAATTTTTCTGCGCTTGATGTTGTGAAAAAACGACGAACATATTTACGTGGTTCGACAAATTTGCCTACTACGTCCACGGAGCTGCAGAGGATTTATTTCTTTGAGGAATTACACCGTCGAGCGTCTCGACGTTTACAGGAAAATCTCTATTTTCTTTTCTCCCTTCCTCTCTCTCTCTCTCTCTTCCTCTCTTTCTCTTAGCTCTCAAGAGGACTTGGTTTGACCTTATTTGACTTGGCATTTCTTTTAAACCAAAAGAGACTATTTATAGAAACCATGAGAGCGGTAGGTGAGAAGTGAGTGAGCGATAGGTAGGATGTGGTATGTGAGCGGTAGGTAGGTGTGGTAGGTGAGCGGTAGGTGAGATACTTAATTAAGAAACTAATTAAATTCGGTGGACCGGGTCTCCACATTACCCAACAATTCTCCCACTTGGAGACTAAGACACTGAATGCAGCACCTACTAGCTGCATCATCTACTAGTTGTACCAATCTTTTCCTCAAACATGATATCCTCCACCTCTGCAACTCGAAACCTCTGTTTTCATGCCAGAAAACCAGTTGAAGTTGAGCAAAACTTTAGCTTCTCATGAGCAACACCCTCTGTTGACATATCACCGTCAACGTAGCCTCGTACCACTAAGCTCTTTTCTGGGTTACTCTTGTATCTGCTTACAACTCCCACTGCATGAGCAATATCCTGCCCCTGTTGAAATCCCTTTTCAATAAGTCCATTCGTGTACCTCTTATTGTCATCAAGCTCAGTCTTCACCCGATACACCCAATTATTGTGCATGGCTTTCTTCCTTGGTGGAAGTTCTGCCAGCTCCCAAGTTTGATTACATGACAGAGAATCTGTTTCCTCCTTCTTAGTCAGCTCCCAATTGCTCGAATTTTCATCTTGCAAGATTTCTTCATAACTCTGTGGTTCTCCACCATTTGTCTGTACAAAGTCTGATTTTCATGCCTTTGGCGCTCTGCCACCTTTCAAAAAATAGACCTTCTGCTTTCCCATAATGCACCTCTGACTCATGTGTCCACGCCTGAGTAAACCTATATTCATATATAGTGTGTCTGTTTTCTTACTCCGAGTCATTATTGATGCTCCTTTGGTAACCTTCCAGGTGCTATCAGAAAACACCACTGAATGACCATCCTCATTGAGCTGCCTAACAGAGATGAGGTTTTTCTTCAACTCAAGAACGTGTCTGACCTTTTGCAAAGTCCATTTACTCTTGTTAATGAGTGCAATATCAACATCTCCCATCCTCACCACGTTCAGAGTTTTTTCATCAGCCAGATGTACATTCCCAAAGTTACATGCAACATAGTTTCGCATTAACTCCTGACAGGAATATGTATGGATCAAAGCCCCTGAATCCAGTATCCAGTCATCAACAGAATTGTAAACAACCAAAAATAGTGCATCTTGTATTTCTTCAGTTACAACATTAGCGTCATCATTCTCCTTCTTCTTAGGATTCCTATAGTTCTTTATTATGTGACCAGCCTTGCCACAATTCCAGTAGGTTGTCTGCTGACTAGACTTTGATTTTGATCTTCCTCTGTTTGAGTTTATGTCCTGTGATTTCTCTCTAGAATCAACAATCAGTGTCAAACTCGAACCCGAGGTCTCACGAGAATCTTTCCTGCGCACCTCCTCAGCCAAAATCAAATCACGAATATCATTATATTTCAGCTTAAATTTACCTGCAGAACTTCTAACTGCCATCCTCATGGCTTCCCAGTTATTTGGCAATGATGCCAACAATATCAGCGCACGTATCTCATCATCAAAATCAATTTCAACAAACGATAATTGATTTGTGATAGCGTTGAAATCATTTAGGTATTGAGCTACAGACACACCTTCCACCATCTTCAAGTTGAATAACTTTTTCATCAGATATAATTCATCAGATGCACCTTGTTATTCGTCGATGGCTTTTCATACATACCTGATAAAGCCGCCATGAGATCTACAGTAGTCCTCTCCTTGATGACGTTGTGGGCAACCGATCTCGATAGGTTTAATCGTATAACCCCCAAAACCTGTCGATCCAACAGATTCCATTCCGCTCCGTCCATCTTTTCTGGTCGCTTTCCCAGTAACGGAAGATGAAGTTTCTTCATATAGAGGTAGTCTTCTATCTGTATCCTCCAGTAAGAAAAATCTGTGTAGTTGAACTTCTCGATTCCCGATGTCGTCACTTCGTCTCCCCCCAAATTTACATAATAAAATTGCACACAGAAAAAACACCAGAGCGACACACAGATTTACGTAGTTCGACAAATTTGCCTACATTCACGGAGCTGCAGAGGATCTTCGAGGAATTACACAGTCGAGCGTCTCGACGTTTTCTAGGAAAGAAAAAATGTGTTTGAAGCTTTAAAATCTCTCCCTTCCTCTTCTCTCTCTCTCTCTCTCTTTCTTCCTCTCTTTCTCTTAGCCCTCAAGAGGACTAGGCTTGGCTTTGTTTAGCTTGACATTTCCTTTAAACCAAAAGAGACTATTTATAGAAACCATGAGAGCGGTAGGTGGGAAGTAGATGAGCGGTATGTAAGATGTGGTAGGTGAGCGGTAGGTGGGTGTGGTGGGTGTGGTAGGTGAATGGTAGATGAGATACTTAATTAAGAAACTAATTAAATTCGGCGAACCAGGTCTCCACTTTACCTAACACTTGATATATAATCGAACTGAACGTAAATAAAAAATTGCTCGCTTGTGTTGTGAATGTGTGTGCGCGTGTGTGTGTGTGTGTGTATATATATATATATATATATATATATAATTGATGAGTATTATTTTTAAATAACTTAATTTTCTAGAAGGCTGTATAGTTTTATAATCAATTTAAATTATTATAAAAAATAATGTAAAAAATATATTAAATTATATTTAAATCAGTTTTTTAATATAAATAAAAGGATTTAAATCTTGCTCCTAATCTTAATATCTTATGACTGTGTGATTAGGGTTATTAAAAAGACTATTTGTTCACGAACAGATTGTGTACGGGTTGTTAAGCAAACGAACCGAACACAGATAATTTTTTTGTATTGGAAATATAAACGAGTCGAACAAGAATAAAGCTATTTTTTAACGAGTCGAACACGAGCTAAGCCCGGGCTCGCCCGTATCTGTCTCGTTTATACCCAAAATTTTATTGTTAATAACTTTGCTTGTAAACTTCTCAAGTATTCTAAGTGTTTTCTATTCCTGTGTTTACACATTTATTTGGCCCTTTCATAATTGTTTTTTTGCTATGGAAAACAAAGTTGGGCAAATGAAATTTTTTTTTTTCATAAAAAATAATACTATATGAAAATCGTGAGATCACGACCTATAATGTGATGCATTTAATTAGATTTTAATGCAGGATATGCATTCGAAGCTGGCCAATTAGAATTCTACAATTTGTTTTCAGCCAATAGTCAGAAAATTCGAGCGCTGCATATTTAATTATTGATTAGAGACATTATCAATAACAATCATCAAATTGTCATTACTTGAAACTTTCATATCTTGACATATATGCAATTAAGATGAGTAAATTAAGATGAGTAAATTATAAGGCAACATTATCTTATCATAAATATTGATGTGTGCTAGAAAATTCACGGCGGCAGAGTAGTAGATTATCGTCTTAACATTGCATGAGAATTCAACACACACTCAGATTAAAAAAAAAATATATATCCAGTAGAAATACCTGAAGTTTTTATGTGAAAACCCGTAAACAGTAAAACAACATAACCCAGCCTAACTGAAGAAATTCATTATAAATTGGAGATTACAAGTACGGTCCATAGGTAGGAAAGAGTTGCACAATCTTTCGAGCTATAAAGTCGGTGCGCGGATGAACTTGTTATAAGAAGTGGGCGGCCACCGATACTCTTGGGTGGAGACCAACAAGTGGTGTTCGGTGACTGGTGGTCGACAGTGACCGATGACTGGTAATCCGCGACGGTCAGCAACTGGTGGTCAGCGGCGGTCGACGACGAGATGATATTGGACTTCGGCATCTTCTCTAAGCTTTAGTCTTCTTCATGCTTCAAGCACCCTCTCCTCCCCCTGTTAGAAGGGTGGGACTCTATTTATAGTCATGGTTGCAATTATGATGAAATATGAACCACTCTAATTAGATGACTTGGAGAGATTCCTGAATCAGACAATGTTTGATAGATATTTGAGTGACTTAACAATGTCGAAAGTGAGTGATTTTAGGCTTGTTAGATTCGACTTGTCATGACGCTCGATTGGACCATAAGCTCATCATATTCGACATCTATTTGACCTTCCCAATATGTCTGGAAAGCTTCCAACTGTGATTTAATGACTTAATCTGAACTTGATTTAACTTAGATTTGACCAATCTTGGTATCTTTGGATTCGTCTTGTCGAGTCGATCAGTTTACCTGTAAGTTTGCTAAGATTGGAATTTTGGATGACTTTACATCAGAGTTTGAATATTTTTTGCTTAAAATACTGCCTTGAGATCTTTTTGTGCATCGAGAACTTGCAATGTTTCAAGATTTGTGCTTGATGATGGGAATTTGTTGATGGTGTATTAGCTGCCCTATATTGTTAGATATTTAAATATATAGGTGTTGGGTGATATATATATATATATATAAAGCCTGAATAAGAGTGTGAAGTTTAGATAAGGCGTTGAAGTCCAGCATCACCTCATTGCTGACCGTCGCCGACCACCACTCACAAGCTGCCGCCGTTCATCATAGGCCACCACATTTCTTACAATAAGTTCATCCATGCACCGACGTTGTAACTCAAGAAACGGTGTAACATTTTTCTACTTGCGGGACAAGAGATTGTATCTGTAATTAGCAATTTATAATGAATTCTGTAGCTAGGCCAAACCCCATGATTTTTTCTCTTTCTGGGTTTTTCATGTAAAAACCTCAGGTGATACAACTGGTAAATGTGTTTTGAATTTTTGTGCAATGCTAAGATGATAATCTATTGCTTTAATGTCCCGAATCTTCTAGCATGCATCAAGTATAATCCTCACCATCCATTCTTAATAAATATAATATAAGATATTCTTCTGCCATTCATAAAAATAATAAATAGGCTCTCATTTAATTCATCAAAAGTTTTTTTAT
Source organism: Phalaenopsis equestris (assembly GCF_001263595.1). Lineage (NCBI taxonomy): Eukaryota > Viridiplantae > Streptophyta > Magnoliopsida > Asparagales > Orchidaceae > Phalaenopsis > Phalaenopsis equestris. The sequence goes on from NW_018164444.1 coordinate 13,655,332, forward strand.
TTTTATTTTTTTCAAATTTGAATATAATCAGGGTTCTCTAGTTATAAAATTCTACGAGTGTCATCATTGTTGATGAATTTCATTGCTTCTAAACAACTTTATATTTATGAAAATATTACTCGTAAATTTTATTGATGTTAATAATTGCCATTGATTTAGTGATTTGGGGCTAATTAAGATCTCGTCTTGAAGGTTAAATCGAACTCAATAGAGCCCAATGTTGACCTAGATGCCAATTTTTTAGCCCAAACCTATCTCAAATATTTGAGTTAGATCAACATTAGCATGGCATAGTAAGAGTGCAGTGGCATATGAGTAGCATAAATGTTACCACACAATTCTTAAAGACTTACATATCTATCATTCAAATTTTGATATTTTCGCTCCTAACATGTCAATGTCATAAATTTATGCATAAAAAATCAAGTGATACTTTTGATGTGATGTTAAAGATTTGAGAGTTATGAATGTAAATGTTAAAGTTTAGGTTCTGATATGTAAATATATAAGAATTGTATGATATGGTATGTTTATAAATGTCCTTTGATAAATCCTTAAAAGTCCATATTGATCGGCATAAATCTCACCAAACATTTCGATCGGAAGCTTCAAAATTCAAATTTGAAAATGATGACGCTCCAATTGATGATCAAATAAAGTATCTTAGGGAAATAAATCAAATGAGATTAAAAATGATACGATCTATGTCCAAGTGAACCCGTATAATGCACTTAAACCATAAAGAATAGTTTTTGAACATTTTTTTGGGAATCAAATGATCTCTAAATATGAGAAGCTTATAATCAAATCGAGTGTATTGAAAAGACAAATCCAACGAGCCTAAAATTACTTAATTTCAACATCATTAAGATATTCAAATACTCAAAAAATTATTTTCAATGAGGGGAATCACTCTATCCCTATGTGCCAGCAGGGTGGGCACATAAGCGCCCTCCAGTTGTAACATGGCTGACGATGTTGTCGTCGGCATCCTAGATTGGTCGCTATTGCAACTGTTGTCAAACCATTGATGCCCACCCATTGCCACAAAAAAGATCTCAATTAATGGATCATCATCATCAAATTATTGTCGCCTGGCTATAATTTTTTTGTTTGAATCAGTGTTGCTTTGGGGCCACGACCATTGATAACAATGCATCTGTATCACCACCACACAACCCCTACTATCAGTCTTCCATCGTCATAGTTGGATCGATATCTTCTTAGAAATATTTTCACTCACTTTTATAATATTATTTCATGTTGTTCAAGAAAAGACAAACTCTTATGACAAACATCCAATTATTGGAATAATTTCAATTAGGCTAAACCCCGTGGTCTCCCTTCTGTCAGCTTTTTTTTCTATGTGTATGTTGGATTTTTATACAATATTAAGACATTAATATATTTCCATCTCTGTAAATTATTTCGCACTCAAACACCTTTAAATATAAAATATAACAATTTGCATGAAATGTAACTCTAAAGCATAATTAATAGTTTGCTATAGTGTCAAACTACTATTGTTAAGCCGCCACAACTGTGTGAACACCATCACCTAACTACTACCATTCATAAATCATCGTCACAACTACCCAACCACCACATTTTTTGGTGTCATCAGACAACCACTGCTTAACTATTGGAATCATAAGATCATGGGCCTTAATCACCTCCAAATATGATCTATTTGATAAGGGTAGTCAACATATCTTCTAAAGGAAGACTGTTACTTTGTTATAGAACTAAGGACCTTGATTATCTCTGAACCCAAAATGTTTGATGAGAGTAGTCAATACCTCTTTGAAAGAAATATATGCGCCTTGTCAGAGTACTGCATTTCTTTGTCACCTCTAAATTCAACATGTTCGATAAGGACAGTGTGCGCCGATAGGTGTCACATCATAGGACTATGAATCTTGATTCCCTCCAAACTCAGTGTGTCTGATGAGAACAGTCGACACCCCTTTCAAGAGCAGGTAGGCGCCTCATCGTAGGACTACAAGCCTTGATCGCCTCCAAACCTAGTACGTCTTATGAGAGCATTCAACACCTATTTGAAGGTAAGACAAGAGCCTTGTCATAAGACTATGAGCATTGATCACTTCCAAACTTGTCTTATCCGATGAGGGTAGTTAACACTTCTTTTAAAAGAAGATAGGTGCCTTATCATAGGACTACGGGCCTTGTTCGCCTCCAAATTTGGTTTTTCCAATGAGGTTAGTCAACACCTCTATCAAGGGAAGATAGGTTCCTTATTGTAGGATTACGAGCTTTAATTGCCTCTAAACTCAATTATTCCAATGAGGGCAACTAACACCTCATTTTCTTGGTTCTTTTTAGAGTACTCGGAGTCATTATCTTGTCTATTTATAGTATTATTTCCTTATTCGAATAAATTTCCCTTTCAAATCACATAAATAATTCGAAGATGAGATGAATAAAAAAGAAGGATGTATGAAAACAAATAGGCAAACAAATCAAATGAAATAAGCGGAGCACTTATATATGGATAATCCTCGTATGGTGGGTTGAGAATATACATCTGAACGGGCTCAGATCGAAGTAACTCGAAACACAACATCCATGAAGAGAGTCCCTACATAAGTCACCCATACCCAAAAAAACCAACAAAAACATTTTTATTTCAGGTCAAGAGTCTCTCAGACGAATGTATCCCTTTAGTTAATTACATCATGGGGGAACCCGAGGGTACTCTTGATAAAAAAGAGTTTCGTTTATATTATCATGAACCTGAAGAATAGGTTATCAAAGGATAACTATTTTGTATGGGAACACCCTGATTCTTTCAAATCTCTCGCTAAACTACATGGCAGAGATCGAGTCTCTCACATCACAAATGAATAGCGGCTCGTCGACATCAGAACCCACAAAATAATCAAAATTGTCTCGATGGGGATATCCCTATATTTCAGAGGCCAATAAGTGATAAGGGCAGAGGATAAATTACCGTATCCCAAATGGGAAGTAGCTCATCGTTAATACACTAAAGTATTCATGTGATCTAGCATACAATATGCAAAATGCCATAAATGAGCATGCAAATAATGCAACCCAAAATACTTCGACCACACGTCAAACTCGTCCAATTGACCTTGCATAGGTACCTTGGGTTTTCACATGTGGATATGCGTCATAGCCGCCTCTGACTATAATGAGCAAGTGTGGGTAATTTTTCCTCTCGATTACTCAGAGAAATGATTCTTTGCTTCTTGCAAAACAAAATAGTTGCAAATTTTTTCCCATCTTGCAAGTGCAATGTTCGGATCCCTCCACAGAAGAACAGATACCACTACGACCATGGGAAATTGGGATTCCGACCCGCTTCGGTTGGGCATAAGGCCTGCAAGGAAACACTCTTGGCTTCTCTAGGGATTTGGGCATCAATGTAAAGTCCTAACTTAGGTCTTCCTTTAAGACAAAATTGGTCAATCAATAGGCCTATGACTATGTCTACTAGTGTCGGTCGGCCAACTTGCCTAGCATGGGCGACCAAAACCCATCATGACACCACAAAACTGGCAAATCAAAAGGGGTATGGCAGGGCTGGTTTGTATCGTTCGAGCCATTGGATCATCTAATAATGATGGATCGAAGGTGTTTGATGATACTGAATGATCGATCAAACATACCTCGTGTGGGCGACCATACCCACAATACCTAGCAAAATTTATCCCTAGGGCTAGCTAGGAAAGAAAATGCACTGGTTTTTGAGAATCTCACTAATGTGAAGGTTGCTCGATGTCCAACAAAGTTCGAGAAGAAGCTCTCCTCAAAGTAGAGAAGGCGCCCTTACTTTTCTCCCAAGAATGGCAAAACGCTCCCTGCAAGGAAATTCTGACGATGTCACAAACTCTGACAAAGGCTTTTCTCTAAATATGAAGAATCTCTTCTCCAGGAGAAGATTCTGGCGAGGCGACGCACAAGAAATCCCTCTCTTCTTCTGTCTTCTCCAGCGAAGTGGTGCCCGAAAAATTAAACATAGAGGAGGAAGAAGAAAAAAATAGAAGAAAGAAGTGAAAGGAGTTATATGGAAGAAGAAAGAAGGGGAAGAACCCTCAAAGCACTCAAGGATTTCTCCAAAATCCCTCTACAAGCTTCTCACAGCTCTCCTCAGACTGAATTGGCAATCCAGTGGATGATCGGGAAGAAAAAGAATGAAGAAGATAGAGAACGTGAGGTAGAAGAAGGAGACGAAGGAAAGAAATCCCTCACTAAATCTTCCAAAACCTCTCAAGAAACTCTTCAAAAGGTCTATCTTTCAAACCTCTCAAGAAACCCTCCAAAAGCTCACTCCCAGCTCTCCCAAAATGAATTCGCAATCATCCTGCTCTCCAAGTTGCTAGCCTGCTCAGTCATGCTCGTCTGCAGCAACCAATTTGATCGGCGCCGCCTAGCCGTTTCTCTAATGGATTTTGATCCAAAAATGTAAATAGGATTTCCACCCCGTGAATCACTCCCATAAATGGCAAATAACCAGGTATAATGGCTCTGCAAGCCTCCAGGTAATGCACAACAGTCTCCCCCAATTCCGACATACCGCGGAGCAGTTTGCAACATTTTTTGAGCCAGGCGCATCCGCGCCAAAAGATTGCGCTTAGGCTTTCAACCAAGCAATCTTTGACTTCTCCTTCAAATATTCCATAAAAAAAAAAGTCCTCCTACAACAATGTATAAATCTTTATTTTCTCAAATATTTTATAACTTTTTTTATTAATGAAAAATTTAAAATAAAATCCAAGTAATGTATCCTCTTCTTTATTTAATTTATTATTAGAAAAAGAAATCTAAGATCAATTCTCACCTGCCCTAATAAACTAACTCTTTTTTCATTTTAACCATTAAACTAATTTTTTCCAAACAATAAACAAATCTATCGTTCCCGCAACACCTCTATCAAG
>NW_018164444.1:13660303-13660861 GCF_001263595.1 Phalaenopsis equestris
ATATATATGGTGATATTTTTTTTATAAATATGAAATATTTGGGTGGTATAAATATAAGAAAAACATTTTTGGTGTTAGATATGTAAATACATAAAAATTGGGGGTTATGAATGTAATGAGCTAAACTAAATATATATATCAAACTTTACCCTTTATTCAACCCTAATCATTTCCTCTTTGAGTGTGAGCTTTAGATATTGACACCAAAGTGATTAGTATAGCTACATCCACTAACGAAGAAAGTTAGCCAATCCGCCTAACCATCCTTGGAGTCTGCCTGAAAATGACTCGAATGAATTGAGTGGGGCTTGAAATTGCCTCGTGACTCGTCATATTCGAATTCGAGCCAACACGTATTGCAATTGAATCAAGCTCAATCCAACTCGTAATCAAAACATGTTAACTTAAACTTAGTCATTTGGATCATTTCCTATTCAAAATCGGTTTGGCCCAGCTCAAATTGAAATGAGTTGACTCAAATTGTGTTAGTTGGATTCGTGATTCGTTATATTTAATTTTATTTAGCATTATATATATATATATATATATATATATATT
>NW_018164444.1:13660932-13783527 GCF_001263595.1 Phalaenopsis equestris
GTGTGTGTGTGTGTGTGTGTGTGTGTGTGTGAAAAAAAATATTTTTAAAATACAATTTTAAATTAAGTATAATTTATTATTAATTTATAAAAAAAATTGAGTATACAAATAATAAAATAAATGTAATAATTTTAAAATATATTCTAATTAAACCTAAACCTAAAACTTTTAATATTATAAATTGATCAAATGACAGGGCAACTTACGGCGCCTGATGAGTCGTAGCACCCGGCCAAACACAAAAATTATATTTTATATTTAGTCAAATAAATAAAGCGATGTGATATTATTTGACACTCAGTTCAATGATTCAACTTGGAAATATTATATATTTTATTTTAATAAAAAAAAAGTTCTAAAAGTAATATACAATTAAATAATTACGTAAATAGATGCTTGTCATTGTCCCCTTTCATGCCTTGATTGATGTGCCTTTGGAGCATTTTTTTTAGTGGCTTTCTTTTAAAAATTAATTGTTTTAAATTTTTAATTTGGTCACAAATTTTATTGTAAAACCTAAAATTATCATAAAAAATCAAAATAGATAATATAAATATTTTCTTAAAGAGTTTTCATCATTTATTGCATCTAATAACTAAATTTAGGGTCACATTTGTGGCGACGTTTTGAAAACGCACATGCTTGTCTACTCACCGTGGTTTTGACTGTTTAGATAATCTGTGTTTTGACAGTTTTTAAAAAAATGTTTTCACACCGCACCTATTTAGGTGCGGTGACAGCTTTCTAGCTGTAGTTTGGCTTTTCCAAAATAAAAATAAAAATTTGTAATAACCACCAAACTTAACTTATCAGTAGATTATTTTTAATCAGCTTATCAACAGATTATTCAATAAATTGCAGCTGCCCCCATACAAATTATTTTAAAAATAACATGAAAACTATTAATTATTTACAAAAATGGAGTTATTACAAATAGCCCATACTTCTATTTTTTGTTACTTTGTTATTTGACTTCCTCGAAAAATGAGAACACTAATAGTCCCTTCAACATTCAAATACTTTTCACAACAATATACAACTATCCCAAACAGATCTAAATTAAATTTCATAAACTAAAATGTTGTATTAGCATAATAGTATAATTAAAAATAAGCATTTTATATTATATAGAAATTGACAAGTGGAAGCTGAGGACACTAATGGCAATTTCATAATTCTCTTTATCTCTAGCTAATTGGTTGGTAGCTGAATATATACATTATAGCCTTGTATAATTGTCATTGATTGAATTTGGTGGGCCTACCTATCCCATAAAATGTAATGGCCTAACTTGATTTGAATCCCATATACATTTATTGTTGATTATGCGCAAAGTCATAAAGAATCTATGATTTGATGTTACTTGAACTAAATGGTCCAATAACTCAAAAAAGACAAGTAATACATTTGCTCACATTCAAAGTTTGTTTAGGCAAGTTTACAAGCTCTTTCAACCTACAATTCAATAATTGTTTTTTCTAATGGATATATAGAGGCTACAAGGAACATGCTAATTGCTTGGACCATTTGTGAATGTTTTTTTTTTATTTTTTTCCCTGCAAAAGCTTGAGATCATAAAGCTCAATTGCATAAAGAATTATATGGATTAATGTGAACATAATGTGAACATAATGAACTAATGTGAACATAATGAACTTTCAACCATGTGAACATAATGAATTGTTGAATCATCAGCTTTCGCTTGCATGGTTAGCCATCTACTTTAAATTTCAAATATGTAATGATCAAGTGTGATTATGATGACTCCAATCATAAGAGGTGAATTTATGGGTGACACCTCATTTCATTGGATTCATTATATGCTCAAGTGAGGGACCACTTCGTCCTCTATATAATGCATGTTCGATCTTCTTTTCATGAAAAATACAATGTTATAGAATAGAACCACTCTCCTTACAAAATAAACAAGGCTGAATTAAACAAGGGTAATGAATCAATTATTTTATTTTAAACGTCACTCGCTTTCTTTTATTGCAATAAACAAGTATTACATGTCACGAATCCTTACAATATGTTGTAATTTGTCTAATTGCTTTCAAATCTAGGTTAAGTGTGCCATCATAGGATTAGTTTAGGGCTTTTGTTTTAAAACCGTATAAATAAAAAGTTATAGGTTAGTTTGATAACCTTATTCTTCATAAAATAGGTTTAATACTCTTCTCCTCCACTTAACTTCTTTGGTGCAATTTTAAATTTATTTTTCATTTTTAACTCTTTGATAAAATTATAAATTCATATGGCACATCATGATGGCTTAAAGATCGGGCCCATAGGCACACGAGGTTATCCCGCTACTAGAGCTCAATCCAAGAGACCTACCACACATCGAAGAAGTCCAATTACAAGAATCCAAGCCAAAATGAGCACTTGAAGGCTCATCAGAAGACACTTTTTTTATTTGGAATTATTTTCTAAATACTTATGTGTTGTATTTGATATGATTGTGTTATATGTGTAATTTAATGTGTTTTTCATCACATTGTGAACTTATTTCATAGGAATGTCAACCATAAATCAACATTTATGGTTGAGTGTAATTTTCCATGTGGAAAAGTCAAATGTAATCAAATGAGAGTGTGGCTATGTGGTGGTTAAGGGAAGGCGCCACACATTCCCTCCTTCCCTCTTCATTTCAAAATGAAGGGGTGTGTTTTTTGAGGGAAAAGATATTTAATTGTATTATGCTTAAAATTCCCTTCTTTCTACTAAATGAATTAGTGTGATTTTGAAGAAATTCTAGAGTGAGTTTACATTACTCTTGGTTTGCTTGGAGACTCACCAAATTTTAGGATATTTGGTGATATTTCATCCTTCATTCACTTAGGTTAGTGAATTGATTTTATTCTTTGTGTAATTTATTCACTTTTCACTTTTTTTTCTAGAGTTTGTAAATTGGCCCCCAATTTTTTTTGTGAATAAATCATACACCCAAAATTTTCAAAATTCTAATCGAAGTCCAATCCCAAGGGACGACCAATAACTTGGTTTTGATATAATTTATGTCTAGACCCCTTTAGAACCTTATTCACCCCACTAAAAATTTAAAAAGGATATTTCTAACTTTGTGCACATCATGATTTACTTACTACCAACAAATTTTATGAAAATTTTCAAAAATAAATGAAACAAATGCGCTCTTTGATTTTTTTCTTTCAATTTATGTCCCATGCCTTTTGTTTGATTACCTTCATGTGACAACCCCCCAAAACCCATTACAATACTTATCAAGAAATTTTGAAACTTTATAAAATAAAATTAGACTTCATTATGTTTTATTTGAATATAAAATCAAATAAAGAGGGCACATTTAGTTTCAATTGATGTTAAAAATTTTCAAAAAATTTGCAGGCAGTAGATCAAGATATGTACAAAAGTAAGAATATTATTTTAGAATTGTTAGTGGGGTGCATAAGGTTTCTAAAGGTGTTTTGATAAAGATTAGGTTAGTGAAACCCTAGTTCTTGGCTAACCCTTGTGGCTGTGTTTTGATTGAAAATTTTAGGAAATTTAGGTTAGGATTTAGTCACAACACAAATTAGGGTCCAATGCACAAACTTTAGAAATCCATTTGGGTTTGAAGCTCGGGCTTGGAACAGTAAAGCCTGAAGGAATCCAAATTCACTACAGCCAAAACTTGCCAACAAGTGCAGCACGTCGGTAAGGACATAACACGTTTATTAGAGGTCTTTTAATGGCATCATTTTTATTTTTATTTTTCAAGTCTACCCGCTGGTTTCAGACCTTTATTAGGCATACATGGTCACAATTGATCACCCCAACATGAAAATACAAAAAAAGTAAAAAGCAGTCAGCGTTGCGACTCCAATGGTTGCCTTGAGGCGCACATGATAAGACTTATATTTGAAATCAAACAATAACTCTTATGGCACTACTGCTCCTCAACTAGGCATCATAGTGCTCAGTTAACTCAATTCAATATGGGCACTAGCACTTTGGCACTTTAGAATGTGAGGTTCTTTGGCCCCGATGGTAGCTCCTACCAACAGTAAGGCACCCTTTTACTCTCTTATACCATCTTAGAAAAGCCTCATTTTTTATTGATTGATCATAATTGATCATTCATATGTTGCTCATATCATAAATAGGTCATTAATTGCCTAGTTTTTTGTAGTTTTTTGTTTTTTTTTTTTCATTGCATCCATCGTCCTCTATTTATATCTTCCAAATAAGATTTTTTTTTTCCATTTATCGCTTGCTTAACATTCACATACTATCCATCACTTTCACACTATATTATAATCTATCATCTCACCATCAAATTTTTACAATATCCCTTTCACCATAGCTTTTTTAAGCCTTTATAGCTCTTAATTTGTACACATGTGGTGATTGAACGGTTAAACAATCAAATTTTAATATTTTAAAGTATATTTTATATATTCTTATATCATCATTTATTTCTTAATCTAACATTCTATATTAAAAATTACACATCATAGATCACAATGCCATGAACTCCTCTATAAAATCGACTTTATTATTTGCCTTAATATATCAAACCCTCTCTATTTAGTTTATTAAACTATTTCAACTTTATTAAAACTTTTTTTGAAACGTTCTTATGGCCTCCTCATAACTTAGGGTTTAGAGCTAAGTCACCAACTTTTTACTCTATACATTATATGTGGTCTTCCTAATTTTGATCTTTAAGTTGAGTTCAATTATCAAAACTCATAATTTCAAAGTCCTAAATTTAGTTAGAACTTAGAACCCATATTAAAGCTCAAATACAACAATAGTTTTGATGCATGTTAGAAAAATCGCGGCAGTAGAGTAATGTGTTGTCGTATTATCGTTAAACAAGAATTCAACACACACTTAGGTAAAAGAAAACAACAAGTAATGACACCTGAAGTTTTTACGTGAAAAACCCGTAAAAAAAAAAATCTATGGGGTATGACCCAGTTATAAAATTCATTATATGTTGATGATTACACAGACCACTTGTCCCACAGACGGGAAAGAGATACTGGGTTTTTCAAGTAACAATGTCGCTTGGTGGCTTCTGATCTGTCGTGGTCGATGATGATTGGTGTTGATCGACGACTATCAGCGGTGGTTGACAATGGTCGGTGGTAGTTGACAGCAATAATAGTGCTTAGTGGTTTTCGATGGCGGTTAGTGGTTGTCGGTCGTGATCGACGACGGTCGACTGTGATCAACGACGGTCAGCGGTGGTCGACAACAATCGGTGGTCGTCGACGACAGTCGGTGGTGGTCGACAATGGTTGGGGTGGTGCTGGACTTCAGCTCATTCTCAAAGCTTCAAGTCTTTTCTCAAGCCTTAAGCCCCCCCTGTTATGAGAGGGGTGGGGCTCTATTTATAGTATTTTAGGTGAAATTAATGCAGAAATCTGAATCCATTTGATCAGACAATCTAGATGGCTTCATTCGATCAAACAGTGTTCTATGAACATTTGAATGCCTTAACAATGTTGGAATTGAGCAAACTTCAGCTCTTTGGATTCGCTTGTGGTGACGCTCGATTCGACTATAGGCTTGTTAGATTTGACAATCGTTTAGCCTTTGTAAAGAGGTCTGTAAAACTTCCAATGCTGGTTTAAGGACTTGATCTGAGCTTAATTTGACTCAGATTAAAAAAAAAATTGGTAACATTGGGTTCTTTTTGTCGAGCCGGTCAGTCTAACTTTAATTTTACTGAAATCGGAGTTCTGAATAAATTTTTATCGGTGTTTGAATATTTCTTTCTCAAAAAACTGCCTTGAGCTCTATGTCATGCCTCGAGATTCATACCGGAAGATGAAAATTTGTCGAACATGTATAAAGTTTCAAGCTTGTTGACTTATGCTAAGCCCGTTGGGTTAGGTTACAGGACCTCCGCTCCTCTTGACAGCTCGTGCCCCTAAGTCCTCTTGACAACTCATTGGGTTAGGTTACATGACCTCCGCTCCTCTTAACAACTCGTGCCCCAAAGTCAGCTAACTCTCATCTAGTATCATTAAGGCTCAACATCTCAACAAAATAAATAAATAAATAAATAAAATTATAACTATTGTTCTTAGAAAATGTTATAATATATGCAAGCCTAATTTGTTAGGTTAGAGGTCAGGCTTTCAATCAAGAGGCCTTAAATTTTAAGGTTTTACATATAGTGTCTATTGTGCTTGCCATTTAATTTGCTCATATATCCCAACAAAGAAATTTTATAATATCTCTAGACAAGAATCTATGCCATGCAAATTGTACTGAAAAAACAATTATATCCTAAGAATATAAACTATTCGATCAAAATTAAATGTTGGCCGCACCAAAATCGACGACAAGTATAATAAATTTATTTTTATATTGAAGATGTCTGAATTAGCCACCAATCTACGCATTTGATTCTAGGGTTTAAAAATCAACTTATTTTTACTTATTTATGTAATTTATGAACAATTGGGCAAAAATGTTGTTTCTACCGCACAAACTTTAATTTTTATTTATAGATTTGCTGGTTTGAACGTAAAAAAGATGAAGTTTAGTGAAATATGAATGAAGGAAATAGGAAAGAAAATAACACAGAGATTTAACAAGGTTCTGCAATGTGTCTTAAGTCCTCGGGAGCGAATAGCATGGGTTAAATAGCGGCGGTTTTCGACCTCATAAAGCAAAGTTCTCCCATTATACTGACTGTATATACGATATTGCACCGCCACTATTTGATATCCAAACAGACAAAACTGTAATACGATATTGCACCGCCATGGCAACCCCTACTCATATGAGGAAAAGTGTATCACTTTGTTTTCAAGTTAAAATGAAAATATTTTATGTGATATCAAAAATTTTAATATAAGTAATATAAAAGGTAAAGTTTAGGGTTTAGATATACAAAAATATATATAAAAAAATAATAATAAAAGGTTCGATAAATTAAATTTTATATTTTCTAAAATTCAAAATTTAAAAATTTATCTTGATAAACTTTTTTATCATAATCTTATTCAAACCTTGCGGCCAGTGGGCAAATAGATAATTTAAAAAACTGAGCCCAGAATAAATCATCACAGCAATGATTAAAATCTAATAATTAAAATTAAAATAAAAATTTCACCCAAAAAAGATTTATTAAAATTAAAAATTAAAGATCACGGACGCTATAGTATGCTGAAGAAGAATTGGGTGGTATGTATGTAAATGCCCCTTATTAACATTACAAAATGAGACCTATTTAGAAGAAATTAACGCTTGATTAGTTGTAATCTTGGCTGTTTAATGTCCTAAGCAATGGTCGCCTGCATGAAATTCCGCTAATCTTTTTCTTAGTTATGTTGTATATTCATAAAAGTCTGTTTATGTGATGTTAATTAAACAAAAGTTGTGCTTCGTGGCCTCACGGCCGGTCTTAAGTACCTGATTAAATGGCGGCCACGTATTAATTACAGGTAGTTCTGACCACGTTTTTCAATTTAATTTTCTTGATTTATATTTCTATGTATTTACATTTCTACCATCTAAGCTTTATTTTTTGCATCATTTGACATCAAAATATCTTTAATTGACTACTTAAAAATAATAAAACCTAAAGCTTTGAAACATAGAAATCTTCTTTTTTTGCGTTAAGTACTTTAATTTAAAAAATGTATTAGATTTAACCTAAAGCTTGTTGAATTAGTATTTGACCTAACCCAAGAAATGAAAAACTTTTCTGTCTGAACTTCCGACGTAGCTCTACGTGCGGACTCTAGTAATAAATTGCCGTGTGTGCTATATCGGGCCCAGCTAAAAAAAAATTAAAGTAAAACCGTTGAGATTATTGGAGTGGAACCGCGGAGGTTATTGGAGTGTAATTGCAGATGTTTTTTAGAGAGTCATTGGGAGGTTATTGAGGGGTTATTAGGCTATTAACTCTAATAAAGCCACAATAACCCCTCATTAACCAACCATAGCCCCCGCAAATCCGCAATAACCCCCCCCACAAAAATATTTCTTGCGATTCCACTTCATTAACCCTCTGCATTAACCCCCGCAATAACGCTCTTATAACCCTTTAATAATATCTGCGATGTAGCATACATGACGACATATTTCTTGAGCACACCTAAAGCTATGTTTGGAGTCCGGACATAAAATATTCATTAATAGATGACTTAGGGTCTGTTTGGGGCAGCTGTTGATTATTTATAAGCAGATTATTCTGATAATCTGATAATCTGCAGATTATCAGAATAAACTGATTTGCTGTTTGAGACAGCTTATTCAGAACAACTTACTGGGAGCTGTTGTTGGATAAATGACAATTCTGCCCCTGTTTGGTTAAGCTATTTGTAACAGAACTATTTATGGAAAATTATAGATAAAACAGATGCATCAAAATATTACAGTTCAGTTACAAAAATTAAAATACACTGCTCACCACTTTGTGAGTATCAAAATAAATAAAATAAGAAAAAATACAATTACAATAACAAGTAAAATTATTAAAATGTTTAGTTTAAAACTCTGACGTCTTCTCTTCTCAACGGCACTGTCCTCTTGGGAAACCATCTTAACACTATCACTGACGTCATCTCACGTAAAGAAATTCTGATAAGCTAACGCACTGCGGCAGAGATAATCCGCACGAACGTGACTTCCAAACATTAAGGCGGCATTTTGAAAACGCCGCCGTACCTAAATAAGCTGCCCCAAACGAGCCCTTAGTTCCTAGTGGGACCAAATTTCAAACTATTATCTATATACTACTTAATCGACAATCATACATGTGTGTGATGTGGATGTGTGTTACACCACAAAGCAAAACAACCATTTTGTTTCTTTGGCTCTTCATTTGCATCCATCCAGTATAATGATAGGATGATCTGGTAAAAATAGAAGTTTAGGCATTGGATATGTAAATATATAAGATTTGAATGGTATTTATGTAAATCATCCTTTAAAAATTTAAATTTCAGATGGTTAAATACATACAAAGTATATATATTCCACTGTATTAATTCTCTTGCAACAAGATTTGTCTTCTCCTGCTCCTACATGTAAATATTACTAGTATAAAAGGCCCACTTGATTTTGCATGGGATGCTTGAGGATCGATAGCTTATCGTTAAGCGTGTTCGCTTGATAAACAAATAAGATGCCGCCAAATGTATGTATCAGGACCCATACGGCTTCTCGTCATCAATATTATTTTTTTTTTTTTTTTTTTTTTTTTACAAAAAAAAAAATTTGATTGCCGATTGCAGATTTTCTAACATAATTTTAAAAGATTAGGTTGAATGAATAAATCGCATGAAATTATATATATATATATATATATATATATATTACAAATAAATTTTATTTATCTTAAGAATTTAATTATTTTGAGGTATATTTTAATCATATTTCGATCGATTGTTTGACAATTTATTTAATTTAAAATATTTTTACTATTTTAATTAGCCAACATCCAATGTACAAGCTTTAGTTAGTCATAAATGCTGTGAATAATCAATCAGTTTTTGTGTTTTCAAGGGTTTGTTTGGGGGCGGCTGTAGCTTACCAATAAGCTGCTGCCACAGGAAAAATATAAAAATGCTGATTTCAATGATTTGAAAAAACAGTTTTTTGAATAAGCTGTCAAAACACAATTTATCTAAATAGTCCTGGGTGTGTTTTCAAAACACACCGCACCAAATAATGTGTTTACTTCAAAACATTTCAGTGAGTCCAAAAGACTAATTTAATGCAACTATTATGATCAAACTAGTTTTTAAGTAATATTAGTGAACTCGAAAGCTTATATAGATATCACATAACTTTTATGTATTTACATATCTAGCGAATAATGTTTATGTTTTTGCACTTATAATATTTTGGCGCCATAAACTTATACCTAACAGATACCACATAATTCTTTCCTTTTTTAAAAAATTAGTGCTAATATTATTTTGATGTGAAGTTCAAGTCTTGAGGGGTATGTATGTAAATAAGATAATTTTATATAAAAATTGTGTAAATTTGAGGATATGAAGAGTTTATTGATGTGGCGGATGTGGGTCCCTTAAAAATCAAATTTATAGGTGTAGCTCCGTGATTGCTATGCATATTAGGAAGTAATTAACTTCTATTTTTGTATGAATTCACATATTTATTTGCAGAAGTTAATCATGTCAGGATTTTATAATTTATCTTAGGGAAATTTACATGCATACCACAAATTCTTGCCTATTTACATATCCAACAGACTAAACGCCCAAAGTTTGATATACAGACATAACACCTAAACTTCAACTTTACATACATACCACATACCAACACCTAAACTTCATTTTTTACATACATACCACATTTAAATAACTAAGCAAACATTTAGCAAATGGAATTATCTTTCCTAATGCTTATTGATTGTTGCAAAGTAAAAAGGATGAGAACAACGAGAGATTCGGTGGTCTCTATAAGACAAGTACCGTCATTACCTTCCAAGCTAAGCTAGCTCCTAATGACGACCGTATTGCTAATACTCCTTCTGCAAGGCTATGGTTTTGAGCGAAGCTACAAGGGAGAGAGAAAATGGAGAGCGAGGGATTCGAGCAAGCGGTAGGATGGTTGAGCGCGGAGAGGAAAGAAATAAAATTTAGGGTTTGTTTGGGGCAGCTTGTGCTTTTCAGGATAAGTTGTTTATCCTGAAACGCGGCCCGCAGGCTGGCCGAAGGGGTCGACCCGCGGCCTGCGTTTAGTGTAAAAGTGTAAAAACCCAAACACCAAACACAGTTTTGGATAAGCTGGTGAAACGCGCGAACCAAACAGTACGACGGCGCTTTGAAAATGCCGCCTGCACTTATAAGCTACCCCAAATGGACCCTTAGGCACGTTGGATGAGAATATTACATCATTTGTGTCGGATTTAAGTCGGATTTGAGTCGCACTTAGTTCGACGCTCAAACAAAGGTTTTGCGTCAAGTAGTCTAAATGCAAATTTAACACAAACTTCATTGCGACTATAAACAAAGTTTCACCATTTCCAACATATTTTCTATCGAATTTTCAGACTCAAAATCCGGTGCAAATATCAAAATATTATTCTTTGCTTAGTGCCCACAAATCCGACACTATTATGTGCGTCGGAAAATTCCGACGCAATTTCGAACGCTAATAATAGCTTCTCCTGTAGTTAATGGTATTTTTGATGTAATATTAAAAATTTGAGTGGTATGAATGTAATTATAAATATTTAAGTGTTAGATATGTAAATTCGTAAGAATTGTGTGGTATGTATGCAATTGCCCCATTTTCTTATCATCGATTTCAGTTTCAATTATCCATATATATATATGGTATTTATCTTTCTCAATTTTACTTCTTTGCTCATTAACATAAGAAGTTAGGTTGAATAATTGTGCATTATGTCATATTCAGAGTTAGGTTTCTTAGGTACCGAGTTAATATCATGGATTTGCTTAGAGCAAGCTTATGATTCATTTACATTCATACCAAGCTATTCTTATATATTTACATAACTGACGTCTAAACATTGTTTATATTTACATGCATGCCACTTAAATCTATGACACTATATAAACATACCACCATCAATATCATTTTAAAAGTTAAACACACTTTTTACTGTATAAATTTATTAAACTAATGTGTTATAAGTGTAAATATCAAAATTTGCATACCACATAAATACATAAGATTTGGGTGGTATGTATGTAAATTTCTCTAATACATTTTTAAGTGCTCTTGCCATTTTTATTTGGTTGTTATTTTTTTATATATTTTTGAAGGATATCACAAGCCAAAAACATACACCTAAATGTCTAGTGAGAGCATCCATAACTAAAGCAAAAATGAATGAGCTTAAAGCCTATCCCTTGATGTAATCCAACAAGATAAGAAAATATTTAGTCCTAGTTGCTAAACCCTAAATGTATTTTTCGAAAATATTTCAAAATAAAAAATTAAATGAAGAAGAGTTACTTTCCTCGATACTTCTGAGTAGGAGAGGAGCGGGGAGGGTCGCGATTTTTGACGATATAATGGATTATTTTTGACGGTTTATATACGACTTTAAATCTATTGGTTCTTAATACTATTACCGACGACAATTTCTGTCATTTGTTATAAAAACGCGTTGATTAATTCCCCGTTGGATGGCTGTTGAAGACAACCGACGACAAATGATCGTCGCTTAATAGAAATTTCTAGCCTAGGGTTTATTGCGTCAGTAATAATAAAAACCGTTGGCAAAAATATTGCAGTTAATAATCGACAAAATTTATGTAGTTATGTCGTCACAAATAATCTAAACATAAACTGTAGCATGCCGTCAATGATTTACATTATTACCAATGAATAAAATTGTTACTTATTAAAAAAATACAACAATTACCACCCTGCCAAATGACAGATTCATGGATAATCAATGCAATATGGCCATCATTTAATATTTATAATTAACCGACGACATAAGGCGTCGACAATAATTAAAACCATCAGAAAAAATTATATTGTTTATAGGCGATGACATGTCTTGTTATTAAGCGGTCAGATATAGCTCAGATCATAAATCATTGCTACACCTTGAAAAATGGAACATTTTTTACGACGCAAAGATGTGGCATCGGTTTTAGCACTTTTTACTGTAGTGTGTATGTTAAGAAATTAGGGCGAAGAAACACAAGAATTGATACAGATCCAGAAGAAAACACAGAGATTTAACGATGTTCTACAAAGATGTCTACGTCCTCAGGAGCAGCGCGACGACTTTTCTTCAATTCAGAAAAAGAGTATAGATTGTTCATAGAGTTATAAAATAAGACATATATATAACCCTAGAATACAATATGTAATGATAAAATTATCCATGTACCGTATCACAGGAGCGTTACCCCTGCACCCATAACCCACATAACCAAAACTCCCCCGATTGGACATATGCTTCCGCTCCACTCCACTCGCGAGCTTCTCTCGCTTCGTTCTGCTCCAGCAACTGTCTCTTATCTGGTATATGAGTCATACCTAAGAGTGTATATATAATGGTGGGGCCAGGTCAACACAGACAATTTTTTCAAAAAATCACTCAATATTTTTTATTTGGGGTTGAGATCAACATTGTCACTTCAAAACATCTACGTGCTAAATATATAAATATAAAATTTAGGTGATATATATAGATACTTCAGATTTGGGTTGGGTATTCAAATTTTCCAACAAAATAAAATAAAATAAACATTAACATACATACCACCCATTTCTCATGTATTTACATATTTTAGACATAGACTTCACTTTTTTACTGTTGTACAAATCAATTTTTACATATCACATAAAAATATCACTATTTTAATCTTTAATATATATATATATATATATATGTAACTTCAACATTTAAAATGGATGAAATTAAATGACAAGTAACAAATACTAGGGAGTTATAATTGAAACTTTATGGCAGTGATTGCCATTAAAGGCATGTGAGCTTTGTCCTACAGATATAGAAGGTGTCCTGCATCCAATCACTTCATTAGTAATTTTGAGCTGTTTAAATTAATTGAAAAAAAAATCAAGTCTGTTTATCTTATGAAAAAAATTATTAAAATAAATATAATGTTTCTGAGACTTAATTTGACATAATTTTAATAAATAAGCAATCAGCAAATTTTTATGTTATACATGTCTCAAAACAAATTTTAAGATTATAAAGCTTATTATAGAGGCCTATTTAAGTTGGAATATTTTGAAATTAAATTTAAGAGCATTTGAATTCCGATTCCGATAAATTTATGGTAAATTTGAGTTTCTCGATGAGATGAATCTATCGACGTAAAATAATGATCGAACTTGACTTCAAATGAGCTCGAATCGGACGTTTCGAACATAGGAAAACTTAAAATATTTAATTGGTGAACAAATGATCTTCAAATGCTGAACATTTATGATTAATTCGAACTCTACTTGATAAGAAAACTACAATAAGTCTAAAATTGTTTAATTTTGAATGTAATAAGACATTGAAATATTAAAAAAATATTGTATAATTAAGGAAGATGGATCCAAACTGATTGGTAGTATATTTTAGAATTATGTAAATAAATAACTATAATATCACTACACATATTTATGAACAAATTTATTTTTTCTATGAGTATAAGGCCTAGAAAATGAGAAGAAAGAGCTCAATGGTTTAGAGAATCCTAAAGCTCTATTTGTCCATCATTAAGCTCATACCGCCATAGTCAAATCCACACCGCCATTGGCTCACATTTGAATATTGTCACCCAACCACTGTTATCAGGTTGTCATCAATTGTCTATTTTTTTTAGCATAACGCATGAATATGAATGCCCCATCACCATCATCCAACCACAACGTCCCAATTATTGTCCTTGGATGATGTTCAATGTACACCATCAGCAGTTTACTTACCACGACCACTTGTGTACGTTCTTCTGACCACTATCTTATAAAAAAAAATTTCCAAGAACTATAACCTATCTATAATCTCCACATTATGATCACCAAATCGTTATTGCCTAATTTTGACTTCTTGACTGTCGTCGCATGATTATGGCCCCTCAGCTAGAGTCACCTGAACATTGTTGTCTCACTACATAATACTAACTATTGTCACTTAACTATAACCACCTGACCATGGTCGCTCCACAGTGGTCTTCTCATCACCGACACCTTGTGACTATCGCTAAATTACTGTAAATTAACTAAGGTTTTTTTATTTTATTTTATTCTAATCCTGATCGCTCGATTTTAACTGCTCGACCACCTTCACCTAACTATAGCCTCTCAATTACGATTGTCTGGTCACTATCTCATGACCACCATTATTTCATATTGCTCACCAGACTTATATATTTGCATGATTGTCGTTTTCTAACTATAGTCATCTGAGTACTACTCACTTACATTTTTTGGTCATCTCTTCCTCAATATAATCTTTTTGACTACTACTGACTGACCACATCGATATTGCCTGACTTCATAGGTTGTTATCACTTGTAAGATTAATGCAAGCCATATACACACATTATATTTCATAAGTTCTACTGTTGTTGCGAGATCTAGATATACCAGTTGATGTGGTATATATATAAATTAAATAGGAGAACGATCGACGAAACAAAAAATAGAATAAGAAAAATCACACCAGAAAAAAACAACACCACGGCGGAACATACAAATTTACGTGGTTCGACAAATTGTCTGCGTCCACGGAGTTGCAGAGGATTTTATTACTAGAGGAATTTACACCAGTCGATCACCTCGACTTATAAGAGGAATCTCTCACTCTTCGTTGCTCTCTCTCTTCTTCTCTCTCTGTTCTTCTCTCTTTATACTGAGATACACCGAAGAAAACTCTACACCGAGATACACAGAATAAGACAAACTTACATAAGAAATAAATCCAATTTCTCTTTTGCCATAAGCCACCAAGAAGAAGTCTAGGAAGAGCAATCTTCTTTTTCCTTCTGCCGCAAGGAACTGCTCCTCATTGCATTTCCCTTCCTCTGCCCTGAGGAAACCTTCCTCTATCCCGAGGAAAACGAAGAAGAACTCAAAGCATGACTTCTAAATCCAATGAGAGCCATATGAAACTTTTATCACGAACAGGAGGAAGCGAAGACATGCTTCAATTCACAAAAGAGGAAGACGTAAATGGTTATTTGTGAAGATGTGTGACTCTCCAAAGCAAATTAACCGCCCAAACATAGTGGACCGAGCTCCACTATTTAACAATTCTGTCACTTGGAGACCGGTACACAGGCTGCAACATCTCCTTCTTCAAACTGATCTCCTCCATTGCAGCGTTTTCATTTTCTTCAACCATGTATGCTCCACCTTGAATCCTCCAACTCGAATCCTCCACCTTTGCAACTCAAAGCCTCTGTCTTCACTTCAGAAAACCAAATGAAGCTGTGCACAATTTCAGTTTCTCAATAGTAACACCCTCAGTCAACATATCAGCAGGCTCCACATAGCTTTGCATCTCCAAGCTATTTCTTGGGTCACTCTTATTTTTTCTTACAACTCCCACTGTATGGGCAACATCCTGCATCTGCAGAAAGCTCTTTTCAACAAATCTAGCCTTGTACCTCTTACTGACATCACGCTCAGTCTTCACCGGTACACTCACTTATTGTGCAATGCCTTCTTCCTTGGTGGAAGTTCTGTCAGCTCCCACTTGCTCAAACTTTCATCTTGCAATATTTCTTCATAGCTCTGTGGTTCTTCAACATCTGTGGAACAATATGAATGGGTGCCTAGGTCCCACTTTCCTTTTCACTTCCATCACCGACCTACACTGTGGCCTCTAGTAGATTTCCTACCACATTCAAAGCCCCTGAATCCAATATCAAGTCTTCAACAGAACTATGAACTGTCAATAATAGTGCGTCCTGTGATTCTTTAGATACTACACTTGCGCTATCATTCTCCTTCTTCTTAGAATTTCTGCAGTTCTTCTTTATAAGGTTAGCCTTGCCACAATTCTAACAGGTTGTCTGCTTATTAAACTTTGATCTTGATCTCCCTATATTTAAGTTCTTGTCATGTCATCTACCTCTGAAATCAACATTCAATGCCGAACTTAAACCAGAGACCTCGCTAAAATCTTTCCTTGAACTTCCTCAGCCAAAATCAAATCATGAATATCATCGTATTTCAGTTTAGATTTATTTGCAGAACTACTAACTGCTATCCTCATGGCTTCCCAACTATCTGACAATGAAGCCAAAAAGATTAATGCACACATCTCATCATCAAAATCAATTTTCACTGACGAAAATTGATTTGTGATAGTATTGAAAACATTTAGGTATTGTGCAATAGAAACACCTTTCGCCATCTTCAAATTGAATAACTTCTTCATCAAGTGCACCTTGTTATTCTCCGATACCTTTTCATACATACCTGATAAGACTGTCATGATATCTACACTCATCCTTTCCTTGATAACGATGTGTGTGACAGACCTCGATATAGTCAATTGAATAACCCCCAGAACTTGTCAATCCAACAAATTTCATTCAGTCTCATCCATCCTTTCAGGTCTTTTCCTTAATAACGGAAGATAAAGTTCCTTCCCATAAAGATAATCCTCTATCTACATTCTCTAATAACCAAAATCTGTGCCATCAAATTTCTCGATCCCTGAAACCTTCACTTCCACTTCATCTGCAGTAGTCATCATTCTTTCTCAGATCCAAAACAAAGCTCTGATACAAGTTGTTGTTATTGCGAGATCTAGATATACTAATTGCTCAACCTTCACTTCATCTGCGAGATCTAGATATAAAAAATAGAACGAGAAAAATCACAACAGAAAAGAACAACACCTTACTACTAGAGGAATTTACATCAGTAAATCACCTCGACTTACAAGAGGAATCTCTTATTCTTCGTTGCTCTCTCTTTTTTTCTCTCTCTGTTCTTCTCTCTCTATACCCAGATACACCGAAAGAAAACTCTGCACCGAGATACACTGAAGAAAACTCTACACCGAGATACACTGAAGAAGACAAACTTACAAGAGAAATAAACTCAATTTCACTTCTGCCACAAGCCACCAAGAAGAAGCCTAGGGAGAACAATATTTTTCTTCTTTCTTCTATAGCAAGGAGCTGCTTCTCCTTGCACTTCTCTTCCTCTGCCCCTAAGAAACATTCCTCTATCATGAGGAAACCGTGACTTCTAAACCCAAGGAGAGCCATCCGAAGCTTTTATCACGAGCAGGAGGGAGCGAAGAGATACTTCACTTCAGAAAAGAGAAAAACGGGAGTGGTTATTTGTGAAGAGGTGTGACTCTCCAAAGCAAAGTAATCTCCCAAACATAGTAGACCGAGTTCCACCGTTTCTAACAAGTTCGTTGAATGCTATGGATCAACATTATAAATTTATTCGAAGACAAACATATTAATAATTGAGCTCTTGCAATTCTATTTATTTTACCCTCCATTAAAGATTATTATTTTGATAACTACAGCTAATTTGAAATTGCAGCATCTTGCTTTTTTTGTTTGAATTATTTCTTTACACCATAAGTAAGCACATTATTATTTCTTCAAAATTAACAATTCAATTATACTTATAAGTTTAAAAAATATATTTTTTATATGTTTAGTTATAAAGTTAAACTAAAATTAAATGGAAATTTTAATTTTATTAATTAGCCATAAAAATAACAAAATAGTATGAATATTTTTACGGGGAACATTTGCGTACTTACCACTCAATTTATATGAATTCATATATCAAACCAATAAAAATTTATTTTATATATATATCAACTAAATTCTTATATAAAATAAAAACTATCATCATTTTAACTTTTTTTTTGTTTTTATTTTTATTTTTTTGATATGTTTTGTTTTATATTTTTTATTTTTAGAAAATATATTTGGATGTCATAAATGCAAATACCTAATAAATAAGCGGTACATATATAATAGATAATATAAATTTTTTTTTTTTTTTTTTTTTTTTGTCGCGCTCAGATGCATACGTGCCAGAGGAAGATGTTAACGTGGCGGGTTACAGCGGGTATATTCGTCATCTTTTCTCTCTCTTCTTGGATTCTCTTTCTCCTGACTCGAGTGTGAGTGGGTTCATATTTCACGCAGGATTCTGGGATCGCGAAACTGTTCGAGGTCTAGGGATTCAGAGTTCCGACTCGACCAAGAAGGCCCGGATCATATTGAACCTTCTGAATGTGAAGGGCGAAGCTTTGACAGAGCGATTACAGCTATGCTTTGGAGTTCGTCGTCATCTCTTCAACCCATTTTCGCTCTTTCCCGAGGTTGAATACCCCAAAGGGCGGTGCAGACGATCTCCACTCATTTTTGGTACAGAGTGTAGGATATAGGAGATTTCATAGAGCTGTATGTTTCTGAACAATTTTCCCGGATAAATTTCAGTTTTGCTGCCTTCTTTCAATCATAAGGGTGCCTTCTTGGTTCATGTTGATTGAACTGTTTGGTGGTTTTTTCAGGTGATTGAACCGTGGGTTTGGGAGAGTGTAGCGAGCGTTCGTGTAGAGGTTGGAAATTAGATATTTTAAATTTCGATGGCGATTTTCGTTTTTCTTGTTCAATTTTGTCTGTTCTGCGGTTATATTTGAGCGCGTTATTTGACCCTAGGGTTTTTCTGGGCATGTCGGCCATCTTATTCAGGTTCATCTATGATCATGTTTCGCACTGATCGTCCGGCTTGCCGTTTCTGTTGATTGATAATTCCCTTTTTCCGATTATCTTCGAAGCGTGAGTGGATTATTTTATTTATTTTATTCCGTATTTTGAGTGGCTGTTCTTTTAGTCTCTTTGATTTTTACGTAGGGGGTTCTCTTGATGGAATTGGGTTTTGATTTTTTCAGTCGAAGGCTTCCAACGTGTGTTTGTATTGCAGACGACTATTGTTTCTGATTAACACGCCATTCCTCACCGGAAAGATGGACGGAGCTGTTCTTATAGCCATAGCTGCCACTATAGGCAACTTGTTGCAGGGCTGGGACAATGCCACAATTGCTGGTATACTATTTTTTTACAGTATCTTTCTTATAAATCCATGTTTTTGTGCACATACCATAAAAAGTTTTGAAAATTTTTATTATAAATTTTAACTCAAGCTGAATTTTTGAAAAATTTGTACTCAGATTCTCATCTTTTAAATCCAAATCCATGCAGGAGCTGTTATCTATATTAAAAGGGAATTTAAGCTGCAAACACAGCCTACTATTGAAGGATTAATCGTCGCCATGTCACTTATCGGGGCTACCATTATTACTACATTCTCTGGACCTGTTTCAGATCGATATGGGAGGCGTCCTATGCTGATTTTGTCATCAATCCTTTATTTTGTTAGCGGAGTGGTGATGCTCTGGTCTCCAAATGTTTACATCCTCCTTCTGGCGAGGCTCATCGATGGCTTTGGAGTTGGTTTGGCTGTCACGCTCATTCCCGTCTATATTTCTGAGACTTCTCCGCCGGAGATAAGAGGGCAGCTAAACACACTTCCGCAATTTAGTGGATCTGGAGGAATGTTTTTATCATATGTTATGGTGTTTTTGATGTCGCTCATGGTGAATCCCAACTGGAGAGTGATGCTTGGAGTCCTATCGATCCCTTCTTTAGTGTATTTGGTCTTAACGATTTTTTTCTTGCCTGAATCTCCACGGTGGCTTGTAAGCAAGGGGCGAATGGTGGAGGCCAAAAAGGTTCTGCAGAGGCTTCGTGGAAGGGATGATGTGTCAGGTTTGTGTTTTTTTAGTTTGTTCCTTCATTAATTCTTAACGCAATATTTAAAGTTAGTTTTTCCTAATGCTTAGTTGATTTTTCTAGCGTTTTTTCATGACTATTGGCTATTAAAAAGCTGGTTTTTGGTTTTCTTTCTTTATTTTTTTTAATGTTTTCCCATCTGTCTCTCACGTGGAGTTTTATGCGTGGAAGGTCAGCAAGCTTTTAGTTGAGTTGGGAAAATATAAAGAGCATACAAAATTATATTTTATATGTTTTCGTTAACTTTGAATATGAAAATGAACAGAATGGGAGATAATTATGAGGATCATATTTTACTTCTTAAGATTTGGAGTTTTCTTTACGTTTTGATGGGTTAGACAGAATATCATGTAG
Source organism: Phalaenopsis equestris (assembly GCF_001263595.1). Taxonomy (NCBI): domain Eukaryota; kingdom Viridiplantae; phylum Streptophyta; class Magnoliopsida; order Asparagales; family Orchidaceae; genus Phalaenopsis; species Phalaenopsis equestris. Next base: position 13,681,539 of record NW_018164444.1, read on the forward strand.
GTTTGAAGGAGATTTTATAAAATATAAAAATAAATTGGCCATGTTATATTACTGAGCTTGCGAATTAACTGATTCTTAGTCAAGCTCTTAACATTAAGAATAACACAAGCCCATATTAAGAGGCAAAAATAAGTTCAGAAAGGTTTCAGGGATTATTATAGATGTTTTCTCATGATCTATCAATAAACTAAAGATAGGTTGAGCATTATTTTACAATATTAATGCTTTTTTTATCTTTAATTTGGATATTGACTTGCAATCGACAGCTTGCTAACTTTGATTTCTGACTTTTTCTGCTTTGGAAAACAAATACATTGTTCTTTGTGATGTCTGTTCTTTACCAGAATCACAAGCAAGTTGATATTTTTGCCTTTTTTCTGCTCTGATATAGCAAGTGTGTTGTTGTTTCTGCCTTGTTTCGGCCACACCTGAGCATTAGTGGTGCTCCATGGCAGCAGCAACAGTCAGCCAGCAGTTCTAGAACTAGAAGGGAGCTGCTGGTAGCTTGGACAACAGTTGGCTGTAGATAATTTGATCTCCAGAGGGAGGACCAGCATTTCTTAGAGCAGATTGAAATAGCTATCCACGGGGGGAGAGGAAGAGGGGAAAGTGTGTGGATTTGGGGTGTTTTATACAAAATTTTATCATACGAAACAGTCTATTTATGGGCGAAAAATAGTATGAATTATTTTAATTTATCTTATCATAAACTATCTAACTTTTTTGAATGAGAAAGAAACATATATAAAGTTGCAATTTAAATAATAATCTTTTCCTTTTCTAAATCAACTCCCCAAAAGTAGGAAATTCAACTTGAAATTCAAAATACAAAATTATCTACAACAAGTTTAACTTTCAAAAGTTGCCATTGCCTTATTGTTCAAATCACATCCAACAATCTGGATTTATTGTTTTTAAATCTTGTTCATCAGGCATCAAATCGATGATTTGTTATAATTCCTAATCTTTTGTTGACTTGAACTTCATTCTCAATGGTGTAGTTTGAAAATCAGCATCAGTAGTAATCTATCAAGAGATCGAACGCTTAAAACTTTGAATAATGCAATCATTTTCATCTTTTCGCAATTTGATGTATAAATTGCAATCATAGTTGATTAGATTGATCATCTGCTAGATTGACCCATAGAACATTGGTTTCTCTTTTAGAATGATTTCACTACCATGAAAGCAAGCATTACTTAGAGTGGGGGAAGGTTGCCTTTCAGGGTTTCAATTATATTACTGGGTTTTATTTTGCAAAATTGATTTTTAAGATATTTCAAAGAGATTTTAGAAACAACTTTTAAAATTTAAAATTTTAGATTATAACAAGTTCATGAAGTTTGGGTGCTATTTTATTTTTTGTATTCTTTTGGATTATGGCTGCTCTTGTGTTTTTTTCTTACTTCTCCTTTGTCTTCTTTGAAGTTTGGCTATCTCTTGTTCTTTTTTTTTTAATTTTTTGAGTTCTTTTAGATCATGAAGTTTAGCTATCTCTTGTGTTTAAATTGATATGTCGGAGTCATCTTTGATACATCTCTTTGGTAGCAAACCCTGTGCCTCTTTGAAAAGTGATACGTTCTCCTTATTCAACAGCTGCATTTGCATTTTACCTTTCTTACTCAAGGTAGGGCATTGATACTTCATTTTTATCGAAGTAAATTAGCGCCAATAAGAGCTTAGGCTTGTGTTGACAAGTATACATGCTTAATGTGTTGCTATGAAATTTCTCATTGACATGACGTAGTCCTTTTCTAGAAGGGTATTTCTTTTGTGTGCTGAGTAGTTCCATATGGCTATCATGCAGTGTAAAAGTTGACTTGTTAATTAACAGTAGAATCATCCCGCATACCTATATTTTCATCTATGTAATATTTGATGACTACAAATTTTAAGCAATATTTGCTATCAATGTAATCTTTAGTCACTTTTGAATACAATCCAAAAGTAAGCATTTAGATGGGGTATGTTTGGGAATGCTGATTAAATTATCAGATTTGTAGAAGTGAGGTTCTTTTAGATCTCATTGTTGATCTTGGCATTGATCATCACTTGGACCGATATCATTAGAGCGAGCAACTTCTATATTGCGCTTTATTGGAGAATGACCCCACTGCTATATTCATCTGCATTGCCATCAAAGATAGAGATAGGTCCTCCTTTTCAAATGGAATTAGTGTAATATTCACCTTAACAAAACTAATATTTTCTCTCCCAATTTTTTATTTTTTAGGAAAGATTTCAAGGTGTAGTTTCTTATATATACTTTTTTTGAGGTGGCAAAGCTTTTTTGGAATGATATATAACTTCTCATAGATAGGTTTCGAAAGGGTATGGGCAATCACCAACCCATTTTATGTTTCCTTTTTTTTCCATTCGATAAAGAAGCTCCATCTTCATATGAATTTTGTGTTCTTCCATTTATTTTGGTTCTATCTTTTTGTTGCTGTTGCTGCGATTCTGTGAAACCCCTCGAGTAAAATGCAGCTAAACTCTTATACATCGATGCGCATTTTAGTGTAACGGTTGAAATTTCACCAAAAGCTTCAAAGTTTAGCTTGCTCGCATTGGTGAACTCCTAGGATAGGTGACCCCTTGGAAGTTACACAAATGGGTCAAACCGTGAGGTCAGTAGGCCAAAGCGGACAATATCTCGATGGGTGAGAGCTCAGACTGGTATAAATGACATGAGAGCATCACACCAGTTTAAAGATAGAAATATCTCTCTGTTGGATAATTATTAGTTAAGAAAATTGATGAGGACATTAGTTACTCAAGTGAGGGAATTTGTGTACCCCTTAAGTAAAATGTTAATAAACTCTTAAATATTGAGAAGCCTTTTTGTGTAAGAGTTGGAATTTCATAAAAAATTCAAAACATGTATGTGCTAGTGCTGGAGCACTCCTAGGATGGGCGACCTTCTGGGAAGCTATATCAATATAACAAAATCGTGAGGTCATTAGGCCTAAGCGGACAATATCTCGTTGTATGAAAGTTCGAGCTATTACAAATATTATGAAACCTCTTGTGGGTATTACGGTTGGTAATCCTTCTGCTTTAGCTCTACTACCTCATCAGACTGATTCTTCGAATGAGGAATGACATGTTTACACTTCCAGGAGGAAGAAGAAGAATGAAGATCCTTTGGTTACTTCGAGTAATGGTACGCACCTTACCAATCTGTTAGCTGGATCCCTTCTGAGAACTAGAGCCAGAGGCAGGACTAGATTGGGATGACCCTCACTTTTTAAGCACTCTGGTAGTTTTTTAGCTTTTTTGATTTTTATAGGCTTTATAACTTTTTTATGTGTGTTGTACCGTGTGGGTTGGGTGCCTATTTTTAGGCCCACCCATACAGCCTATCTGTTTCTTTTCTCTTTAATATATTTATATATATTATATTTTTATTAAAATAGTAGTACAAATATTCTAAATTTATTTCCTTAAAATAAAAGAAGATTTGAAATTAAAACTCGTGTGTTTAACTACCTAATAATTATTAAAGAAAGACAAGTTGTGGGTTCGAACAATATATTTCTTTTTGGGCTCAACTTTTCTGAAGAAGAGAAGTGATAGTTAAATAAGTTTAACAAAGTTTGATCAAATTTTATTTTTTTGATAAACTAACTTCTTTTTTTTTACTTTTGTTAGCTCTTTCATTTAAATTATGTTTTAAGCTTAACTTAAATTTTATTTATCAAGTCTCCGTTCGTCAAAATTTATGCAACCCCTCGACGTCATTCCCTGTTGTGGAGCTGCATTGAGAGACTAAGCCTGCTCACCACGCTAAGAAAGGCATGCATGGTCAGCCATAATCATAGTATTTAGAACTCATCACGCCATGAAAGACGTGCATGGGATAGCTGGAAGCTTGCAACACAAATATTTTTCCGTTGCATCGTGAGCATAACATATGATTTTTTTTTATTTGCTTTGTTAAGAAAAGTACGCACAAGCTCCACTCGTCGCTTCAAACGCATCGTAAAAAAGGATTGCGTCACAAATGTTGCTTACGAATTTCTCTCACCACGCTAAGAAAATCATGCACGAGTTCTACTTGTCACGTCAAACATGTCGCAAAAAATGATTGCATCGTGAATGTCGTCTACGAGTTTCCCTCGCCACTCTAAGAAAAGTGGGCATATGTTCCACTCATCATGTCAAATGCACCGATTTTATGATTGAAAAATACCAACAATTTCATACTTTTGTAGATCGATAATGGTTAATCAATGAATCTGTACGAATCTCTCAATACAAGTTGCTCTCCCTCCTCCCAAATTACAATCAAATACATACGCATATACACATTCACATTAAAATCTTCCTACATAATCTTAAATACTAATTTTCCCATCATACTACCTTAATCTCCTTGCAGAGAAAGAGTGATGCGGTGATTGACCAGATGACATGATGGAAGAGGGGCTTACGGGTTCAATGTATGGAGAGAACACGATAAAAAGAAAATGAGGGCGTCAGTTTGAGTGAATAGTGGACTGAGATGTGGAGAGTTGTGGAATGCATGTTAGGATTATTGAGTTGAGGAGCTAGCAGTACATGATGTCTGTTGTGGGAGCTCAGGTTTGTACCTGAAGAGGGAAGCTGTTGCAAGTCTTTGAGCGAGGGAGATGAGGTTTTTGGTATAGCACAAAGAGCTTTCTGGAGAGCGGTTTGGTGGCCAGAGCTTAAGAGGTTGGCGAGAATTGGAGAGAGGGAGAGTGGAGAGGGTGTTTTTGCGTGAAAGAGCAGCTGGTTATTGCCGACAGGAGCTGAGAGCGGAGAGTGAGGAAGCCATTTGGGGGTTTTTGTGTAAGAGAAAAAATTGATGAGGCTAGGTATTTCGGTCTTGGGCTATTCAAGTGAAGAGAGGTCACCAGTTGGAGCAGGGAGGCGAGTTTGCTTGCGGCTACAACGTTTGGGATGAAGGAGGCAAGATGGGAGTGAGCTTTCGTGCGAGACCAACATCAGCAAGGAAGAATTGTGAGGTGCTAAGTTTGAGTTTTTAAGGAGTAACCAATGTGGATAGGCCCCTGTTTTATTTCTTATATTATTTTTTTTATTTCATTAGATGATGTGGCAAGTTGGGATATGGAGGCGGGGGTATGTGAAAAGCATGGGGCATTTTAAATTTGGGAGGTGGGCTTAGTGGAGAAGAAACTAAGGTTTAAATAATTTTATGTTAATTTTTTTTTCTTTAGATGCCTCAAGTTACGTGCCACCGACAATTGTATGAAAATTAGATAATATGGGTGTCTTTTTTAGGTAAATTCGATGTCCCATAAACCGTCACGTAGTCTATTTTGCAATCAGAGGTTGTTTGAGTGATTTCATCGACTGTCGAGGTAACTTGGATTCAAATTGCGTGTTTTGAGCTGGTTGCTTGCTGTTTTAATGTGTGCTTGTTTTGATCGTTGAAGATCCCTCAAGCAATTTCGATCATTTGGATGCGCTCATGCAATCCGTTTCTGAATGCAGACCATCTTGATATCTTCGATGGTTGTTGAAGTGAATTGGCTTTAGCCTATAAATCGCCGAATTCGTCATTCACCGTTCATTATATGCTCAACTGATTTGACTTGTGAAGTATATACTTGATATGAACCCTACCGAGGCGACGGTACCCAACACCAAGATTGGAATCGAAATCTAAGATATACAAGACATGAGTTTGTTGAGCCTTGACCTGTTACCTAGCAAGATAAGAACAAAAAATCATGAATAGGAATATGCCACACCTAGAATCTCAAGAACGAGAATTCAAGATGATAAGTCGGTTGCTTGAACGCCACAAAAGTTAACTTGTCTTCTCAAGAAAATAAGAAGAGCACAAGAAAAACCTTTCAAATTCATGAATGATTTGAAATTTCATTAAGCTCCAAAATAAACCAGAGGTTTTACAATATAAAGGGTTAAAATTCCAGCCCCAACACATACTAACTTGGAAACCTTTAATTGGCATTAATGCTACAATGAATTAAACCTAAAATTTAGAAAAATTTAAAAATATATAAAAAAATGTTGATTATCTTGATTTTGTGTCGTGCTTAAATAAAACCGAAAGTAACATAATAAATATAGTAGGACAATGGTAATAAGACGTGCTCTTAATGCCGTCGCTTCAAAATAGTTATGCTTCCCAAAACCACAGATTTAGCATTTTGCTCTTTAAGAATTGCTGAAAAAAAACTGGTTCCACTTATTGAAACCCTTCTCGAGCTTTAATCACATTGACTAGGTACACTTGGGTTTGTTCTGGACTTTTGTTTGGCCTCCATGTGTAAGTCACTTCACCAATTTGTTGGGCTAGCCCATTTAAAGCTTCTTTGAAATGTTTGGCTCTAAATTTTGTGATTAGCCCACTTGGAAGAGACAGAGGATCACTTGAATTCTCATCATGCTTGAGTGTGGCTCTATTTGCATCATTCTCCCTGTTTGAAAAGGATTTGTCCTCAAACCATCACCTACATCAAAATGAGATAATTTAGAAACATTAAAGCTAGCACAAACACCATACTCACTTGGTAGATCAAGTTTATATGTATTGGCATTGATGTGTTCGACCACCTGATATGGCTCATCGCCTCTTGGTCTGCTCCACAAGTCAATAGGTTATTTTTTGGAGCAAAGGCTTAGTAGGAATAGGAAGTGGAGTATACAACTCATGTGGTAGTAGCCTAGCTTGTCTGCATGTAACACATCTCTCACAAAACCTCATATATGGAAAAATATGCTCATATAATACACCTAAAGTCTCAGCTTGCCCCAAAGTATCCCGTCAAACAACCACTATGTGCTTCTCGAACAAGTAATTCACACAGGATGAATGCAGAACACATAACTTATTATCTTTAAACATGAATTTATCATGCAAGTACAATTTATCACACAAACCCTTAGAGAAATCCCTAAACATGTCACCAAAATGAGAATCCAATTTATACAACTCCTTAATGTTTTCAAACCCAAACAATTTATTGTCAAGAGTGTAAAGTAAAAGGCACCTGCAAGATAATGCATCAATAATTATATTTTCTTTATCTTACTCTTTTCTAATCACATATGGGAATATCTCGATGAACTCCTCCCATTTGACATGGCATTTCTTTAACTTGTTTTGTTCCTTTAATGCTTTAAATATTTATGATCTGTATGAATCACAAACTGTTTTGACCAAAGGTAATGTTGCAAAGTTTCTAGAGTTCGAACTAATTTGCATACAATTCTTTTGATTATAGCATGCAACCAACTTCCCCTCTTGCATCAACATACCTCTAGTACCTATACCTGAAGCATCAAACTCAATTTCAAATGTTTCAGTGAAGTTAGGTAAAATATGAATATGAAAGAAAAAGAGAAAAGAGAGTTCGACCTTAGTGAGTTGTTACACATCTCTCTTTTTTCTTTCATATTCATATTTTTCTTTTTTTTCTATCTTTTTCTTTCTTATTTATATTTTACTCTCCTTTTCTTTTCTCACATCTTCGGCTTTATTTTCTCCTTCTTTTTCTCTTGCTCTTTGCAACTTTATTTGATCTTGAAGAACTTGTTTTGGAGTCATGGGCATAAGTGACACATGTTGCTTATTAATGGTGAAAGAGTACCTATTGGTGAAACCGTCATGTTTTGCACGTCGGTTAAATTGTCACGGTCTCCCCCTATAAGACCTGACGTGCATGCATAGGGACAACATCACAAAGCCCCTTATCGTCATATTTCCCAATGGAAAATGCCACCATCACTTGTTTATTTACCTTGATTTCTCAACAATCATTCAACCATTGAAGTTGATAGGGCATTAAGTGTTTTAAGGTTGGCAACATTAATTTCTCCACTAACTTAGTACTAGCCACATTGGTGCAACTTCCACCATAAATTATGACACTGCAAATTTTGTTATTCACAAAATTCTTAGTGTGAAATAAATTCTCCCACTGGTTACTTTCCTATTTTGCATGCACGCTGAGGGCTCGTCTTGCCACCATTGGCTCACCAACTACAACACACTCTCCAACATAGGCGTCTTCAAGAGATGGCATTTCATCATCTTCATATTTCGAAATGAACTCTCCCTTGTGGCGTAATCACCATTACCTTATTCAGGCAAGGTATGTGACCACTGCCTTGACATTTGAAACACTTAACTCCATCACTTCTAGAGATAATAGGCTCAATGCTACCTTATTTCGGTGCAATAACTTGTTTGGTATCCTTAGAGAGCTTGATCCTTGTCTTCTATGATGGTTCATTCCATTTAGGGGTTGTTTTCCATGTATTTGGAGAAGTTGTGTTTGATCCACTCGTAGCCATATTTCTCCGCTTCATTTGTTGCTTAAATTTGATGGCCATGTGCACCATATCTTCTAGTTTTACATAATGCTGCATCCCTACCCGATCAGGAATTTCTAGGTTCAATCCTTGCAAGAACTTTGTCATGGTTGCCTCCCGGTCCTCTTCCACATTAGCACGGATCATAGCAGTCTCCATCTCCTTATGATACTCATCAACATTCCTATTACCTTGGGCGAGGCGTTGGAGTTTGTTGTATAACTCTCGATAGTAGTAGCTTGGGAATTGGGACGAATTGCTTGCGCATGACCGTTTTCATTTCCTCCCACTTCTCCATGGAACGTTCTCCATTACTCTTTCTTTCTTTCAATAACTAATCTCACCAAACAGTAGCATAGTCAATGAATTCAATTGCAACAAGTTTTAACCTTTTTAAAATTTTCCATCTGCTTCTCCCATTCTAGATAAGCCTCGGGATCACTTTTTTCCTTGCAATGATGGAATCTTCACCTTGATGCTCTCCAAATCATCATCCTTTTTCAGTCTTTCCATCCTAACTTTTCTGTTCCCATAACCACGCCAAAGTAACCATCAGTTTATATGTGGTTCTTCGAACTTCTCTAACCCATCACCACCCCCCCACCACTCCCCACTCCCCACTCCCCACAACCCCAACACAGACACACTGTTCACCTGGTTGACACGCCTAGGATGTCTACTCAGATTGTTTGACTGCTGCCCCCTAGGTGTCTTCTCTTTCAACCTATCTATATCCTCTCATGCAATGTTTCGAATTCAGCCCTCATCATTTGCCCTATCTCCCCCATGGATGCTTGTAATTGTATGTTTGGATTGGCCCATTGTTGAACCTACTCAGTTTACTTTTCTTCGAGGTTGAGCGACATGCTTAGTATGCAAAACAAGGTTAGGAAGCTCACAAGTTCTCCCTCATGTGTTTCAATCAAGAATGATTTCACTCACACTCGTGTTTTCACTCAATTTGTGTCCTTTTTGATTCTTAATCAGACTTAAGGAACAAAGAAGAACCAAGCAACAATTCAAGTTGAGAATTCAACCAACAAATCACAAGATTCAAGATTCAAGATTCAAGAAGCAATCCTCAAGAAACAGATGAAGGCAGCAACAATATCAAACAATTATTCAAAAATGAAGAATGCTAGGTCACAAATGAATGTAGAATAAAAAGCCGCAAATCTGAAGTTATGCTTTTTTTTTTCTTCCTTCCTTTTTTTTTTTTCTGTTTTTTTTCCTTCTTTTTTGAAGATAAGTTGTTATTTTATTAGTCAAACAAATTGTACAAAATGATTCAATAAGAAAAAACTTATGGCAAGAAAAAAAAAGAAATCAATTCGACAAACCAAAGAAGAATGTGGAAAACTGAGACAATCAAGAAACAAGATTTAACCAAGAAAAGACAATAAAATTAAAATTCAGATTTTTTTTGCTTTAATGTTTTTAGATATCAAATAAAAAAAGGATAATCAAATTTGCATTTGAGCCAAAGCTCTGATATCAAATGATATGAATCTCGCCTACAAGGCGAAGAAAACCAACACCATGTTTGGAATTGAATCACAAAATCTACAAGAAACAAGTTTGTTGAGACTTGGCTTGTTACTTATTAAGATAAGAACGAAGCACGACAAATAAGAAGACTCCACACCTAGAATCTCAAGAGCACTCAAGAATTCAAGATGATAAGTCAGTTGCTTGAATGTTACCATAATTAATTTGCTAAGTTCAAATAGTTCTCTCGAGAAAATAAGAGGAGCACAAAAAAAAAAAAAAACCCTTATAAATTCTTGAATGTTTTGAAATTTCATTAAACTCCAAAATAATCCGAAACTTTTACAATATAAAGGGTTCATATTTCAGCCTTAGCACATGCTAAACAAAAACAAAAATAACGTAAATACAGTAGGGCAATGGTAACTGCTTGCCCTTAATGATATGAGGCCCACATTTCGCTCCAAAAATAGGCACACTTCCCGAAGTAATCAATTTAACATGTTGATCTTTAAGAATTGATAAAAAAACTATCCACTCAAGGAAACCCTTCCAAAACCTTAATTTTGTTGACTAGGCACCCTTGGGTTTATTTTAGACATTTGTCGGGCCTCCATGTGTAATTCACTTCACCAATTTGTTGGGCTAACCTCTTTAAAGCTTATTTGAATTGTTTGGCTCTAAGTCTTGTGATCACTTGGAAGAGAAAGGATCGCATGAATTCCCATCATGCTTGAGTGTAGCTCCATTTGCATCAATATATTATATGAGGGTCTACATTGGGCATTTTGATATACACTCCCAGCACTCATATACTTTTGTAGTTTATACCTTGCGCCAATAATACTTGCTTTGATGCCAACTTGATTCTTTGATAACTTTTATTATGAAAAAGTTCGAAATAATAAGCTATATATAACATATAAAAAGATTTAAGATTTTTTATGGAGCTTCCTTAATGACTATTCAATCAATTAAAAGATATTTTGAGCATTGTTTAATAGTGTACGAATTTTGTCCTTGATTTGGCTTCTTCCTCACCGTGGACAGCTAGTTGACTTCTTTTTTTATTTTATTATTATTATTTTTTTTTTTTGAACTCATCGGCCCTGAAAAGTAATTCTTACTTTTTTTATCTTTGTTCATTCCTGAAACAACAAACAGGTGGTCATTTTTTGCCTTTGTTTTGCTTCGGGAGAATAATCTGGTTCTTATTTCTATCTCAGTTATGCTCGGAGATAATAAACTATGGTTGTTTATCCTTTACTGCAGATTTCACTAGCCCATAGACAACGGTAGAACTGCGTTGCAGTAGCAACAAAGGTTGGCCTTTATGCAGGTGATGAAGAACTTGGAGCGTGGATGAGGGAGAGGAGAGTTTTTTTGGGAGAATTAGAATTACTGTCTATTGCAGGAAATAGCATTTATAGGTAAAAGAATAGTAAGAATTAATTCGAATATGACCTGTAGAAAAATCTTAAATCTTAAAGTGTTGAAAGAATGATGACTGTAGATAAAGTGAAGATTTCAAGAATCGAGAAAGTTGATGACACAAATTTTGGTTCCCGCTCCCGTTCCAGAATCGTCGCACCTCCCATTTCCGCGAACAGAGAATTTGTTTCCGCCTTCTCTGTCGCGAAGTGAAGCTTCCATTCGCTCCTTGCTAGTTCACATTAAAATGAGCGGCTCTCCTTCAGATTTTGTTTACGACACGGCCTTTTTGGTGTTTTTCTTCGGGTTTCCTTGGGATAGAGGAACATAAGTGCAAGCAGTAATTTTTTTGCAGTAGAAGGAAGAAGAAGATTGTTCTTTCTTCTTCTTCTTGGTGGCTTGTGGCAGAAGAAAAATTGAGGAGTTTATTTCTCTTGTAACATTTCTCTTGTAACTTTATCTTCTTCGGTGTATCTCGGTGTAGAGAGAAAAGAAGCGAGAGCAAAGAAGTGAGAGATCCCTCTTGTAAGTCGAGACGATCAACTAGTGTATATTCCTCAAATAGTAAAATCCTATGCAACTTCGTGGCGTAATCAATTTGCCGAACCACGTAAATCTGTCTGTTCTGCTGTGTTACTGTTTTCTAATGTGAATTTTCTCGTTTTCATAAAAAATTGTTCTTCTATTTTATTTTGATATACCACAACAACTGGTATTAGAGTCGTGTTTCGGATTTGAGGAAGAATGATGACTGCAGATGAAATGAAGGTTTCAGAGATCGAGAAATTTGATGACACAGATTTTGGTTCTCGCTCCCGCTCCAGCTCCTGTTCGCGAATCGTCGCACCTCCCACTTCCGTGAACAGAGAAACTCTTTTCGCCTTTCTCTGCCGCAAAGCGAAGCATCCCTTCGCTCCCTGTTGTTTCACGATAAAAGGAGCGGCTCTTCTTCAGATTTAGTTTACGACACAACCTTTTTGGTGCTCTTCTTCGGGCTTCCTTGCGATATAGGAAGAGAAGTGGAAGCAGTAGTTCCTTGCAACAAAAGGAAGAAGAAAGAAGAAGAAGATTGTTCTCCCTTCTTCTTCTTGGTGGCTTGTGATCGAAGAAAAATTGATTTTATTTCTCTTGTAAGTTTATCTTCTTATGTGTATCTCGGTGTAGAGAGAGAAGAAGAGAGCAAGGAAGTGAGAGATCTCTCATGTAAGTCCAGACGATCGACTAGTGTATATTCCTCAAGTAGTAAAATTCTCTGCAACTTTGTGGGCGTAAGCAATTTGCCGAACCACGTAAATCTGTGTGTTTCGCTGTGTTACTGTTTTTAGAAGTGAGAGATCCCTTTTATAAGTCGAGACGATCGACTAGTGTATATTCTTCAAGTAGTAAAATCATCTGCAACTTCGTGGACATAAGCAATTTGCCGAATCATTTAAAGCTGTTTGTTCCACTGTGTTACTGTTTTATGATGTGAATTTTCTCGTTTTATTTTTTTCGCTTTCATAAATAATTGTTATATTTTATTTCGATATACCACAATAATTGGTATCAGAGTCGTGTTTCAGATCTAAGGAAGAATGATGACTGCAGATGAAGTAAAGATTTCAGAGATCAAGAAATTTGATGATAAATTTTGGTTATTGGAGGATGCAGATGAAGACTACCTCTATAAGAAGAAACTTCATCTTCCGTTATTGGGGAAAATGCCTGAAATGATGGATTAGGCTGAAAGGAATTTGTTTGATCAACAAGTTTTGGGGGTTATTCGATTGACCCTATTGAGATCTGTTTCACATAACATCATCAAAGAGAGGTCGACTGCAGATCTCATGACAGCCTTATCATGTATGTATGAAAAATCATTGACGAATAACAAAGTATACTTGATGAAAAAGTTATTGAACTTGAAGATGGTGGAAGGTGTTCTGTTGCTCAGCACCTGAATCATTTCAATACTATCACAAATCAATTGTTCTCTTGAAATTGATTTTGATGATGAGATACGTGTGCTGATATTGTTGACATCATTGTCAAATATTTAGGAAGTCATGAGGATCACGGTAACACTTTTGCAGGTAAATCTAAACTGAAATGTGATGATATTCGTGATTTGATTTTGACTGAGGAGGTGTGCAGGAAAGGTGCAGGAAAGATACTGGCGAGACTGGCGAGATCTCAGGTTCAAGTTTGACACTGAATGTTGATTTCAGAGGGAGATGGTAGGACATAAACTCAAATAGAGGGAGATCAAAATCAAAGTTTGGTCAGCAGACAACCTCCTGGAATTGTGGCAAGACTCGCTAGAGGAACTGCAAGAATCTCAAGAATATGAAGAATAATATCACAAATGTGGTATCTGAAGAAGTACATGATGCACTATTGCTGACAATTCATATTTTTATTGATGATGGAAGTGAAAATGAGAGTGAGTCCGGGGTACTTATTCCTATTGTTCCACAGACAGATGATGAAGAACCACAGAGCTATGAAAAAATCTTGTAAGATGAAAGTTTGAGCAAGTGAGAGCTTGCAGAACTTCCACTAGAGAAGAAGACTTTACATAACAAGTGGGTGTACCGGGTGAAGACTGAGCATGATGACAGTAAGAGGTACAAGGCTAGACTTGTTGGAAAAGACTTTCAGCAGATGCAGGATATTGCCCATGCAGTGAGAGTTCTAAGCAGATAAAAGAGTAACCTAAGAAATAACTTGGAGGTGCAAAACTATGTGGACCCTGTTGATATGCTGACTAAGGGTGTTACTCTTGAGAAACTTCAGTTGTGCACAACTTCAGTTGATCTTCTGTTGTGAAGAGGATTTGAGTTGCAGAGGTGGAGGATTTATATTTGAAGAAAAATGTGACGCCGCTAGTGGAGAATATCAGTTTGAGGAAGAAAGCATTGTGGTCTGTGTACCGGTCTCCAAGTGGGAGATTTGTTGTTTGGAGCCTGGTTCAAATAACGCCCAACCCGTCTCCCGCTCCCGCTCTGTTATGACCACGATCCCGCTCCCGCTCCCGTTCGCGAATCGTCGCGCCTTCCATTTTCGCTAACAGAGAAACTGCTCCCGCCTTCTTCTGTCGCAAAACGAAGCATCCCTTCTCCCCTGCTGTTTCACAATAAAAGGAGCGGTTCTCCTTCATATTTAGTTTACGAAACGACCTTTTTGGTGTTCTTCTTTGGGCTTCATCGGGATAGAGGAAGAGAAGTGCATGCAGTAGTTCCTTACAGCAAAAGGAAGAAGTAAAAAGAAGATTATTTTCCTTTGGCTTCTTCTTGGTGAATTGTGACAGAAAAGAAATTGAGTTTATTTTTCTTGTAAGTTTATCTTCTTCGGTGTGTCTCGGTGTAAAGAGAGAAGAGAGAGCAAAGAAGTGAGGGATCCCTCTTGTAAATCGATACGATCGACTAGTGTATATTACTTAAGTAATAAAATCCTCTGCAACTTCGTGGACGTAGGCAATTTGCCAAACCACGTAAATCTGTGTGTTCCGTTGTGTTATTATTTTTTCGTGTGAATTTTCTCGTTCTATTTTTTCGCTTTCATAAAAAAATTGTTCTTTTATTTTATTTCGATATTTCACAACAACAATATTGAGAATGCTATACTAGATGTGAGATAAACTCTTAACGGATTTTGACAATGGCGACATTTACATCATAACACACAATTCTTATGTATTTACATATCGGGCACCTAAACTTTCATATTTACTCAAATCTTTAATATCACATAAAAAATTGTATTATTAGCACATTTAAAAAGTGAAATCCGCTTTTTCATGCATAGTTTTAAAGCATCAGAGTGATATGTATGTAAATATGGAAATTTTGGTGTGAGATGTAAATAAGTAAGAATTTTGTGATTCCCTTTGAGAAATCAGTTTTAGAGTGTTCAGAAGTTGCATATACTAAAGATATCATTAGAAAATAGATTGTTGTTGTTTGAGCATTTAAGTGAAGTGCTAAAGTTGTATCAACTTAGGAAGGAAACAATATTAATGCGGAACAATTGAAAGAAAAAGAATTTGCCTAAGTTAGCATAGCTAGAAGAAGTTGGATTTATGCAAATTAGGGTTAACACCACTGCATGCAAGCGAAGGATTCACAAAAACTTCAAATTGTTAATATGGGGATGATGATGATTATGATGGTCATAATGACGATGATTATGTTTTGATTGCGAACGTTTTCAGCCTCTCTTATAATAATTTTTATATAGATATGCATAATTTTGTGGTTCTAACAGTATTTAATCTTTATCTGAAGGATGAAAACTGTCTTTCACCACATGTTATTATTATGTTTTTCTTTTGCCCGCCCTTATTCTAGATTTGAAGACTATTGTTTTTCCCAGATTGTGCTATGTTTTATTTGAACTGTTTTTCTGGTACTTAAGAGACTTCTAGTTTAATTATTGTCGTTGAGTAGCATATGCTATGGTCATCTGACAAATTGGGATTCAACTTCTCTTAATTTTTTCAGTGACCTTTTTTTCTCTTTATTTAATTTTTTTTTGTTTGAGACCACTTTTGTGATCACTAGGTGTGAATCTTTGACTTATGCAAGGATTAGGAATGTTCCTTTTCCATTTTATGACAGGCTAAATATGATATTTGAAAAGAGATGAATATCATGTTTTGTCCTAATGAGCACGCGGAGCAGTGTAAACGAGTCAAGCCGAGCTCGAGTCATCCCACCCCTAATTGAGTTGGAGCTTGAGTTCAGGCTTAATTTTTTGAGATTGAGTTAAATCAATTGTTTACTATGAAAGAGAAAAATGATTATAATTTAATTAATTATTTTAATAAAATTATAAAAGAATGGAAAGTTAAAAAAATAGTAATAAATACTTGATTTTAGAAAGTGAGATATATTTTAGGGGCTTTACATACATAGCACCCAAAAATTACATATTTATCTATCTCACGCCAAAACTTTTATATAATTACAAACATCATATGAATTATAATTACAAACATCATATGAAAAGTAGCACTCATTATCACATTTTAATAGTCAAATTCATCTTTTCATCCATAGATAAAGTGCCGTGTGTGTAAAAAATGAAACTTTGAGTGTGAGATAGGTAACTCCATAGAAATTGGGTGCTATGTATGTAATTTTTCCTATATTTTATCAACTTGATACTTAAATTATTATAATTTTGATATACTATAAGTATATTTATATCCATTTCTTTTAAGCAAACTAGTTAGTGAGGTAACGAGTCAAGTTAAGGTTGGTTTAATTATCGAGCTTGGCTCACGAGCCATTTATCGAGTCAAGCCTGAGTTGGATCACGATTTGACTTGATTAACTTACACTCCTACTCGTACATTTTGGCTCACGATTTGGCTTGGTTCACTTACACTCTTAGTCATATGTTTGTAGGATATCTCTACCTCAATGTTATGTGTCAACCATCTGTGTTGTGTTTTCATTTACAAATTTAACTAAATCTCTTCCAATTTGCTTCTATCTAATATGCCTTCTCTATTTTTATTCTGTTAGTAAGTTTAAATGTAGGAGCTAGAATGCTTACATATGAACCCAGCATTTTTTTACATTCAGGAGAAATGGCTCTTCTCGTCGAAGGTCTGGGCGTTGGTGCAGATACTTCGATCGAGGAGTACATCATAGGCCCTGCTAATGAGATCAGCGATGAACAAGAACAGAATGGTGACAAGGAACAAATCACCCTCTACGGGCCTGAAGAAGGTGTTTCATGGGTTGCTCGCCCCATAAAGGGGCAGAGCATCCTCGGCAGCGCCCTCGGTGCCGTTTCTCGCCATGGAAGCAGCTTGGAAAGACCAAGTAACATTCCTCTTATGGATCCTCTCGTCACCCTCTTTGGTAGCGTCCACGAAAAACTCCCGGTCACTGAGATGGGCAGCATGAGAAGCACATTATTTCCTAACTTCGGCAGCATGTTTAGTGTTGCGGGGCCGAAAACCGATCAGTGGGATGAAGAAACTGGCCATAGAGAGGGTAATGACTATGTATCGGATGCATCGGGAAGTGACGGTGAAGACAATTTACAGAGTCCGCTGCTTTCTCGTCAGGCAACAGAGATGGAAGCGAAGGACAATGTAACTCCGCACGCTGCTCCGGAAAGCGCGGAGGCCGTCGGAAGTATGGGGATTGGTGGAGGATGGCAACTGGCGTGGAAATGGACGGAGCGAGAGGGGCGGGATGGGATTAAGGAAGGAGGGTTTAAAAGGATCTATCTGCACCAAGAGGGTGTGCCGGGCTCAAAGAGGGGTTCGCTTGTTCAAGTTCCAGGGCAAGAAGTGGGAGAAGAGAATGAGTTTATCCAAGCTGCTGCATTGGTGAGTCAGCCCGCGCTTTACTCGAAGGAGCTGGTGGACCAGCACCCGGTTGGGCCGGCAATGGTGCATCCATTGGAAGCTGTTGCTGAAGGTTCTGTGTGGGCAGATCTTCTTGAACCAGGTGTCAAACAGGCACTGATTGTTGGCGTTGGTATTCAGCTTCTGCAACAGGTGATACTTTTCTTTGTTTGTTATGAGCATTTTTTTCGTTCATGACCTTATAATTTGGAAAAAAAAACAGATAATTAAGTTCTAGTGATGAGAAAAAGTGTAGAAGGTATTCTAGTGTAATTGAAGATGCCAATCTTGGAGTACTAACCAGTATTAGAGGCAGCTCTGGACTAATAAAAAAGATTTCACAATTATTTTAGGTTGTATAAATAATATCCATAAACTTGCATCTTTTTGTTGAGTTGAGCTATGCAATTTTAAAATTTTTTTTCAACATGTGAAAGTAGAATGAATAACCTGCCTGTTATATTATTTTTGAGAAAATTATCAAAAAGGTCCCCTGAATCTATTTAGAGGACTATTTTAGTCCCAGAGTTTGAAGGAATGTCAAATTAGTCTCCAAATGTTTTTCACGAGGGCTAAAGTAGTCCAGCATGGGGATTATTTCAACCCATATTAAAAGAGTCGGAGGACTAATTTGACATTTTGATAAATTCTGGGACTAAAATGATCCCATGTAATAGTCAGGGTCTTTTTTTATCACTTCACTGTTTTTGTATTTCAATTATGAAATTCTCTATTTTCTGCAGTTCTCTGGCATAAACGGTGTCCTGTATTACACGCCTCAAATTCTCGAGCAAGCAGGCGTTGCAGTGCTCCTTAAAAACCTCGGGCTTAGTTCCGATTCATCGTCCATCCTCATCAGTTCTCTCACTACTCTGTTGATGCTCCCTTCTATAGGTGTTGCCATGAGACTGATGGATATATCTGGGAGAAGGTTTTATCTTCCTTCCCTCTTCAACTTGTTATGCTTCTGTTTTGCATTGTTTACCCGCAACCCACAAATATTGCCTAAAGCCTAGTTTGGTTGGTTGAAGTTAGAACACTCGTTTTGATGCACAATGTGCTTGATCATCAACCACCAGATTAATCTGCATTTTATATTATTGGGGCATTTACATACATACCATACAATTTTTACATATTTACATAACACCCAAACTTTAAAATTTATATGCATTGCACTCAAATATTTAATATCACGTAGACAATACCACTATCATCTACTTCTAAAAAGGTGAATACTTCTTTTTCATGTATAAGATTATCACACCATGTGTAAATATAAAAGAATTGTGTGGTATGTATGTAAATTTCCCTATGTTTTTTAAGGATCAATCTTAACACAATATCGTATCAAACTAATGAAATTGACCTTAAAAAGTTCAAAATGCCTTCATGAAAAGTTTTTTACATTAATGTTTACAAAGAGAATAAAATTTGCGTAGAACCAAATTGGTTTAAATTTGGCCACTTTAAGGGGCAAGTGAACACCTCAAAAAATATAGGGTAAAAATGAACACACTTTCAAAAGTGGATTAAAATAAACACTAACATTCAAAATCCATGAAACCAAAATCATCATTTCTTAGAACAATTTGATTAAGTGGCCAGATTGTTCCATTGATGAACATTCGACAGAACGCCCACCTTCAATTCAACTTCAGCACAATCAAAACAAGCAACATCTAATGATTCCTTTTTTCTTCTCCAAATGATCCTGCGACAACTCTTTTACTTTCATTGCTATCTTGCAGGTTTCTTCTCCTCTCCACCATTCCCATCCTCATTTGCTCGCTACTCGTACTAATCATCGCCAATCTTGTCGAACTCGGAACCGTAGTTCATGCCGTCCTTTCCACGATCAGCGTCATCGCCTATTTCTGCTGCTTTGTCATGGGATTCGGCCCGATCCCCAACATTCTCTGCGCGGAGATCTTCCCCACTCGGGTTCGTGGCGTCTGCATCGCCATTTGCGCTCTTGTCTTCTGGATTGGCGACATCATCGTCACCTACTCCCTTCCCGTCATGCTCAACAGCATCGGCCTTGCCGGCGTCTTTGGGATTTACGCCATCGTCTGCGTCATCGCATTCATCTTCGTCTTCCTCAAGGTGCCCGAGACAAAGGGAATGCCTCTCGAGGTCATCACGGAGTTCTTCGCCGTGGGTGCAAAGCAAAAGCTGCAGGCAAAGCAGCTTCCTGCCACTAATGGATGAGAGTTTGATGGAAGAAGTTAAGATAGGGAAGAGAGGAAGAAAGAGAAGCTGCAGGGCTAAAATACTAATAAGGTTGATGAAAATTTATGGAGGTTGCAGGTTGTTTTCTATGCTTTTAGTGGTGTTGTATTCATTTTACATTTGTGAGATTTAGTTAGTTTCGTAACTTTTGCTCTTATGTTCTGATGAATTTTATGTCTTATTTTTGTTTCATCTTTTGTTGTTTTGTTGTGGAGATGCTGTTATTTTTAAGTTAGAAAGCCAACATTGTCGTATGTGAAATTGCATTGTGTGGATTTCTGGTTCATTTTGCAAATTAGAATGACTAGATTTAGTTTATGGTGAATTTGATATGTGAATAATTGTTTGGAATTTATGTTATAGTTAGAATAAATTGAATCTACTTATTTCAGATGGGGGTTCACTAGAGCCTGAAAATGTCTAAAATGAGTTTGAAATATTGAAAAAGGGGCATTTAAAACATACCACCCAATTCTTACGCATTTACATGTATAACACCTAAACTTCAATTTATATATTTATGCCACCCAAATCATTCATTTTGCATAAAAAATATTTAAGCTTTTTAAATGTGAACTAAACCTTTTCATATATAGGAAAGGTGACATGTATGGAAATATTGAAGTTTGTGTTTGATATGTTAATACAAAATTATTGAGTGGGATGTACGAAAATCTTATTTAAAAGATGTATTTGAGACCAGAATTGGACTAGCAAGTTAGGCATGATTATTTGGAGGATAGCCCAAGTCATAAGGTGATCTTTTCATATCATTAAAAACATGATTTAATGAGGAAGAAAATGCTTTATCATTTTCAGAGTTTAGATGTTCGGCTGATCGTTGCTGAATCTTATGATTCAAAGTGGAAGATAATGTTCTGCCCTTTCTAGAGTTTTGATGTTTGATTGTTTGTTGCTAACTTGTATATCTCATGCTTTAATAGATAATTTATTAGGAAATTGCCCTCTTATGATTGTGAGGATAATGGTCCCCAAACTTTCTATAATGGTATTTAAATTTAATATTAATTTGGCACTAGAAAAATTTAAGCCCTTTATGTGCCTTTCAGATTGATATTGAGTTGCTAAGGTTGATTATGGTGTTTAATATCAATGATTTTAGTGTAAAATCCTTATAACAATAGTGAATGAATTGATTCTTCAGTGAGATAAGTACCATCAATTCTTCACTTTATTATAGTTAAATAATATCTATTTACCATTATCGTGAACATGTTTGCGTGAAGTTTATGAGATAATAAGCCTCTAAGGATGTTCATAGAGAAGATTTTATCTACTAGGTGCCCTTATGGTCTCTCATAATAGAGTTCCTCCAAGATCAAATCCAAGAGTTAGGAACCCTTTTGCTTTTGAATCAATATGCTCATGAAGCACTTTTAGATAGGAATAGAACAAGCACACCACTCATCTTCATGATGTTTTAAGCATTGTAAAGCTATTCGTGTATATATTTTGTTTCATCTCTATCATTTTTTATTTCCATCGTTTCTTCCCTCGATTTGATTATTCTATGGTCACATTTCTAACTTAAGAAACAAAATCCTATCGTAAGCTTAACTTTTCCGATTTCTCTCAATTTGGTTATCAACACTATGATTTTCTTAAAAATTATATGCATTGTTAATGAAAATATAATAATAAGTAATAAACATATGATTTCAAGAAATCATTAAATTAAGGGAGAGGTGATTAGATTAGGTGATGTTGGATGGGAAGGAGAAATGACAATAATTAGGGCTTTTTACATGCATATGATAAGAATATGAAAACAATATATTTGATATCTTAAGAAGTTACATGTAAATTTTGAAAATTTAAATTTATTAGTGCTAAATAGCAAAATACTTAAATTAGAATACACTCATAAGCCTATAAGTATCTTCTTATGCACACATTTTTCTTATAAGGTTGAATGTTGAGAAATTATTCCCTAATTTTGTAATATAATTTAATGATGTGTGGGTTGGGTTAACCCAAGCTGAAAAAAGCCCAACTCTTGGCCAAACTCCTGAGGGCCCGGCCAGTTCGGGCAAGCGTGGCTCCTCTAACCAACGACTCTTACCCACCCAGTTTAAGCAGACTACGTAAAGGAAATCGGGATTAGGGTTAAATCTCTAGTTATTGATGGGGAGAGAGATGGACGGAGAGGAAGAAGGAGCTGTCGGCTTTCCTCAGAGCAAGCCTGGTGTCCTCCTCATCGGCTGCCCCAACATCGGCAAGAGAACACTTCTCTCTAGTTAATTTTCTCTCTCACTCAGCCCCTCACTCTCAGATCCGTTCCTTAGATTTATATCAGTAATAATCTCATAATTTTGTGATTGGGTTGTGGAAAAAGATGACAACCGATCAAAATAAGGTTGTCGTTACTACTTTCCTTATGGGCCTGTGCTGAATAGGAGAGCTTTACATTGGCGGCAATGAAAACTGGAAGTCGATCCAAAATAATAGGAGACAGATAAGTTACTTAGTGGCGAGTTTTGGGGTTGTATTATTTGTCAAATATTGTTTATGTTGGATTCATGGGTCTTGACAGGGAACAGTAGAGATCATGGCGAAGATGAGGCAAGAACAATATGAGCTAGGTAATTTAGGTTTACCTGTGAGGACTACAGCAAAATAGCGATGAGAATGTGAAGAAGGGTAGAGGATTTCACGGTGATGGAGTAGGAGCAGAGGAGGAGCCGAAACACGAATAACATTGCATAATTCACTCAAGTTTAGGATCTATCAAATCCCATGAGAATCCAAATAGGAGAAACAGCTCAGATTCAAGCAAATAGTAGGATTTACATACCCTAGAAATCTGTTTTGTAACAGTTACTTTGTGGGTGGGTTGTTTAATTAAGATTTAGTAAATCTTATAAATCCATACTTAGTCATTAAATTCTGTTTGAATTAATTGATATTACTTCTAGTTAATTCCTAGTAAATTATTTGACTGGCATTTTCAAAATTTTGAATTTTAATAAATGAAAAGTTGATGCATAATATAGCGAAGTGATTTAAATTTACTAAGTCCATGATTTGGCCCAAAATGAGATTGAAGAAGGTAATAGGATTAACATGTATAAATTTTCTTTTGGAAGTTTTACCCTAAATTTTGGCTAAATTATGCAACCACAAATAATCACTAAATTCTGGTTAAATCCTAGTTAAATTCACATGACACACATTCCCCTTAATTTGGATTTGCTACATGACATTTGAGGACTTCAAGTTAAAAGGCAAGAGAATTGATGTACTTGGTGATTATAATAAGAATAAATATTGCTTGTTTGCAAGAATTAAATGCGAAAAGAAAAAAATTCAAGGCTCTTAGGAAATGTTATAGATTATTTGATTTTGGAAAGACTAATTATAGAAGTGAGGTTGTTGATAGAAATTTGGTAATCAAATCATCCATAATTTATGATTTTGGCATGACATCTTTGGAACATCTAAAGCATCATGAACGTTCAAATTTAAATAGTTTGATTACTTGGTTGAGACTGTTAATGGTGTTGATTTTTAGTTCAAACCATTTCGATTAAAGATCACGTCATCAGGATTTCAGTGTAGATAAATGTTTTATTAGATTCTTGTCAGTTGAAATTGGGAGGCAAAAAAACTGAACCTTTGAATGGCAGTCCATAGCTATTTTGATTTGGATAAATTTTGATTTTTTTTTTTTTGTTGTTGTGATAAATTTGTATATTAAGAATCCATAGGGGTGGCTGTAGTTATTTTGTAAAGTTGTTATGGAGAAAATAATTTTTTTGAAAACTGTTATGGATATTATAAGTTTTGTGTGTGTGAAAAGTTAGACAATAGCTTTTTAGTAGACCAAGTTCATAAAAGCAATTTCACATCATAAAATTTTTTGAAAAGCAATAAAAAGAAAACATATAGTAGTATCGTGACTTAAATAATTTTATAACATGTCTTTGTACAATATGTTCATGTGATAATTTGTCTTCCATAAAAAATAAAATAATTTCATGGTAATAATCATTTGCTTTGTTTAACATGCAAATTGGACATATACATCATCCGTTAAAAAAAATAATAATGTCAGCATTCTATGTCTTATTCTGATGCATAAATTTGCATAATAATCATACTAATTATTAGGAATCATGCTATGAACATATAAATCTATGTATGAGTAATCAATGTAGTATCATTTACATTTCTTCAAATATAATCATATAGAAAATATGTTCATGTAGGATCATGTAGTATTACCCAACGTATAGTATGAGCACATAGAACAAAACATATAGTGTTCCTTTATTAATGTGTCAAAACATGAATTTTGTAGAATCATTCATAACATATCATCATCATCATGATGATGAGTATTTTGTGTTTTATACATATCCTTCATGGTACCTGTTTATGTAGAACCATCTGTATAACAATATTAAAGAAAATTCCCTTTCATGCACTAATAAATGAAATTAGCTAAATATTAGCATTCATTGAAAATAATGCTATGTACAATCAATCACCAATAAATAATATTTTAATTATAGTAAACTTTGTATAATTATAATCAACAAATTAATAACTTTCTCATATTTAGATTTATTGTTCATCACTCAATATTTTAGATATAACTTTCATATTTGTTTTATTCTCAGTAGCTATTCATCATTTTGTTTAATTTGAACTCTAGATGATCTAAGAATTGTCAAAATTGTGACAAAAATTATGTCTTATATTGAAATGATTCAGTGAAATATATTTTTATGTAATAACATATCATATTATATAGAAATACCTCAAATAAATATATATTTATGTATGGAGTGATCAAACCATATAGGTTATACAAAAAGTTGTGTTTGTTATTTTGATGGTTCTAATTACTCAGTCAATCCAATTTTAAATTGACAAACTAACTAATAATAATTATATCTAATTTAGGTTAATATTATAATTAGAACCTAATTTGAGTCTGAAATTATCAAGAAACATAACATAGTGGCAGCTTTTTGTTTTTATAAATTTATGATCAAGAGACCATTAATTATAAAGTATAGAATGCCCAATTAATGGTTTGTCAGGATATTCTAATTAAATTTATGATCAAGAGACCATTAATTATAAACTATACTTAGTTAAAGTTAATGCAAAACATCTTCTACAATAAGAAAATACACTAGAGAATTATTATTTGATTGTTAGGTCATTAAAATGCCTATAGAAAGTTTTATATGATTGCATTCTAGAGCCACTCAGAACTTCCGTCTTAATGTTGAGAGTTTAGCATCATATTAAAAGTTGAGAGAAAATTACTGAGGTGAATTGGGTTAGTCATAGGATGATTTCATTAACTTGACTATTATCTTATTTGATCACCGGTCATTACCTTTAATTAATGTTATTTATTTGATCTCATTGTGTGCTTATATTATTGATCAACGTTAGCATCCTTGATTTTTGCATAAATATTTCATCATCTCGATTGAATCTATGGTGAATGGGCCTTTTGCACTAAAAAATGATGGTAGATTATTCCTATAATTTGAACTTTTAAACTTTTGCAGAGGACCATACAAGAATACTATTTTTGGCATTCAGGCACCATTACACAGACTTTATATCATAGGGCATTTTACATGCATACCCCCAATTTTTATGTATTTACATATCTAACAGCTAAACTTTGCTTTTTAGATTTATACCACCCAAATCTTTCATGTCACATAAAAAATTACCACCATTTTAACTTTTAAAAGGTTAAATACACCTTTTTTATTCATAAGTAAGGCGGTGTGTATGTAAAAATTGAACTTTAGCTGTTAGATATGTAAATAGATAAGAATTAAGTGATATGTGTGTAGATCTTCCTACATCATAATTCATGATAGCCTATTTTGAAAGTCCAAGAAATTTATCTCTTATCATTTCATGAAATTTCCTGCTGCGATTGTTATTATGAAAATGAAATCGTAACTTTGATCTTTCTTTTAATATCATATCTGTACTTTTGTTTATGTTTTGTTTGAATAATCATGTGCAGACCACACCGGAGACCGCTGTTGTTCTGATTTCTTAACCTCACCATGAATGTTATTCTGCTTGCAGGGTTACTTTCAATTGATATTCCAGATATATCTAACTTATCTTCAGGAATATTTTGTCAAGGGTAAGTAATTTTGGGAGATAGAAGTACTAGTCTTGTATCCTTGATAGGCAACATTTGATGCCTACCTATATAATTTGTCTTTGCAGGTGGACTATTGAGACCAAGTATTACTCTGCAGAACTCTCCATATGGACAGCCCATCTTGATGATGGGATATCCTTACAAAGGTTGCTGGCTTCCAAGCAATTAGCAGCATTGGTGATGGTTTTTGACATGAGCGATGTTAGAACCATTCTTTATCTCTTTTTTTTTTTTTTTTTTTGAATGCAACAACAACAACAAGAAGCTTTTTTCCCACCATGTGGGGTCGGCTACATGAATCCTTTTTCTCCATTAGTGTCATATTTTTATTTAATTCTAATAGATTAAGATTATCTTTTATACAATATGCCCAAGTCTTTTTAGGTCCACCTCCACCTTTCTTCATATAAGTCTAATCTAAAACGTCTACTCTTCTAATTGGATCATCAGATAGTCGACGTTTAATGCGACCAAACCATCTAAAATGACTCTCTCTAATCTTGTCTGCTATCGGAGCACACCAACTCTACCACAGATATATTCATTTCATATTTTGTCTCTAAGTGTCAAAGCACTCATCCACCTAAGCATTCTCATCTCAGCAACACTTAAAATAGTCCCTTTATTATTTAAGCGGGTCCATTTTAGTCTTAGAGTCTATGAAAATGCCAAATTAGTCCTCATACTATTTTAGCATGGGCTGAAGTAGTTCCCAGGGGTACTATTTTAGAATCTGGAACTAATTTAATACTTTTATAAAATTTGGGATTAAAATATCTCTTGAGAGAGAGTCAGTACCATTTTGACACTTTTCTCATTATTTTTTTTTAAACTTGTAATTTCGTTAATCTATGCTACTTTTACAGGTAAAGGGGGTTAAAACATTGATTACTTTTTTTCATTTGCAGGAATCTTCTTTTCTTACTCTGAAGGATTGGGTTTCTGGAATTGATATTGGAAATTTTCAAATTCTATTATGCATCGGAAATAAAGCAGACCTAGTGCCTGGTCATTATGCCCATACAGAATACAGAAGACATTTACAGAAGAAGCAGGGAGAGTTGACCGGCGATCCTGATCCTGAATTTTGGGATTATGGGATTAGTGAAACTGAGAGCTGCAGCCTATTGGGGAATGAAGATCTTTCTGTTGAAATAAAAAATTCATGTATGGTGTGGTGTATTGAGCACAACATAGAGTATATTGAGGCTTGTGCATCCAATGCGGACTTTGACAAATGTTGGTCTCCAAACCTCTTTCAATACTTTTTTATTTGGGGACGGGGCACATACCATTCTATTCCCATGTATTTACTTATCTAACACCCAAACTTTTTTTTTTAATATTTATACTGCTGAAATCATTCATAACACATCAAAAGCTCCACTATTTTTACTTTTCAAAAAGGGAAATACACCTTTTCATGCATAGGTAGGGTGGCGTATATGTAAAAATTAAACTATATCTATGTAAATACACAAGAGTTGATTGGTATTTATGTAAATTTAACCTTTTTTTCATATGGCTGAGACATTTAGTCTGCTTAAATTCTGCACTTTGTCCTGCCAATAAATACTCTTGTTCAATCCAGACACAAATCATTACTACTTATTTGAAAGGTTGGTTATTATGTTTTTTCAACTAGTTTTTTTATTAATATATCAATTATAGAAGATATTTCACATTCATTCCCGTGTATAATCTATAATGCTTTGCCAAAATTTTAAACTTTTAGAAGGTTTGAATAGTCGAAAACAAGGTTACCGTACTTATGCGACCTGGATCTAAGCATATTTATTTGCTGACAGGTTTATCAGTTGATGGTGATGTCCAAGGTGTAGAGCGTCTTTATGGAGCTCTTGCAGCCCACATGTGGCCTGGAATGATCTTGAAGTCTGGAAATTTGATCAAATTTCCTGATCTTGTTGAGAGGGAAGGTACAATACACACAATTTTTTGCAGTTTTTAGACACTGACTTTACAGTACTTACCATGTAAAGGCCGTGTTCAAATATATTGAGAATTTCAGAAAAGTGTCAATAAGAAAAATGTCAAAATAGTCCCCTGACTATTTTCACGGGGGCATTTTAGTCCCAAAGTCTATAAAAGTGTCAATTTAGTCCTGAAATTTTTTTATGATGGGCTGAAATAGTACCAATAAAGGATTATTTCAGCTCCAATTTAAAGAGTGTGTTGGCTAGTTTGACACTTTTATAAATTATAAGACTAAAATGACCCCATGTTAATAGTCAAGAGACTAAATTCTTTAGAATTTAGATACATAATTGGTGTTTTCTTTATGTATCATATTATATTTAAAATTGTTGCCTTGCCATCATGATTGCATGATTAGTGCGTACCTCAGGATGCTTAGTTGGGTATTTATTATTGACTATATCACATTCAACCTAGGTGAATAATAAGTCGTAGCGAATAGAGGTGGTAGACTCTTTGGTCTTGTCTCCTTTTTTTTCTCACAATACTCTTCATTGAAGTCACTGCTTAATAATTCTTTGGAAGATTTATATACATATCACTCAATTCTTTTGTATTTACATGTTTAACACTTGAAGTTCAATTTTTACATACATATCACCTTACCTATGCATGTAAAGTTTTAATAGTGGTATTTTAGAGGTGATATGAAAGATTAGGTGGTATAAATGTATACAACAACAAGTCTTTATCCCACTGAGTGGTCGGCTACATGAATCTTTTTTTCTCTATTGCGTCTCATTGAGTGTCATATTTTCATTTAACTCTAATAGATTAAGATCATTTTTATACGATACACTCAAGTCTTTTTAGATCTATCTTTTTGCCTTTCTTAACATAAGTTGAATCTAAAACATCTACTCTCCTAATCACATTATTAGATGATCGATGTTTAATGTGACCAAACCATTTAAGACAACTCTCTCTAATCTTGTCCGTCATTGGAGCTACACCCTATCATGGATATATTCATTTCACATTTTGTCTCTAAGTGTCACTCATCCACCTAAGCATTGTCATTTCAGCAACACTTAACCTTGTTTCATGCTTCTCTTTTAAAAGCCAACATTATATGCCATAGAGCATTGCAAGTCTCACTACCATCTTATAAAATTTCCTTTATGTCGAAGTGGTACTTTTCTTTAACACAATAGGCCCGATGCATTCCTCCACTTCAACCAACCAACTTGAATTCTACTATTGACATTCCCATCTATAATACCATAACTTTGAACAATAGACCTGAGATATCTAAAACATTCACACCTTTTAATGATTTGATCACCTATAGTTACAACGCTGCCACTAAGGCTACTACTGCTAAAATTGCAGTCCATGTATTCAATTTTAGATCTACTCAAACGAAGACCTTTAGACTCTAATTTAGACCTCCATAATTCAAGTTTTTTCTTGAATTCTTTCCAATTTAGACCTTCATAATTCAAGTTTTTCCTGAATTCTTTCTCTAGTTTTATCCATAAGAAGAATATCATCAACGAAAATCATACACCAAGGTACATCCACCTATAAATGCCCAGTAAGAACATCCATAACTAATGCAAAAAGATATGGGTTTAGAACCAATTTTTGATGTAATCGAACTGAAATAGGAAAATACTTGGTCAATCCTCCTATTCAAGTAAAAACTCTAGTATACATATCTTTAATGACTTGAATATAAGTCATATCAACACATTTTTTCTCTAGAATTCTCCAAAAGACTTCTCTTTGAACCTTATCATAAGTTTTTTTTAAAATCAATTAAAATTATATGTAGATCCTTCTTACTCTTTTTGTACTTCTCTATCAAATCTCTCAATAAATGTATAGCTTCCATTATAGACATGCCCAACATAAATCCAAACTGATTATGAGAAAATTTGTACCACATCTTAACCTATGTTCAATTATTCTTTCCCATAAATTTAAAATGTGACACATCAACTTAATTGCTCTATAATTTGAGCACTCTTCTGCATCCCCTTTATTCTTAAAAAATGGGGACCAAAATATTCTTCCTCCACTCCTCAAGCTTCTTTTTAGTTTTTAAAATAATATTAAAGAGTTTAGTAAGTCAATAAACTCCTAAATCTCTTAAATATTTTCATACTTCAATTGGGATACCTTCATGTCTTGCTGATTTTCTACCATTAGTTTTCTCTATATCCTCAATTTCTTTCTTACTAATGTGATGATAAAAATAAAATGTTTTATTATTATTAACGATATTAAGATCACTATGGTTGATCGTATTTTTAAAAATTTCATTAAAAAGTTTATCAAAATAGCTCACTCACCTATGTTGAATATCTTCCTATAAGAAAATCACTTTTTGATTTTCATCTTTAATATAGTTTACTTGAATTAAATTTTTACTTTTCTTTTATCTTTGTTTGACTATTTTATACATATATTTTTCAACATCTTTAGTATCCAATTTATTATAAAGATCACTAAAAATAAAATTTTAGCATCACAAATTATACTTTTAGACTCCCTACAAGACACCTTATATTTTCCCAGTTCTCTAAGCTTTTACATTTAAATTAATTTTTATGACACACTTCTTATATTTAATATTTTCTTGCACATTCTTAGTCCAACACTAACTATTTTTATTTATAAATTTTTTTTATTCTCTAAGTATAACTTTTGTCACTTGTTTAATTGTGTTTGTTGCTTTATCCCTTATTGAATTAGATTCTTCATTAACATTTCAAATTATGAAATCTTGAAGTTTACTCCTAAAAATATTTTTACTTGTCTTTTAGGTGCCCGTATCAAATTATCTGATAATAATTTATTGTATTCTTTATCTTGTAACTCTTCATCTTAAAATCCAGAACTATAAATCAATATTGAGTACTTAAATTTTCATTTGGAATAATTGTTGGGCTGTGGAGTCTAAGCACAAGGCATTAGGCGCATATGCACTGAGTTGTGGGCCCTTCACCACCCACTTAGGTGATGCTCGAACAATGCAGCCGACACATATGCACCCCCTATAGAGCGGGCGCTACTCTTATTCTCGAGAGTCCCACATCTATTGGCGCCTAGGCGCCCATTATGGGGTGTCGATAAAAAGCGTTTGGCGTTTAGACGCCAAGTTTGAGCGCCTAAGCGAACAGTGCGGTTACTACATGAAAAATTAGTTTTTAAGGCAATTTTTTAGGGTGGATCAGTGAGCTTGCTGTTTTTTTTCTTCTTCTAAATTTCTCAACGAGCATCTCGGTGAATGTGATGAGAGTCGAAGAGGTGGATTTTAGTGATTCGATGTAATTTTTTTGCATCGGATTTGAAAAGAAAGATTATTAGTGCAAGTCTTCTAAGTTTCTTCATGTGGGTGTTGAGAAGAAACTTGTGTGTCATTTGTAAAACTTTCTTAATTTCATAGTGAAATTTATGGTGGTGTGGCTCCGTAGTTTTTTCCCGTTATCGTGTTTTTTCACTAAAATTCTTGTGTGTTTTTCTGGTTGTTTTGATTGTACTTCTGTGTTAAATTTTTGTTTCGATTTTCTCAAATCCTGTGATACTATTCTGTGGCAAAATTAAAAGGAAACTCTTTCGCAGTAGTTTTTCATAACAAACTAGTATCACAACGAGGTTTGATTCGAGTGAGAGTAATGACTAAAGAAGTAAGGATCAAAGTGAAGAAGTTCAATGGGACGAACTTCTTTTTTTGGAAGATGCAGGTGGAGGATTTGTTGTGTCAGAAACAATTGTACTTACCATTACAATGAATCACAAGGAAGCCTGAGTCTATGCCTATGGAGGAATGGAAGTGTTGAATCAAATGACACTAGGTTTGATCAGGTTTATACTTTTCTCGTTTGTTGCGTTCAACATTGTGAATGAGAAACTATGGTGGATCTTATGGCAGCAATGACCAAGATGTACGAACCTTCTATTTTTATTAAGGTTTTGTGATGAAGAGGTTGTTTAATATGAAGATGGCAGAGCATCTCAATAACTTTAACACTGTGACGAGCCTGTTCTGTTATGTAGGGATCAAGTTTGATGATGAGGTCAGAGCACTGGTGATACTGTCTTGATTGCCAGAAAGTTGATATAGTTTGGTAACGGCGGTGAGTAATTCGTCAGGGGCTTTGAAGTTGAACTTTGATGATATCGTAGGTTTGATGCTGAATAAAAAAGTTCGCATAAAAGCAGCAAATGATGAATCTTCGGGTTCTGCGTTGAATGTTAATAACAAGGGAAGGAATCTGGGCATGAATACTAGCAGAGACAGATCCAAGTCCAAGAAAGGAAAGCCCAAGTCAAATAGAGGAGAATGCTGGAATTGCGATAAGAATGGGCATTTCAAGGACTGCAGAGCTCCAAGGAAAGCTGGTGGTGGAGAACAGGAAAGTAGTTTCTCTACTAATGTCTCCACAGGTGAAATCTAAAATGACCCCCTGATGTTATCCCTAGTTAGCACTCAATCCTGGATAGTGGATTCAGGTGTCTCTTTTCATCTTTTTCCCAATAAAGATGTATTTTAAAACTACACTCAAACAGATTTAGAGAAGGTTTATTTGAGAGATAATAAGACCTGCAATATAGTTGGAAATGGTGATGTTGATATAAAGTTGTTGAATGGAGCAATCTGGAAGCTTACTGAAGTTAGACATGTTCCTAGTTTTAAGAGAAACGTTATCTCTGTGAGCTAGCTGATAAAGTCAGGACTTGTGACTACTTTCACAGGTGATTCGTGGAAGGAGACCAGAGGGAACATTATTGATGGATTAGGGCAACATTGAAGGCACCCTTTATCTGATCAATGAAATGACTGATTTCATTGATGTGGTTGGAATCAGGGTGGATGCAGGTTTGTGACACCGTGGGCTTGGCCATATGAGAAAGAATAGTATGAAGTTCGTACTTTTGAAAAATAAGCTTCAAGGTCTAAAATCAGTTGATTTGGATTTCTGTGAAGACTGTATATATGGAAAGCAGAAGAAGATTTCTTTCTACAAGAGCGAGTCAATGGTGAAATCAAAGAAACTGGAGTTAGTGCATACTGACGTATGAGGTCATACTCCAATTCAGTACTTTGGAGGTTCTCACTATTTTGTCACGTTCATTGATGATCACACATAAAAGGTATGAGTTTATTTCTTAAAGCAGAAATTTGATGTATTTGAAGTCTTTAAGAAATGAAAGACTGATATAAAATGAGACGGACTTGAAGCTGAAGTGTCTCAGATCAGATAATGGGGGTGAGTACCACGATCATAACTTCTGGGTTTTCTGTGCTGCAGAGGGGATCAGACACCGGTTTACTATCCCAAGGACATCGCAACAGAATGATATGGCTGAGCACATGAATGGAATAACCATTGAGCGTGTTAGGAGCATGAGACTGCATGTAGGCTTGCTAAAACAATTTTGGGCAGAAGCAATAAACACAGTTGTTTATTTAATAAACCATAATTCATCAGTACCTTTGGAGAAAGACTTACCTGAAGAAGCTGAAGTAACAAAAATGTATGTCTATCTTGTTTAAGAGTATTTGTGTGTTTTGCATATGTGCATGTTGAAGCAAGGTCCAGGAGCAAGCTTGACTCAAAATTGGTTAGGCACACCTTCATTGGGTATGACTCAGATGAGTTTGACTACAAGTTTTGGGATTTTCAAAATCAAAATTTCATCAGAAGGGACGTCACATTCAACAAAATAGAGATGTACAAGGACAGGGTCAAAACTTACGACATTTCGTCAGCTACTTCTAAAGAATCTATATATGTGAAGATAAAAGATACTGGTGATCAGGAAGATGAAGAAAATACTGCTCAATCAGAAGGAGCACCGAAAGTTAGTTGCCTGCTACAGAAGTTGGGAGATCCAGCAGATTAAAACAACTCATATAAATGTATATTCCTTTACACTATTTGTTATTAATTGATAGTGGTGAATCCGAGTGTTTTAAGGAGGTCACTCAAGTTGAAGATTTAAGGGTGTAAGAGTTATCAATGGATGGAATGGAATCTTTGGAGTCAAATCATCCTTTACACTATTTGTTATTAATTGATAGTGGTGAATCCGAGTGTTTTAAGGAGGTCACTCAAGTTGAAGATTTAAGGGAGTAAGAGTTATCAATGGATGAAGGAATGGAATCTTTGGAGTCAAATCATACTTAGGATTTGACGTACTATCAAACAACAAAAGAGCATTGCACAACAAGTGGGTCTTCGGCTGAAAGAGGAGTCAAACTGCAGCAAACGCTACAAGGTAAGGCTTGTTGTGAAGGGTTTCCAACAAAAGAAAGGAGTGAATTACACAATGATCTTCTCCCCAGTGGTGAAGATGATGACTGTCAGGGTTGTGCTGAGTCTGATAGCAGAAGAAGATATACATATGGAACAGATGGATGTAAAAATAGCTTTCTTACATGGAAATCTGGAGGAGGATCTATACATGGTGCAACCACAAGATTATAAGGTTTTAGACAAAGAAGGTTTGGTCTGTAGTTTGAAAAAGAGCCTTTATGGCTTGAAGCAAGCCCTAAGATAGTGGTTAGGGGTGTAAACAAGACGAACACGAGTTGTTCACTAACAAAGAGTAGTTTTGACAACCCTAATCAAGTAGCCATAAAATGTTAAGGGTTGGGGCAATATTTAAAAATTATTTTTTGTATTAAAACATCGTTTGAATCTAATTTAATAATTTTTATTCTATTTTCTTAATTAATATTTTTAATTGATTATAATTCTTTGTAGTCGTGCAGTTAATTATTTTTTTTTAAATACTACTCATCAATAATATATATATATATATATATATATATAATATATATATAATTAATGAGTAATATTTTGAGCAAAAACGAGCCAAATAAGTACGAACAAATCTTTGTTTGTGCTCGACTCGTTAGTGAACGAGCCGAACACGAGCTGTTCACGAGCAATGAGCTGTTTTGACAGACTTAATAGTGGTACAAGAGGTTTGACAGGTTCATGTCAGACGATTATTTGAAATTCCAGACAGATCATTTTGCTTCGTCAAACACTTTAGTAATTGTTATATTTTGCTTCTATTGTATGTGGATGATATACTGATTTCAGGGGCAAAAATGAAGAAAGTCAGAGACTTGAAAAAAAATAGTGGTCAAGTTAGTTTGAGATGAAGGATTTAGGCCCAACCAAAAAGATTCTCAAGATGAGAATCAGTAGGGGCAGGAGCACCGAAACATTGAAGTTGTCTCAGGCAGAGTATATTGAGAAGTTTTTACAAAGGTTCAACATGAGTGAGACGAAACCAATTAGCACTCCCTTAGGTAGTCATTTCAAACTATCTAAGGAGCTATCACCTAACTCTGAAATAGAGCAAGCACAGATAGAGAGAACTCCGTTTGCTTCATAAATTGGAAGTTTGATGTATGCGATGATTTGTACCATACCGGATATTGTATATGCAGTGTGAGTGGTCAGCAGGTACATGGGCAATCTAGGCAAGCATCATTAGGAGGCGGTAAAGTGAATTTTTAAGTATTTGAGAGAAACAATCAACAAAACACTTTTCTATGAATGTGCAGAGATCAGTCTACATGGTTTTGTAGATTCAGATCTGGTAGGAGATGTGGACAGTAGGAGAAGTAAAATGGGATATATCTTCACATCGGGGAACACAACATTGAGTTGGGTTTTTAGGTTGCAGAAGATTGTTGCACTTTCAAATAAAGAGGCCCAATATTTATCACTGATGTTAATAAGGAGATCGTTTGACTACAAAATTTCATGGCAGAATTAGGCAAGGAGCAAGGAATTAAAAAATTCTACAGTGGCAGTATGAGTGTGATTCATCTTGCTAAGAACGTTGTTTTTCATGCTAAGACGAAACACAACCAGCTCATGTATCATTTCATTTGATCTCTTTTGGAATATGAGCAATTATTTTTGAAAAATATACGCATAGCTGAGAATCTTGCGAATATGTTGACGAAGGTGGTTACTGTTAAGAAAATGAAGCTGTGCTTGACTTCAGTTGAGTTTCATGAAGGTTGAGACTGGGGTTGAGCCACACCATGGTACGTGACTATGAAAGCGATTCAAAAGGAGATGCAGGTACAAAGGACTAGTGTTGGGTGCTATAGTCTCTAAGTGGGAGATTGTTGGGCCGTGGAGCCTAAACATAAGGCAACCGCCACATATTCGTCGGGTTGTGGGAGCTTAAGTGCCCACTTGGGTGCTACTCAAACAGAAGAGCCGGCGCCTAAGCGTCGGCTTTAGGCGCATATGTGCCATCTATAAAGCAGATGCTGCTCTTATCTAGAGTGACAGGCGCCGTTCTATTGGCTCCTAAACGCTCATTATGGGGCGCGGATACAGAGTGCTTGGCGCTTAGGCACGAAGTTTGGGCACCTAAGCGCTCAGTGTGGTTACTACACGAAAAATGGTTTTTAAGCCAATTTTTGAGTGTGGATCGATGAGTTTGTTGTTTTCTTCTTTCTTAATTCTTTGACGAGCATCCCAGTGAAAGTGAGGAGTGCCGAGGAGGTGGATTTCAGTGATTTAACGTAATTTTTTTATCAGATCGGAGAGGGAACATTGTTAGTGCAAGCTCTGTAAGTTTTTTTGTGTGAGTGTGGAGAAGAAACTTGTGTGAGTCATTTATAAAATTTTCTGAATTTTATATTGGATTTTCTGTTAGCTTGGCTCTGTAGTTTTTTCTTATTCTCGTGTTTTTTTACGTAAAATCCTTGTGTGCTTTTCTGGTTGCTTTGATTGTGCTTATGGTTTTAAATTTTTGTTTTTGTTTTATCGAATCCTATAATCTTGTTCCACAAAAATTAAAAGGAGACTTTTTCGCAGTAGTTTTCTCTAACAATGATCTTACCATCTTTGCATTCTTGATGATTATTTTTTTCAAAAGAATATAATCAATGTATTTTTTTATTAAATTCATTCATCTTTTTTTTTAAAATAAAATATTAGCAACAAAATAATGCGCAAAAAAAAAATTTAATATGATTCAAGCTTATTCATTAATCACTCCAAAATGATAGCTACCTTAAATATTTCTAAAACCTTTTGTCACTCTACCAACATGTTCATTTAAATCTCTTATAATAAATTTTTTTTTTCAAGAGGTATCATTTGTATTAGTTCTTCTAGGTCATTCCAAAATCATTCTTTTTAACATATATCTAAACCCACTTGAGGAGCATAAACACTTATAACATTAAAAATTTTAGTATCAACAACAATCTTTAGGCATAATTTTATCTCAAGTTCTATTAATTTTTATATATTTCAAACTCTTATCTATAAATACACCTACACCATTTCTAGTGCGACTCCTGCCTGAATATCAAATTTCAAAAACTAAGCTATCATTCTCCTTAGTTTTTTCTCCAACCATTTAGTTTCTCAAATACATGAGATTTTATCTTTCTATGAATCATAATATCTAGTAATTTCATTAATTTACCTATAAGCGTATCTATATTTCAAGATTATATTCTAATATTAATTTCATGGAGTAACTTCTTTGTTTGCATCTGTTCGTAATGTGAGAACTCTTGTTTAATTGACACTATACCCGAACATCGGTATATAGTGTCAATCTTCTTTGTCTTTTCTCCAACAATTTAGTTTCTCAAATATATAAGTTTTTTATCTTCCTATGAACCATAATATCTACTAATTTCATTAATTTACCTATGAGAGTATCTATATTTCAAGATTCTATTCTATTATTTATTTCATGGACTAACTTCTTTGTTCGCATTCGTTCGTAATTTGGGAACTCTTACTTAATTGATACTAAACCTGGGCACCAGTGTAGCGGCCTTGCACACTTTTCACTGTATTTAGGTCATGCAGTGTGTCGCTTTCAGGAGATACCGTAACATCTACACAAAGATTTAAAGGATTCATTTCATGATTTTTCGACAAAATTTTTACACTAGTTGTCGACTATCTAACTTAGTCTTTCACTTTTCGTATATGAGATTGGGACCCGACAATGGCAGTGTTAGGTGCTATAAATGTATAAAGTAAAATTTAGATGTTAGATATGTAAAATCATGGGGATTGGGTGGTATGTATGTAAATGCCCCTAATTATTTTGGGGAGAGCTTTAGAAAGCAAAGGAGTAACATATGTATGCCTGTGGTTGCAAAATCATTCCTACATATCACGAGCTACTGCACAAGAAAATGGTTGTACAACAGTTTTTCTTTGGCTTTAAAGGAACTGCTAGATGGTCAAGCTAGATATTTAATTAATAATGACAGTGTTATCATACATGATATGTAATTGATTTATATTGTGATCTTGATCATCACTAGATGACTCGGTGTTTGTTTTATTTATCCCATTCTCCATTTTTTCATATTTGGATGCTCCCAATTTTTTAACCATTTTGTACAATTATTTTTCCATAATTTAACCACCGGTGACATGTCTTCACATTTTTCTTCCTACTATTTTCACATTAATTTATTGGGAAATTTACATACATAGCGAATAATTCTTATGTATTTATATATCTCACACCAAAACTTTTATATTTATATAAATAGCATTTTAAACCTAGGCATGAAAATGTGAATTTCACTTTTGGAAAGTGATATTAATGCTATTTTTGATGTGATATTACAGTTTTGAATGCTATGTGTGTAAGTATGAAAGTTACATAAGAACTGTATGCAATGCATGTAAATGCCCCTAATTTATTTTTTGGATCAATCCACCTTTGCTTATTTTTCAGTTGCTTATCTTTAAACATATGCTAATCATCTATATATTTATTCTTTGATTTTTTTACCCATCTAAATATTGTAAGTTCTTAACTTTCATTTTTAGTAACTTTTTTTCTTACAGCACTCAAATCCATTTGCCTTAAGCAACTTATACTGGTGTAAACGAGTCAAATTAGTGAGCAAAGTTCTAGTTCTAGTCTGGTTCGTAGCTTTTTTCACTTCCCTCTTTGGTTCTTGTTTATTAATTTTTTATATTTTTATATTTGATATTTTAATTGTGCAATTTGGGCATACATAAATTTATCTTAGTGTAGTGTGAAATGGGAGTACTCGTTTTGTCATTTATCACTACTCTTTATGAAAAATTGGCAGTTCTCTATTACTCTCTGTTGAGTACTAAATGCATTAAATTATTGTGGCATTTATATAAATTGCACACAATTCTTTATGTATTTACATATCTCACACCTAAACTTTCATATTTGATGCTTAAAATTCAGCTTTTAGTGATCTTTATAGTATATTAGATACTAAAAAAGATAAAAAAATATATGTATAAACTAGCTAAATAAAGAGAAAAGCAAAGTAAAGATTTAATACAAAATGAAAATCAAAATGTGATTTTCTTAATAAAAGATATCTAACATAGTTGGATGAGTTATTTGATAAATTTTTCAATAAAATTTTTGAAAATACAATCGACTTTACTGATTTTAATATTAATAATAATAAAATATTTTATTTTTACCGTCGCATCAGTAAAAAAAGTTGAGGAGGCTTTAAAGAAAATTTAAAGAAAATCAAGGGGTGGAAAGTTTGTAGGATCTGATGATATCTCAATTGAAGTGTGGAAATATTTAGGAGATTTGAGAGTTTCTTGGCTTACTAAACTCTTTAATATTATTTTAAAAACTAGAAAGATTCCTTGAGGAGTGGAGGAAGATTATTTTGGTCTCCATTTTTAAGAAAAAATGGGATGCACAAGAGTGCAAATTATAGAGGAATTAAGTTGATGGGTCATACTTCCTGGGATAAAGGCTTGTTGTTACTGTTCTTGCTGTTGTGTACAAGACCTACAATTTCACACACACAACTGTAACTTTATGCTGATTCCAACTCATACAATTAAAAATTTATGCTATTCATTCCTTATTCTTTTGTAGATTTTACAGAAGATGAATCCGATTATGAGTTTGAATATGAAGTCTTATCCGGAGGTGCCGGCGAACCTTGGGATAGCACATATGATCCAGGTGCTTCGTCAAGCATGCTTAAGACAGACAAAATTGATTCAGAATCAGGTGAAGAAGACGGCATTCTAGGCCCTAACAACCAAATCCATAGGAACGAAAATGTGGATCGAGCCGCTGTCGATACCGAATCTGAAGTAGCAACTGAAAGAGAACACGATGCTGATAAAGTCCTTTTTGTTGATCAAAAACTCGAACAAAACACACAACAAGGGCAGTCATCTAATTCAGACGAAGATTTACAGTTTGGTTACGACGATCTCGAAAGGTTGATGGGCGAAATTGGCAATATTCGAGGCAACCTGAGACTGATGCCTGATTTCCAAAGGCGCGAAATGGCGGCGAAGCTGGCCTTGAAAATGGCGGCCATGTTTGGAGAAAGCAGTGACGAGGATGGCCTCTGAATTGTCTCCTGAAATTTGGTAGCAGTTGAGTTCAGGATGGAGAGTCAACTGCTTAATTTTTTTTGACTGTTTTGAAAAGATGATTTTTTTTTTTTTTTTTGTCAGGAATAGAAATTGAATTGATCTTCTCCTTTTATTTCGGAGCGAAAGTCAAAGCTTTTGCGGCGCTGACGGCACTGCAAAAGTCGAATCTCTTTCTATTTGAATCAGTTTTACATTTCATTGATGGGATTGATGGGTTGCTCCGGGGCAGTATTTATTTACATGTCACCCACTTCTTATGTATTTATGCATCTAAAATCTACCATATTTTGTGCTTTTCATGCAAAAGTAAGGTGACATGTATGTAAGAATTGAAGTTTAGATATTTAATTACATAAAAGTGAGGGGTATGTTTTTGATATGTAATAAGGCGACGCCTATATTAGACACGTAAATAGATAGGAATTGTGTGGTGTGTATGTAAACCGTCCTTGTTTCTTCATGGATGTAAAGGCAAAGTTCAGAATATCTGTGGGGTTTTGGGTAAATTATGCAATCAGAATTATGTGTACGAGTTTTGTTTGATCATCACTAACGAAACCAAAGAGGATGATGATTGATTTGGAGGATATTTTGTTAGAGCATTTACATGTTTATCCCACAATTATCATGTATTTATATATCTAACATTTTTATTTGACATGCTTAACACTCGAATTTATAATATCACATCAAAAATATCATTACTATTAATTCATTAAAAGAGAACTTTTCGTGCATGGATTTCGACACGAAAAAATGATGGATATAAATATCAAATTTTAAGTGTTAGATATATAAATAGATAAGAATTGTGTGGCATGAATATAAATATTCCTTTTTACTTGAATAGATTTCTTCTTGTAGATAAAGGGGTTTTAAACCCTCACAATTTTAAAATTAACTGTATAGAATTAAAGCAGATTTTGCTTGTTAGATCCAACTCGATCGTAAGGCGAGTTGACCCTTCTAGTTGAGTTAATTAATCTCTTGGGAGAGTCGAGCTATCTCAGTTATGCATTGATGATCATAGGCAAGTAAATCAGTCTGGTTCTCTGATCGAATTACATAATCAAATTGATCTAGCCCAGTTATCTAACTAATACGATCAATCATGTAGCTTTACACGACTCCGACTAAGGGGTTTTCGGTTATACATTATTATTTTGGGAAATTTACATATAGCATGCAATTCTAAAGCATTTACTTATATCACACCTAAACTTTGATCTTTACACACTTAGCGCCTTAACGTATGTATGAAAAGATGGATGTGACATTTCCACCTTTTCAGACAGATGCAAATGTGGTTTTATGTGTAAAAATCAAAGTTTAGGTGTTAGACCGAAAAAGTAAGCATTGAAATTTCTGATAAATAAAAGCATCACTTAACTAATTAATTATTGGGAGATTTACATTTAGGCCACTCAATTCCTATGTATTTACATATCACCCTTAAGAAGTTCATTTTTTTACATACTTACCGCCTTAGCTATGCATCAAGAAGGTGTGTTCACTTTTTTAAAAGTTTATATTGTGATATTTTCGTTGTGGTATAAAACATCTTGGTGACATAAATATAAAAAGTAAAAAGTAGATGTTAGATATGTAAATTCATAAGAATTGAGTGGTATTTATGCAAATTCTTAAGAATTTTTATATGGAGAGAACTATGAGTCGAAGTTGGTGTCATAAAAAAGATGAACTGAAGAAGAAGAAGAAGACAAACAACATATGCAGCATATAAAGGGATGATTCAGCTCAATCAAAGCTAACAATTTCTTTATTTATTTGTTTGGTGCAGACACGTAATAAATGTATAAAAGAAAAAAAAAATGATTTTTTTTTAATTTCTGCAATAAAAGGTTTCTGATTTTGTTTTTTTATACGTGACACATTCTTTATTAGCCTAAACTTTTGTGTTACAACTTTACCCTTTGGGTAATTAGAAAGTTTGCCATTCTAAAATAATATAACTTTAATAAAGATGACTGAAATTTTTTTGTCAGAATCATCTTTTCTTAATTAAAATATCAACTAAGAAACAAATTTTGGTATATATGATAAGCCGAAATGTTTGAATCGAGCTCACCTATCGAAGTGGTTGAATTGAGCTCATCTACTTAAGTGGCTTAATCAATCTCCACATGCTGAAGTGGTTAAATCGAGCTATCCTGTCTATCTGATCGATTCTCATCTCCCTCAAAGGATCTACCTAACTTATCTATGTAAGGATGATTATTGAGAAAAACCATTTTGACCGATGGAGATGTATGTCAGTCATCAGTTAAAGATGTTGTCCGACACTTTGAAATAGGAGCATATGTCGTCCCACATTAAATAAATTTTCCGATTCCTAGGACTCGACACTTTTACCTTAGTACTATAGACGACTATTGTACTCACAATACCCGACAAGTCATGATCTTTCCATCAAGATGTCTTTATTTTATAAATTCTCTCTCTCTTTCTCACCCTCTTAGAAATCCTGCAACTCA
Organism: Phalaenopsis equestris; assembly: GCF_001263595.1. Taxonomy (NCBI): domain Eukaryota; kingdom Viridiplantae; phylum Streptophyta; class Magnoliopsida; order Asparagales; family Orchidaceae; genus Phalaenopsis; species Phalaenopsis equestris. Next base: position 13,724,412 of record NW_018164444.1, read on the forward strand.
GAGAGCCACCTCTCTTTGGTTTAACAGAGATCCGAAATCAATATATTTTTTAAGACTCTTTCAAAAGAATCGCATTCATTTCTCTCTTCCTATCTAGCACTCTTTCTATGTACAAGGTCTTTTGTCATGTTATATATACTCATGAACCAGAAGAATTCAACACACACACACATATATATATATATATATATATATATGAAAGGGATTAAAATGGTTGTTAGTCATAATGAAAGTCATAATGAAAGGAACAAATAGAATTATCTTATGAAGCCGTTATCACTAATGAAAAATTATAATTAATTAATTTAATTAAAAAGAAAAAAAATTTTAAAGTATTGGGAGGCCGGCGAAGCTCAGACCACTGAATGTGCAACTCTTGCTTTAATTTAATGTCCTCATTATCTGCTCTCTCTCTTTTCTTTATTTCCTTAGCTTTACTTGAATAACCAGCTTTAATTGAAAAAACCCAAAAAAAAAAAAAAAAAAAAATAATATTAGAAGCATAAAATTATAAAAATCGAGCCAAAAAATTATATATGCTTTTTAAATATAAATTTATTTTATGTATTTTATTAAATTTATATTAGATTAGTTATATACTTTAAGAAGATGACCAACCATTCTTAATTTTGACGCCGTGAGTTTAATAATTGTTGCATTTACATACATACCACCCAATTTTTATGTATTTATATATCCGACACTTAAATCGTTGCTTCTCATTCATACCATCCAAATCTTTCATAGTACATAAGAAAATGCCATCATTCAACACCTTTTAAAGCATAGGTAAAGCGGTATGTTTGTAAAAATTAAAATTTAAGAAATTAGATATGTAAATATGTGAGAAGTGAGTGGTATGTTTGTAAGTCTTTCTTAATAATTAGGGGTTCAATTCTTTTGCCTGCATTGACTTTACATGTACTCACTTTGTTTCTTTACACTTAATGAGCTAATTATATCTTCCTCATGATTTGGAGTTTCAAATGCATCAAGTATAGTTATCAAACCAATCACTGGAATAAAATAATTCGGAAACTCTTTGAAAGCTTACGTGAATCATAATAATTTTGTACGGCACAAATTTGGCGGCACGAATCTCGAGGAGATCCAACATTTCAAAAGAAAAAAATGATAACAGGGGAAGGTCCATCGATAGGAGACCAAGAGGCCCCATTTTATCTGATTTGATGGACCCATCCAAACCAACGGAGCTAGGAGAAAGAAAGAAAGAACGATCCAAGTTCGGGCCGATCAGGCTTGGATTGACAAATCAAACCTGGGGTAAGAATCTATTTCCTCATGAAGAACCGAGAATTTGCAAAGCATGAGAGCCTCACAATCACCCTTAGGTTCATCTTATTGAGAAGCGTGCTAAAATCAATTTATAATGATTTACTCTCTACACGATAGCCTAGCATCGTTGAATTAACAATAGTCCCTTGTTAGGGATTATGAGTCAAAAGCTGGATAGGATCAGCCTACCGACAGAAGTTCAGCCGATCAAGTCTGTCTTGCCGACCCACAACTGACCGACAAACTCAACACAGCTGACGAGCCAATACCCAACAAACCCAATCGACCCAATCATAAGGCAGCCGAACAACAAACCCTTTGTATGTAAAATACCTAAAGCATCCTACAGCATCACATACTTTACCCTCTACAAAGAGATCATTTTATGACAAAAGGGAAGGTTAAACAAGATGTTTCACTGTTCATTCTATCTCTGTCTCTTTATATCCCTCCGCTTTTTAAGCTCTAACTCTTGGGGCGTGCTTACGGACAAAGCAAGATTCAACATATCTCCCTAGAATTATACAAGTCAGAAAAAGAATGTAAGATGTAGAATTTGTGATAACTCTAGCTACCAAACTAAATTAATCAATCAAAAGAGAGAGTTATTAGTTGAAGTACAAGTCATCAAAAAGACGAACTGAAAAACAAATCTTCTGCAAGTCTTCTCCTCAGCCGCTCATCTGTTTCCTTTACAGCACAACAGAACACCTCCTACCAACAAAATGGAGGAAAACAAGCTGCGGAATCTTCCATGAAATAGACGAGCAAGATATGGAGAGGCATATAAAGGAAGGATTCAGCTCACTTAAAACTTAGTTTTCAAGCACATGATATAGACATAGACATACAGAGAGTGAGACAGCTTCAAGATTCATCACCACACGTTTATGAATTTGTATTATGTGACGCATATGCCTTCTTTATTGTGATATCTGATGCCTAACTATTTCTATTTAATCAACTATAATTAAGGGTGTAAACTGTAAAAGAGTCGAACGCGTTAATCAATTTGTTTTATAAATATATAAAAGAGCTCGTGTTTGGTTTGTTAAGTAACTCATGTTCAAATTGTTTGTTAAGTAAATGAATCGAACACGAATAAGTGTTTTGAACTCGAATTATAAATGAGCCGAATACAAATAAAACTTTGTTCAATAGTACTTGGCTTATATATATATAGTTTAAATCTTAACGGTTAGTGTGGTCATGTGGTTCTACTGCTTAAATTGGTGCAAATTCAAATACATCACTATACATCTAGTTTTTTCTAATTAATTAAACAAGCCATCAAGCACAAACCAATTACAAACAAAACTATGTTAATTGAGCCAAACACAAGCTAAATTTGAGTTCGCTCAAACTCGGCTCATTCACAGGAGAAAATATTGGATGCGGATTAGATGCAGATCGGTGGTTTTCAGGTGATATTGTGGTGCCCCACTGAACATAACAAAATATTCGAGGTTATTGTGGTGATATTGTGATGATATATGCCAACTTATGCATGAGAAGGTGTATTTCACTTGTTTAAAGTTTAAATGATTGTATTTCTTATGTGTTAGGAATGATTTGGGCGGTAGGAGTGTAAAATGTAAAGTTTAGGCGTTAGATATGTAAATACATAGGATTTGGGTGGTACGTGTGTAAATGCCCCAAAAGTTTGGAGGTTGGCGGAAGCTCAAACCACTTGGAAGTGCTACCCTCACTTTAATTTAATGGCCTCACGATCTATCAACTCTCCTTTATTTTTTTCTCTTGCTTTACTCAGAAAGATTTTATCTCTAAAGCATGAATTAATATTCCTTATGAAGCCTTCATGAATAGTTTGTTAAGACGGTGAAGTCGGATTCATACTAAAGATATGCAATATCATTATTTATCATGGTTCTATTCTTTCTTTCTTTTTGTATATGAAGAGGGTTATCACCTAAAATTGCTATTTAAGTAATATAGGGAAATTTGTACATGTTTGCCAATAAGAGATTTGATCTATGAATCACATAACTTTAGAAGGAAGAGCTTAATAGTTTATAGGGTGTGTGTAATTACTAATTACATTATGCTTAGGATACTTTAGTTTTGATAAAAATCAGCTCTATGACTTAATTGTTCAAACTAAGAGGTGAGAGTTTATAATGATAACATACATTCTTGGAGTTGAAGAGAAGTTATGGGAAGTGTGAGGGAGGGATAGTTGCAGTGCTACAGTGTGAATAAAATAGAGGAGAACAAGAATGTTGTTATGTATGATGTGTTTCATAAAAGTAGATAACTAAAGATTAAATCTTGTAATTTAATTGAGCATCTCATGAGTTACGTGCTAAGTGAAGAACACTTAATAGACATTAATTTTATGATTATGATATAAAATTGACCGTATAGTTCATTAGACCACATAGAACACCAATGTCAAATCCATCAACATAGACTTGATGTTCTAATTTAATTTTTAAGCATCAGTAATCATGAGGACGAGGCCCTCCATTGATTTATTCATATAATTTACTAGTGGCATGATGACCTAAAATTGGATTTTGAAATTAATGTGGCTTGGTTTTGTAATCTTTAATAGATTGGAGGACAAAAAATGCCTTCAATCAAGGGGAATTTATGCATAGCGTTCCTTTGGATGGTGATGCGACTCATCTAATAACAAGCATATAATTCATTAAGGTGCTAAAAAACCAATCATCGAATCATTATTAAGTTACCTTGAGGGCGGGGAGGGGGAAAAAGAAAATATTTAAACATCTTTTTATGCTTTAAAGAAAAATTAATCAAACTTCTTTTTCTTCTCATTAAGCTAATTTGATGACTGTCATAAAAAGGCCTTCTTGAGGAAATATCCCCAAAGGTTGGCTAATCACCTTTCTAATAAGTGCAAAAAGTGAACCCATATTAGAGAATCATTTAGAAAACTTCATTGGCATTCAACTCAATTTATTGAAAAATGGAAGAAGAATGATAGACAATCTTGAACCTTAAAGATTTGATGCATCTTAATGAATAAAAGCTCAAAATCCTCACCATCTGAGTCATCTTCTTATCTATCATAGTTCCTAATGGTTTCACTCAATAGTAACGACGATATCTTTCTTTGGAAATGATCTTTTCGTATTATTTGTTTCTAATTACACGTTTTATTTTTAATTTTTGCAAACATCATCTTTATCATTAAAATCAAGTTATGTTAAAGATGTACAAATTTATTTATTTAGTCATAAGAGTTTCCTTCTTATTTAATTGAGCTTGAAGTTATCATTTCCATCTTGAGAATCCTTTTAGAATCAAGAATGATTCTCCCATCCTATTGCAATCACTCCTCAATACCATTTGATGTCAAAACATGATTTACGAGTCATCATGATAAGATTGTAAATTTTATGTTAAGAACATATGCATGAACTTTTAATTTTATTAATTGATAAAGCTAAGCAAATATAGAGCATGGAATAAACTTTTTTCTTGAAACTCCTTTCTCTCTTACTTTTAAGCTCCATTTCTCTCACTCAAGTCCTCAAACTCCATTTATGATTGTTCTCTTACTTTTAACGTGAGTAGGAGAGCTCCAGATGGATACAGAGGGATCTCTAAACACTAGAATAGACATCAAACATGTCTAATGTCTTGGATGAGTCTGTCCAACTACTTGTTCTTCCGATTGGGATCGAATCATCGCAAACCCTGATTTCGTGCCTCAAACACGTGTCAGAGGTCTCAAATGGGTGTCTTAAGCTACTAGATGCTACGAGTGAGTAGTGAATCGTCCCAAGCCAGTCATGTGGACACCCTACACACGCGACAACAAAAATTGATGCCAACAATCTTTTCAATCTAATTATAAAAGTCATCAAAGATAATTATCATACGAGGGCAACAAAATAGGCAAAGCTCTCTACCAAAGATAGTTCTAAGGAAAAAATATGTGTTGGATGTCAATTGTTTCAAATTAAGTTAGAAATTTAATTATTATATATATTTTTAGATTAGTTCTAAATAAATTTTATCATATATCACTGGTCTCAAAGTAAATGCAATAATCTGAAGACCATATATACCATAATTTTTTAGGAAATTTACATGTATACCATATAATTCCTTTGTATTTATATATTTGGCACCTAAAGTTTGACATATAAATTTATAACACATTGGTGTCCTAAATCTATATATGCATGAAAAGGTAGACTTTACTTTTAAAAAAGTTTGTAGCTGTGATTTTGATGTGATATTAAATATTAGAGTGTTATGTATGTAAATATGAAAGTTTAAGAGTTTGAAATGTAAATACTTAAGAATTGTGTGGTATGTATGTAAATGCCCCTTTTATATCTTCATTCATCTAATATGTAAATTAAAGAGCATCATAGTCATTGCATGTTCAAGCAACTTTGCCCTCAAAATTGCTTAGGAATCTTGAACACTTTTGGACTTCACCAGCTAATTTACTCTTTGAAGTTATGAAGGAATGTAAACTATTACACAAAAGCAAAAAACAAGTACCAGAATTATACCAGTTTCTTGGCATGAAGAAAGCAGGAGAATCTATAACTTTTAATAATACATTTGTTTTATTTACAGCGCAAACAACTCGTGTTCGGCTCGATAAGTAGTTCGCATTCGATTCGTTCGTTAAACAAGTAAATCGAACACTATAAGGTCTTTTAGTTTGAATTATAAATGAATCGAATATGAACGAAAATTTGTTCAATCGTGTTCGGTACGTGTTGTTTCGAAATAAATAAATAATTAAAAATTAATATAATTATAAAATTTTATAGTAAAATTTTATGATATATTTGATAGGAAAATTTAAAATGTAAAATCTATTAAATTATTATAAAAAAGAATTTTTAATCCTAAATTATCTGGAATTAAGCTCCACCTTTTCTTGATATTTTTTTAATAATTAATTAATTTTTTTATTATTATTTTTTATTTTTTTAGCCGTTTCAAACCGAACACGAACTGAAGACGAGCAATTTGAACAATTCAAATTAAATTCAAACAAACCGAACCGAACACGAAAACCCATTTCACGAACAATTTCAAACATGAGGCTATTTCATGCATATCTAATTTCAAAAAGAACCAAACACGAACAAGAGCTTTGATCGCTCATATTCAGTTCGTTTACACCCATACTTTCATCATCATCCTATAAAGACAAATATGAATACAGCATTTTGTACTCTTCTTATATTTTTAATTTGCCACTTTTTTTTTTTCTTTTCAATAAGAATACTTCATGGCATCTTTTTTTTTTATTTCTCTACTAATATATTTGTATAACAATAATTATCATAATCTTTTATAGGAGGCAATTTATTAATGTACATTTAATAATGGAACAAGGAAAATTTTCATTTCATAATAATACATTATTTGGTGATATTTAATAATTTATTTATATTCCTTAAATATCATATTTACCTATTAAACTTTGCCTCCACTCTACCTATAAATAGGAGTCAGCAGACAAGTGTCAGGGCACCAAGAAGCTATTGCCTTCACTTGTTTATTTTTAGCAATCAGAAATGAAATTCCTTATTTTATTTTCGATGTTAGTCTTGTGCTTAAGATTCAATAAATACTTTATTAACCTCATCAAGTAATAATTTAATTATTTATGTCAAATTCATATTAATCAAGAGTTTGATATAATCAAATAAATATTTATTTCATAGATTCAAAATTAGAATTGGATTTTAGCACCATAGGATGCAAAATTTTATGTAAAATATTCTTAGATTACGTACTAACATGTAATTACATTATATATGTATGTATGTATATGTATGTATGTATGTAAAGTTTTTTTTTTCTTTTTAAGTCGATATATTATACTTAAAAAGAATAGATATTTAGTGATTTTCTCACCCTAAAAAATTAATGTTGGTTCCGACTCTAGAACTTAACTCGATCTTCTGCCTCAACTCAGCGTATTAACTCAACATAATAACATGAGAATCAAACGTAGCTTAATAGCCTAGAACTACCAACAAATAAATACTAGCCAAAAAGATATAAAATAGGATAATCGTAGGCCTCACAATGTTCTCCAAAATTCGATCAAATCTATTCGTTAAAGAACCAACATCATCAATAACAAAAATATTCGCTCTAAGCATATTTATTTGATGAAATATGTTGAAGCAAAACACGACTCCATCCTCATAATCACTAGTTATAGTTAGAGATGACTCAAGTTAGCTTTGAAATGGTGCTACCTTTGATTAGGACAATAATGTCTCCCATAAATAAATTTGAATTCAATATGATTGACAGCTATAGATGTTGGAAGGTTATTGTCAAAATTTAATTAAAATTAACTCTAAATGAAATAAAATAAAATCCCAAACCATGTCAAGAATCTCAACATCAGCATTACTTGCTATGGGGACCATGTCCATTATTGACCAACCAGAAGCCTAATATTTGGTCAACCTCCTTGCTCTTTTTACTATATATATTCTAACACAATGACTTCAAAGCACACAATTGTTCTCCTAAAACAGCAATATGTTTGATGAGCTTATAACCATTTCATTCTTCAAATAGCAAAAATTAATTTGGAAAAAAAAAAAACTAAAATAGATTTTTTTTTATCATTTTTTTAATTCAAATGATTTTTTATCTTTTTAGTTAATGTCATTATAAATTATTTATACATAGAAAAGTGACTGATAGAACTCTAAAGACGTGGAAAACCTAGAAAGAAAAAAAAATCACGGGGTTTAGCGCACTTGAAATATTCTATTATGATTTGGTGATTACACGTGAAGCTCCTTGTCCCATAAGCGGGAAAGGGTTGCATAATTTCTCGAGTTATAATGTTCGTGTGCAGAACAGGTCATTGCCCCACGGTAAGGAGAAGTTGCAACTAAATGTAGTTGTTGGAGTTTCGGTACACAGTCTCTATGGTTGGCATGACTTTATGAATGATGCACTGCTTCGTAGGTTGTGTCATGACTCCATGGTATCGTTGTTGCTTCGTAAGGTCATTAATCGGTCAATTAAGCTAGTCTTGACACTGCACAGAGCTTCACTACATTGGGTAGAGGGCAATCGATGGTGGTTGATAGTGATCAAAAGGTGGTGGTCGACAACTGTAGGAGGGGGAGGCATTCGCCAAGCCTTTGATATAAAAACAATGTTAGACTTCAGCTACTTCACCAAGCTTCGATTTTTTTCTTACTCAATGTTTAGGTCTCCCCTCAAGATAGCAGTACAACTCTATTTATAAAGATTGAGAGAGGTCTCTCTACAAATAATACAAATAAGGAAAAGATTTGAACTACCCCATCGTACGTCTCAGAGAGATTCCCTTGATCGGACCGCATTCAATGAAATTTGAGTGTCTTAATGATGTCAAAATTGAGTGATCACGGGTTCGTTGGATTTATCTCATAGGACACTTGACTTAACTCTAAACTTATCAGATTTGAAAGTTACTTGACATTCCACGTATATAGAAAAAGCTTCCAAAAATGATTTAACCGCTTGATCTAGAATTGGTTTTACTCAGATTGGATATATTTTGATACGTTGGATCCATCTCGTTGAATCAGTCAGTTTAACTGTAAATTTATTGAAATCGGAGCTCTATATAATCCTTAATTGCAGTTTGAAAAAATTATTTCAAGGTTCCTATCATACTTCGAGATCCGGAATTTTGTTAACAACGCAGAAGTTTTACTCCCCGATTGACTCAGTTTTAACTTTGGATTAGGTTACATTTTAGTCTAAAAAGAAGATTACGTTTGATATTGAGAAACGGCATATTTTCTCTTTATAATTAAATAAAATGAACCGATCTCAAATATTACTATTCAATTAGAAACAAAAACAGATTGATAGCTTTGGTTCTCTTTCAATTGGGCTGCGTCCTCCATGTTTATATTTTTGGTTGATGCCAGCTTAATTATAATTATCTTAATCGATATTTATGTGCGTAACAGCTTTTTTTTTTTAGTCTCTTTTCTAAATAAAAAGCAGAAAATGTTATGTTGAGGGCATTGATTGTATTTTTTTATACATTTCCTCATACCAAATATTATCTAAGTAGAGAATATATGCAAGTCAACTTAGGCTCCATTTGGGACAGTTTATTCGCTGCGGCCGCGTTTTGAAAATACCGCCTCACCGTTTGAATACTGCATTTAAAAATACAGTTAATTTTTTACTTTTAACGCAACGCGTTTCCAGATAAACAGCTTATCTGGATAAACAAGCTGCCCCAAACACACTCTTAATTTGTTGGTTGAGCAGAACTTGGTTGTTCAATCAAGAGAACTTGAGGTTAAAGTCTTGCATATGCCATGTGTGTGTTTGCAATTAAATTAGCTCAAACTCGGAGCGATCACATGATGAAGCAAAGTGAGCTCACTTGCAACATCTTCTCAGACGCAGCATCATAGAACCGCCAAACAATGTGACTTCATGCCAACCATCACAGACCATTTGTCAGCCCCACTTGCGGACCTCACCTTGGCACCAAGAAACCTTTACGACGTGGTTTAATGCATGCAACAACCAAACTCGTCGATGATGTTTCACATATTTTCAATGAGCGAAACACGAACATGTTCATGCTTGATCATAATGGGCTCAAATCATATATAAATAAATAAATAAATGTTAGTAAACTCTATTTCAACATTTTCAATAATATATACATGATGGCTTAGATTCTAAAGCAAGACAGGACGATTGACATTGGACACAACAAATCGACAAACTCGACATGTGACGACATTATACCATCATCTTACCAACTAGTCCACATTACCTTGGTTCAAATCTTTTTATGTTGGGTACAATACCAAGTGGTGCCCTTCCACTCTTGAGAGATCCAACTCTAAAGAAAGCAAAATTGCCTCTAAGAAGGGTATGTAACATATTTGATGGTTGAAACTATGAGTAAATCTTTGAGCATCTTCTCTCAACCATGAAATCTCAATCTCTTTCATAATGCCTCCAGCAACGAGATATCTCCAGTGAAGATCTGACGCCCACCAGCTTTCGAGCCCCATGAGCTGATGATAAAAGACTCCAAAGTTGTCATCATCCTTGCAATGATACTGTCATGAACATTGACCTTTGTTGTTAGGCTGGTTAGCTTTGATGGTGTGATGTGCTTGGCTTACATACTTGCTTGCAGGAGGAACTTCAACAAAATTTAGCATTTCGCAATTGGCAGATAGATGGTTTAAACAGGCCTTAGTTTTGACCATTAATTACAATAAATGCCCTGCTTGCAATTAATATTATTAAATTTTATTATTTATATACCCTAACCCCTAAATCAGATCAAAAAGACTCGAAATTTCATCCGAATTTCATGAAATGAACTTCAAAATAATTGAATTTATGTTGGGTAAGTGACGGTCGGTACAGAATGCCCAATAATAAATAGAGCGTCGCCCGGTAACAGAGCTTTTCTGCTGCGCTCCACAAATATCAGAGTAGGATTAGGATAAGCTCAATGGGTATAAACGTAATTTATCATTGTCATGATAGAACAAATTCCTAGGTATTCACAAATTAAGAAAGAAAAAAAAAAAGAACCCCCGCAATATAACTGCTCTTATCCGGTGTGATCAAACAAAGCTGCGAAAAATAATTTGCAAATCATTTACAGTCCTATGATTCCGGATGCATCAATTTCTACTCCACAAGTAGAAGCCCCATAAAACAAAATCATTAAAAACAATTACATTTCGTTTCCATGGAGAAAGAAGGGAAGTATAGATTATAAGAGAAACCTAACTACGGCAAGAACCTGTTGGCGTCACCGTCCTCCCTGGTCTTAGCCCCGTTCTCATTCGCCGCCGCCGCCGCCGTCTCCGACGTATCTTCACCGGAAACACCACTGGCGCCACAGCGATCGCACCTCGATCGCGGAGCAACAACCAGTATCTGGCGGCAGGAAGGACAAGAAGAGTTAGATCCTAGCCACGTATCCACGCAGCTAACGTGAAATCCATGACCGCACTGCGGCAGGATCCGGATCTCATCACCCTGCACAAACTCCGCCAGGCAGATCGGGCACTCTGCAAGCCGCCCTCTGGCTGCCACCGTGCAATCAAAAGATGTCTTCGGGAGAGCCCGCAGAGCCTTCTTCTTCAACCCCTTATTTGACGGCGGCGGATTAACCGAAGCTCCGCCGAGAGATCGGCGAAGCCAGGCACATCGCGCCACCAGAGCTAGTCCTACGACGCAGATCAGAGCGCAGAGAAGCGCCGCGAGGATGACGACGACGTCGGAATCCACCGCAACCGGCTCGGGGGGCTCACCGGCAGGCTGGACGGCGGATCTCGACTGGAGATTTCTCGTCGCCGGAGGCATATTGAAAGAGATTGAGATTTCAGAGATGGGAGAAGGAGCTGGAGCTGAAGCTGGAGAAGAAGAAAGATGATTTGGGATTTGGGATTTCGAATTTTAGGTATAAATATCGAAGTGGTTTCCAAGAGCCGGGCTTTCGATCGTTAATTACGATGCCTGCCACGGAACATTTTTTGGCGGTAAAGTTACCGCCCAGCAGTGTGGGTCCCATGTAAATGGGCCCCACTATGTGGCCTTGTACATGAAAAGAACGACAGGAGGTGATGTGGACTAGTCGGTAAGATGATGATACAACGTGCTCGCGGCCGGGTTCCGTCGGTTAAGCGATTCTTTTTTTTGCATCAGAAAAATATTAAATTTTAAATATTATATATGCAATATGTAGATATTTAGGTATAAGTGCGTATGACGTTTTCAAAATATTACCGTACCGTTTGATTCACATGTTTCGTCAATTTATTCAAAATTATGTTTGAGTTTAGTGTACGTTTGAGTTTTTACACTAAACTCAAACATATTACTTTAATTTTACCTCATCTACCTTATTACTTTACTTTAGAAATAGAATTTATATAAGAAAAAATCAAATATTTCTCATTAAGTTTAAAATAAAATATTAAAATTATATATATATATATATATATATATGACGAAATAAAAATATATATAATATGATAAATTCATACTATAAATGTATGATTAATTTAAAAAAAAGGCAATACATCACTATCTAATAATTCCATCTTACAAACTAATGACAAGAATCGGAACTACACAATAATAAAAAAAGGGGTCATTTACATTATTACATATATACCACTCCATCTTTATGAATTTACATGCCTAACACCTAAACTTTGCTTTTTAACATTTATTCCCCCCCAAATCATTCATATCACATCAAAAGCCCCACCCTAAGCACTTAAAAAGCGAAGCATGCATTCTGATGCATAGGAAAGGTGATACATATGTAAAAAATAAAAGCTTAGGTGTTAGCTCTGTAAATACATAAAATTTTTGTGATGAATATGTAAGTCATAAAAAAAAAAAAAATCCATCTTCGTGCTGCGGTGAGAGGTCCCCATCTTATCTTTAGGTTTGTGGTCCGCGTTAGGTTCTGGGCGGGCTGGGCCAAGGAGACGGGGAGTTGACTAAAGTCAACCTGCGGGGGAACTGCACTTTCCGCCTCCCCACTTGTTAGACATTCGATTAGCGGGTCAGTCAATCGGGTCTAACCGTGTCATACCGTATCTACTCTCCACTAGACTGCTGTTGCTACTGACGCGTTCCTAACGCCTAACTCACAAAGTCTTCGTGAAATCATTTAGTTTATTACTTTAATGGGATCATGAAGAAGATTTTTTTTTATTTTAACTTTTTTTTTTTTGTTTTTGGAATGCTGTGGGCCTTGGCCCATATATAATAAAAAAATTAAGGTGGGTACACACTAATTAGATTGGTCGAGACTATTAAGAAGATAAATATTTTTTTATATATTTTAATAATTTTTCTATGGTTATATTTTGATTGCACATACTTTAGAATATATAAGTTGTTTGGGTTCACCAAATTTAAATATGTTAAAATATGTTTATGGTTGTTCTGATACAGCTGAATTCAAATTTGTCTATGAATTATACTCATGAAATAGAGTGTGAGAGTAGAAATGTAGTAAGAGAGACAAGGTGGAGCTATAAGCCCAAGGATGAATAGTAAAAATCGTGCAACCATTTTCATTCAATGCTACTTTTATTTATAGAAAATTTAGTACAAGTGATGTTAGATTTGAGCGCCTTTCTGAATGGGGTTAAATTGTGTATTTCAGGTATTTAATAATCGACAACTCGTTAGTATATGGTTGTTTTTTGGTTTGGTCTTCCTAGCTAGATCTATTGAGCTTGGTCGATTAAGCTAGATTGGCCAACTCGATCGATTATCTTGATTAATGGGACTCGACCGACTTGGATTTATCACTTGTACTTAGTGGGCTTAAAGTTCCTACTTCTAGCGAGAAGTTTTTTTTATCATAATTGGACAGTCGAGGATGCATGCTACGGGGAAACAACCATTTCGTCAGGTCGGCCCTGCTGCAAGAAAAACTTCCGTGTCGAGTTGGCTTTCTATTGGTTAGTGATTCAGGTGCTCTCAAGGCGAGCTTTTTAGTGAGTTGCTTGGTTAGTACCGGTCGGTCATCCTCACAGCAATGCTTCCTTAAACTCTCAAATTGCCACCTCTTTTAAAGACCATTACGAGCCCTCTAATTTTAAGTGTAAAGTTTGTGGGTTTATTTAGCTTCTATTAATTACACACCTAACTACTTTATATGAATTAATTGACATAATATCATATGTCTCATCTCATCCCATCAAATAATGGGTCTATCGTGCTTGACTTACCCATATGGAAAACTATGTACTTTTGTAGTTGTCTAGCTAGCTAGTTATTCAAACTCTAAACAAAAAAAAATGAAGGAAGATTTACATAGATGCCATAAAATTCTTATGTATTTATCTATCTAACAACTATATTTTGATATTTACATTAATATCACTTTACCTACGCATAAAAATATGTATTTTCAGTTTTTAAAAAGTTAATAATAATAATTTTCTTATGTGATAAAAAAATATTAGAAAGTTAAAAATGTAAAAATTAAAGTTTAGTGTTCGATACATAAATCCATATGAATCGAAAATAAAATATTTTTTTTCTAAACTAGATATGTCCATGGGCTATGCTCAAATATTACAAGTATTGAAAAGAAGATGGAGAAAAGAGAGTGAGGAGGAAAGAGAGTTCTCTCCTATTTAAACATTTGACCATTTTTTATACATTTTAAAGTGTTATTTTGCGCTGGTATAAAACTTGGCTATAAAAATAAATAAACAAGTACATAAAAATATGTAAAGATTCATAATTTACTGTCATGTCGCACAGTTTTATGTCATGTCATCCTTCATAGCTATATTAAATAATTAAAACACATCCGATCAACTCACCAGGTGAAATCGACAAGTCAACTCAATAGTTAACTTAGAAGGTCAATTAAGCATGTGAACTCAGCTAATCAACTCGTGAGGTCCACTAATAGTTAAATTGTCAAGTCAACTATAAAAGTCAGCATAGTAAATATTGATTAGTCAACTCACTAAATCAATTTGACATGTCAACTCGATTGGTCAACTTGCTAGGTGAACTGAGCACCAAAGAACTTGACAAGTATTTTTTTGGTGTATACACACACACACACACACACACACATAGTTCCCCATTGTTTTAATTTTTTTGACATGCAATTACAAAATAGTAATAGAATGATAAACATAAAATTATGCATCATTCGTCTCTATAAGACAATTGTATATTTCCTTGGTCTGAGAAAAGAATTCATTAGATATGATTTTTTTTCAAAATACAATTCAAAATTGTTTAATATGAGATGAGTGGTGTATTACACTTTGCACTAACTATGCATCAACCGAGGGCTCTTATCTCTCATGGAAGGAATAATCTCGTGGGCTTTTTGGCTAATGTACAAGATTTCATCTTGGGAGGCTCACTTCATAGAATAATCTCATAAACTGACAGTTTATTTTTTGCTATTATTTTTTTCAGCCTTTTATTTTGTTGAATTGTGTTTTCAATGAACTTAGTTTCTTTATAAAAAAAATTCCATCTTGTTTATGTGTGTAGATCAATAACTTCATTATAGTATAACTCGGTTATAAAGGAATTGAGAAGCTTTCATTATATTTGGACTATCCATTACTTTGGGGCCGTAGTTCTTCTATAAGGAGTAGTCATCATAATTTTTTAACTTTACCTAGATCGAGATCTTGTGATTTTCAATCTCTAGGTTAATTGGTATCATCCTTTATTTGATTGAGTAATGTTTTAGAAAGAGTTTCTCCAAGGTTGTCCATAACATTGGACTATTGAGCTAAATATTGTCTAAGAAGTCAAGGAATTTTTTTTCCTCTAAGGGAACTTATTTATAAGGAAAAAAAATCCTAATTTATAAATAAAATGAGTTCTCCAAGATATCAAAAATATTTTGTGATACAAAGTAAATAATGAAAAAGAAAAAAATGAGAAAAATAACAAATAAATCAAGGGTAGAAGACTTCAAAGGATAAAATATTAATAGTAAAAAATAAAGATTTAATGATAAAATACAGTATATATTCTAATGAAATTTCTCATAGTATGATCTTTGTTGTTCTTCTGCATATACTTACACATGACTTCATATTTATGACATGTGCCCACACTTTTCCCACCTTTCAAGATGTTGAACTCAGATATGTTCGTGGTTTATGTCAAATTATTCTAGTATGGAGAACAAGAATGAGAAAGAAAAAGATTGAAAGAGAGAGTGAGAAGAGGAGCCTCCGAGATGAGAGACTCCTCCCCAAACATTTGGTATATTTTAAATATTTTAGTGTGTATGATCTTCCATACAATAATGCACACATTAATCATACAATTATATGTTTCAATCAAGTAATATTTAGATTCTTAATTTGAGTTATCAATCTTACATGGAACTTGTTATTTTTCAAAGATAATTTTAATTACTAGTCTACAAATCTTAAATTTCGTTCAAATGATTTTAATTTTTTATTTTGAAAAAGAGTCTAAAATCCTAGTTTAAAGTAAAAAAAGCTAAAGCCCTTGAATTGATTTAATCCAAATCAAGTTCCTCTAAATGATTCTTCTATTGATATTAATAATTGTAGCCTCATACTTTTTATTCTCTTATGAGATATAACAAGTACTGTAGTTTCATATTATATCAAATTATTTTAACCCCGCAAATACTCTAATAATTTCACATTTTCCAATAAAATTGCAAATATTTAATGATAATATTCTTATTCCACTAAACACCTTTCTTTAGCCTAGTTATGTGCACATTCTTTTTCTGATAGTACTAAATTACAATGAGTTATAATAGTTTAAATAGCCTGTTCAAATGTAAAATATGCATGGAAAATTAAAGCATTAACTTAAACCTTCATATACTCATGAATCTAACATGGATTACTTAGATTTAATAAACCAATCTAATGAAGTAAAGAGCTAACGATTATGCATGATTGAAAACATAAACATAAATTTCATTAAAGATCAAAACAAGTAATACAAGAATAAGAAAATAGAAAAGATAAGGGATGGCATCTCCCTGCTGGATTTTCTTTTTTGATTGCTTCACACTTCCACTTACCATCCACATATTGAAAATGAAAATCTAGGCTCTATGACAAGAAAGTACATCTTATGGCACCCTCTATTCTCTTAAAACCTACTTTTATACATAATTCATTCCAACCACCAAAATTGATATGTGCCCGTGGACAACACTGAGGCGCCACTATATTGCGTTTTTTCGCTAATATCGAGCACGATGACATTGGAACCGAACATCACCTTTCATGAAGTCTGATATTCGAAGTAGGGCTTGGGGGCGATATGACCCTGCTTTTAGGGCGTCAGGGCACTGTTGTATGGTTGTTGGAGTGTTAATGTTTGGCGTCGTAGTGTCCAGCTTTCTGGATTTTGAATTCAAAATAGTTTCTAGCATTGTAGTGTCCGACTTTTTGGATTTTGAATTCAAATGAGCCTCTTCGAGCGTTGAGAAGTCACTCCATTAATGTTGAGGCACTATCATTTAAATGCGACGTCGCTATGTCTCATGCACTAGTACGTCAATACTTAAACTAAATATGTCCTCCATATGCTATGCTTTATTTATATACTGCATATATTGACATAAAAATACCAAACAAAAAAGCATAAAATTGACATAATTGGAATGAAAAATACCTCATAAAGCACATTAATTTGCATATTTATAAGTATCCTTTTGTAATGGTACACAATTTAACAAAAAGAAAAAAAAACAAGAAGTGCTTGCAAATATGCAAAGAGCTATAATGTGACATCATATCCCAATGCTTTATGTTATGTCATCCCTAATATACATAGTATATATGGGTTATGAAAGTTAGAGCTCATCAAATCAACACACTCACAATCCAACTCGGCTAGCGAACTTAGCAAGTTAATTGTCAAGTCAACTTGTTAGGACAATAACACATCCCAAATGATAGTACAACAACGAACCTCACATATGGTTCAATGACGCATCCTGAAGATGGTGTAATAATGTACCTCGAAGACGGTGACTTTCTATGGACTCTTAAGGTTCCATTTATGCAGCTCACGACTCTGGCCTTTGTGGTCTACGGACGTCATCACAACTCATCAATATGTCTATGTGAACAACTATGACCTAAGTGTCCACAGCTCGTGTGTCTCATGACTCCGATTTTTGTGACCTACGGACGTCATCACATCTCACCACTACGACTTACATAACCAA
Source organism: Phalaenopsis equestris (assembly GCF_001263595.1). Classification (NCBI taxonomy): domain Eukaryota; kingdom Viridiplantae; phylum Streptophyta; class Magnoliopsida; order Asparagales; family Orchidaceae; genus Phalaenopsis; species Phalaenopsis equestris. The sequence goes on from NW_018164444.1 coordinate 13,742,443, forward strand.
TTATAACCTAAGAAATCTACAACACATGCAGCTCACGACTCAGACCTCTGTGGCCTACGTGTCTACATGTCTATAGCTCCCGTGACCAACCATGTCCGGCATGGCTCATAGCTCGTGCAATTCCTATCTTTGGCTACTACGACCATCATGACTCACCATTACGACCTGTGTGACCAACTACGACTTATGTGATGCATAGCTCGTGCAGCTCTCGACATCAAGCCTTGCGACCTACGAACATAATCACTTATCACTACCACAGTCTACATAGTCCACAACTCATGTATATACCATATATATCCCAACTTCGGCCCCTCGTTCTATGAACGTAATCACAGCTCATTACTACGACCTATATAACCAACCATGACCTGTGTTGCCTACAACTCATATATCTCTCAACTCCGCCTCTGCGACCTAATGACGTTACCATAGCTCTCCATAAAAGCATACATAACCAACCACGACAGCATGGCTCACAACTCCGACAGTTTTCCAGTATACCTCTGTGGTCAAATTTTATTAATGTTTTATAACAATATATATATGTGAAAAAATTATTATTATTGAATTTATTTTAAGACAAATATATTATAAGTTTTAATTCCTTATCATATACTACATTTTTCTAAAAAATTTATAAATCTGATATAATTTGATTTTGATCTAAAATTTTTTCCTTGTTATCTTATTATGTCGACGTGTATGACATGAAGTCGCACATATTATATCGATTGCCAATGTACAAAAAAATGCAAATAAATATACGATTTTTTTAACTACATGAACAAACAAATAAACTAAACGAAACAAAATTACCATTTTACCAGACATAGCCTTACGCCGCCGCCGGCCGCCATGACCCATCGGGACAAGAATTTCACGCAGCAGAACTCATGCTCTCTCCCTCTCGCGCTCTTCCATTTCATAGACGAAAACCCGTAGTTTGCCCAATCCCAAAGGCTAACTCTCTCTGCCGGAGCTCTTCGGCCTCTATCTTATCAGGCGAGCCCCCATCGCCAGATGATGTTGCCGATATCATCCTCCGGCAGAAATCCGCCGCCCTCTCCCTCCGCACCTTTCGGTGGGCTCTCGCTCTCCCCTCCTTCACTCCGACACCCTCCGTCTACCAAGCCCTCATCCGCTCTCTTCTCTCCTTCCGCCGCTTCGACACCGCCCTCGAAGTCCTTTCCAACCTCCCCTCATCTCCCGACGAAGCCACCCTCGTCGCCCTCTTCCGTGAACTAGGCCGCGCTGGCATGACTCACCGCGCCCTCCAACTGTTCGATGAATTGCCTGACCTGTTCAACCTGCCTAATCCACCTTCGCTCAAGGTCCTCAACTCTATCCTCGATCTCCTCGTCGTCGACAACATTGATCACAGCAGACATTTCTTCCGGAAGAAGATGAAAGGCCGCGGAGATGATCACACATTTGGTATTCTTATGAAGGGTCTCTGCCGCACCAATCGCATTGCAGAGGGATTTAAGCTGCTCACATTAATGAAAAAGACTGGTTTGAAGCCCAACCCAGTGATCTATAACACTCTTATCCATGCACTCTGCAGGAATGGGAAGGTCGGGAGGGCTCGAAGCTTGATGGCAGAGATGGACAACCCGAGCGATGTCACCTTCAGTATATTAATCTCGGCTTATTGTAGAGAGGGTAGTTTGGTGCAGGCGCTAGTCATGTTGGAGAAAAGTTTTGATTTTGGGTTTGTTCCTGATGCCATTACAGTGACTAAGATAGTGGAGCTGCTTTGTGGCCATGACAGAGCCATGGAGGCAATGGAGATTTTTGAGAGAGTGGAAAAGAGGGGTGGTGTTGTTGACATTGTAGCTTATAATACATTGATAAAAGGATATTGTGAAGTGGCGAAGCCAGAAGTTGGAAGGAGGGTTATGAGGGAAATAGAGAGGAAGGGGTGCCTCCCAAATACACAGACTTACAATGTTCTCATCTCTGGTTTCTGTGAATCAGAGAAAATGGATTCTGCAATTGATCTTTTCAGAGAGATGGAGATGGATGGCATCAGTCCAGGGTTCAATACATATGACACTTTGATTAGAGGATTTTGCTTGGCAGGAAGGGTTGGAGATGGATTAAAGTTATTGAATTTGATGGAAGAACAATGGGGAGAGAATGTCAACTACATAAGTCCTTATAACTATATCCTCTATGGGTACTACAAGGAAGGAAGAATGGAAGAAGCCTATGAGTTTCTCCATAAAAGAATGGGAAGTTCTTTTCCTAGAGCAAAAGAGAGGAGCTTGAGGATACTTAGTTTTTGTACTGAGGATAGGATTGAAGAAGCTTTGTTGGTTTATGAGGGAATGGTCAACGAAGGAGATTTGCCAAGCGTTCTGGTTTATGCTAGCTTAATCCAAGGGCTCTGCAAACAAGGAGAAGTGCGGAAAGCATTTCATATGATGAATGCGATGATGGAGAAGGGATTCTTTCCATTAGCTTTGACTTTCAACTTTTTGATTCAATGCTTCTGTGACACAGGTAGGTTTGTGAGTGCTTTAAAGCTTCTTAAGGAGATGGAGAGCAGGAAATGCTCGCCTGATGTTGGTAGTTATAGTCCTTTAATCTGTTATCTTTGTCAGAATGGAGAATTTGAGAAGGCTTCTGGCTTTATTGTGCAAATGGTTGAAAGATGCTGCACTCCTGATTATATTATATGGAAATGTTTGTTATTTAGTGATTCGTTGTGGAAAAAAGATAATTTTGAAATTAGAATTCATATAGAGGAAGTAATATCCATTTGTTGTATTGAGGAATGAGAAAGTAGATTAAATCTAAGTTCTCTTTTGGTACCTATAGTGTTGCTTTATTAATATTTGAATGTCCCTTTACCCTGGAAGGCATAAAAATACCTTGGTTGCTTTTGGATTTTTGATCTAGAATTTAGCTTAGGCTGGGGTTTCTAAAAGAATAATGCTTTTTTATACAGATCGACTTAGAAAAATACAAGAAAACTTTTTGTGGACTGAGTATATTTCTTGGTGAATCATTTTAGTTGAATATTACTGATGTGGAAATCCAATGTGAATTATCAAATTAATAAGTGATTTGATTAAGCACTCTCAAATTTGTGATCCTTTACTGTTTTCTTCACCAAAAGCTTGAACTACAATAGTAAAAACTTGGAAAGGATGTTTCATGTTTTACGCAACAATCCACATATCTAGTAATTATAGTTTAAAAAGTGTTTGAAAGGGGTCTGGTTAGATTTTTAAAATTGTTTACTTAAGTTTGGCTCATTTCAAGATTGGGGAAATTTCTCCTTGATATTTAGTTGGGAGTGTGGGCTAGCAATCTCTAACCATATGTGTATTTGCAAAAGGATTGCGACACAAGGTTGGGGGGATAAGGAATTAAAATTCTCTTCCTCACTTCTTTTGTTAATGGTGGTTGTGTGTCTTTGACGTACAAGAGAAAGATGAGGAAAAGGAAATGAAACAAAAAGAGAGTTGAGAGAAGAGGTAAAAGAGGAGAGAAATATTTCAAGATGTGATATGTTAAAGTGTGAGATGTCCATGTTATGCAGGATGGTACATAGTATTAGCTGTAACTACACAAACATTAAATTGAGCCAATTTCACACAAGTAGCAACATAAAGATGCAACCGTGTTTAATGAATAATAAAACTAACGAAAATATTTTCACTAGTAATAGTATGTAAGATTATTCTTGAGATAAAAATTTAGCGAAATGGTCTCATGTCTATTTGTAGGGAACATATAATCCCAAAGTATGCAAAAGATCAATTTATTTTTAGTCAATTTAAATATGAACTAAAATGATACCTGGGCGAGATTGTTTTAGTCTCCATTTAAAATGACTGGGGATTATTTTAGTCCCTATTTAAATAGCTTGGAACTAAATTAATCATTTACATAGTTTGGGGCCATTTTGCTCCCCTTGTAAATAGTTGAAGAACCATTTTGGTTCTTTTATCCCAATACATAGGTGTCTAAAAATATATATGATGCTGACAAAAAAAATAAATAAATAAAAGAAGCTATAAAAGAGGTTAATATACTACTTAAGCATAATGGTTATGCTTGCTCATCTACTTAGCATATACAACATTAATTAAGTAGAGCAACACATTAGCATGAATGTATATAGTTGATAACCAAAGATTATGTGCAAGTAAGTTATTGTTTAATTATATGCAGCCAATTTTTTGTTGTATTTAGCCGCCACACTAGGTTCCTCACTTAAGCTTGTCATCACAAGGTACCTCTCCTTCACTCTATGAGTTGGTGGAGAAACTATCTTACACATACATTCTCAGTAGGTAATGGAGATATGCCCTACACTTTACTTCAAAGCGAGAGGCAAGCAACTGCTAGTCCTTCACACTAGATCATAATGTTCCTACTTCGAGATGAGTGTGTAGGGTAACCTACTATTCTAGCACAACCAAGTTATAAAACCTCTTGTTAGAATCTAACCAAAAGTCTCTTAACCTCTGTAGTTGACTCAAAGCTATTGCCTAAAACTTTGATATACACAATAAAAATACCATGTTTGTAATATATATAATAGAAAACCAATTCTTGTAAAGTAAGAATAAAAAGTGTGCTTTACAAAAAGCTAAGAGGAGACTTGACATGACGAGGAACGCTTGAAGCTTTCTCTTGTTCCTTTCCTTGAACATTTGGATATTATGCTCTCCAATTGATCATTTTGTTATTTGTTGTTTACTTGTGATACCAATGGGTATAATCATTAACAGAGTGAAAATGTGTTTAACTACCTTCCAAAAAAAGAAAAAAGAAAAAAGGAAAAAGGTAAGAAAAGAAAAGAAAAGAAAATGTGTTTAATTAGGAATTAGCTTTTTGTGCGAACTGTATCATTAAATAATTGCTTGATTGAATAATATATTGAAGATATGAGTTTCTGGATCATCATATAGCACGATATTCATTGTATTGTATGGTTTATTTAATTCACAATAGATGAAGCACATTCTGTTGTACGATGTTTGCCCCCTACTATGATTCATTGTTGGATCTAATTATTTCAATTGATCTTTTTCTTGCAGCAAGCACAATTAGAAGTGCCAATCACATTGAACGATCTAAATTGTATTTTACAATTTTTCAAAACTTTATGCATCGTTTTTTTTTAAAATTTATCTCTGTTATGTAATTAGTTGAATTATTTATACCATATTTTACTCATTATTTTGTGTTCATCACTCCTTAGCATATAGTATTAATGCAAACTTAAAAATTTATTACAATGTCACTAAGGCCTTGATACCACGCTTGAATCAAGGTAAAACAACACTTTGCACTTCGAGCTTGATAGTTTCCTCGAGAGTTAATTCCGAAGCTGGCCTTGCATGCTGTTTTATCTCCAAGCTAGCTGCTAATGTATGACTAACTGGCAACCAATAGTTAATACTTAACAAATCACATTAGATAATGTACTGGATACATAATAATTCATAATTGTGTTATTTTAGGATCAATTACACTGAATTTGAGGTGAATTCAATTTTTCTTAGTTTATCCCTAAATTTTTAGTATTTTTATCAAGTTAACTTAATTATGGTAAATTTGCAAAAGGCTTGTGGAGAGACTTAGAAGTGAATTTTCAAAGTTTATGAATCTTCAGTGAGTTTACTATTTTAATAAATTTCGGTAGAGTTAACCATTAAATTTGTTTTTAATTATTGTCTCTAACTACTGCAACAATTAGTACTTGGTTCATTTATGCTGTTAAATTGCAATTCGGTGCTCTTGGTGACTTGAGGTTCCTTGATTTCTATTGATTTGAATATCAGGTTTTGTGACCTTAATTCGTATTTTTTGATCATGAACTATTTTTGAATATCTTGATTTCTTCTTTATCCTGATTCATGTTATCTGATAAGACTTAAATTTGAATTTGGGTTCTTGTTTTAATTCCTTCGTTTAACCATGGCTTAAATTTTGATTCTATGTTGTCTTTCTTGTACACTCCCTGAGATTCTACTTAATATTTTCATGGCTTACAAGAAACAGTGATTAAAAAGGTTATCTTCTGGCTTATGTTTTATATGAATACTGCAGTTATTCAGATCTGATTTGATTTTGCCATTGTTAAACCTGGATTTGTAGTTTATGATGAATTCTATGTTACTTTTATATAGATTTTTTTTGTAATGATTATTATCAATTTTTGTCATTTGTGAAATTTATTTCCATCCTAAATGCTATTTTATTTCTGTTTCTTATTGAGTTGGGAAATTCACACTTTTTCTCCTTGTTTTCAAATTTGAGCTGGCATAGCTTGTGGTGTATCTTGTTTATATATATATATATATATATATATATATATATATATATTTGGCAGATTAAGCATTTTGTTTTCAAATTTTAGTTTCATATTAATCTAAATTAGTGTTATTAGATACTTATGGAGTTAAATTATGGAGTTTTTCATAGATTTTTATTTTTGCTGGTGGATAAAATTAGTAGATGCCAAGATTGTTTGTCGGCGAAAATTAGGTTTGTATGTCTAGTGCAAAGTTGATCAGGATGAGATTTATACTAATCAAAATTTCTTTGATATGATTGCAAATATAACTAATTTAGATCAGAATTTTGACCCAATTTCTTCTTTGTAATACATAAATTCTATTTCAGTGAAAAAAAATTATGTAATGTTGATATGACAGCATTTATTTCAGATCTCCCATAAATTGTAAATTGAGAGAAAGCGTTTATTAGTCCACAACCTTAATTGCCTCAAGTCTCATTACAGCTTGGCTTATTCTTCTAAAAGAAAGCATAAAAATTTTTCTCTTTTTTTTTTTGGTCATACATCTGGTTTAATAAGATGGCATACTTAAAAGATACTTACAATTAATGTATTAAGGGTAAATACATCTTTTTGCTGTCTCAACTTATCAATTCACATTCTGCAAGATGACCAAAAATGTTCCTTCATTGACTATCTATCAAAGACTCTTATCAATCAAGAATGACAAAAATAAGGCCGAATTAAGAGTTTCTTTATTCAAATTGCTCCTGATTTTCCTCTCTTGTTAATTGTACATACTCTTTCCTTATAGCTAAATATTTTGATTAGGAATATGTCTTATTAGGTTACCTAAAATAGATTGTACAAATTGTTATTTATTGGAATGAAAGCAAAGGAAAAAAGATCGAGCCAATTCTCTCAAAAGTTGATATGGCATCAGAGCCTTGGGGAGCTCTATTCATCATGATCCATCGTCTTCTTATTCTTATGTACAAGAGCAACGCACGTAGAGGTTCGGGTCTTTTTTTTTTCCGTTCTCTTCCTCTACCTGCACCTGGTTCTTCTGTGTGGCAAACACTTTTCTGCCTTATAGCCCGATTCTTTCGTCGCCTCTGCCCTAGCGCGATCTTCCTTGATCACCGACAACCCCCCTGCCACGATTAAGCTTCGCATCCGAAGCCGCACAATCCCTCGTTGAAGCACCTCTCTCGCGAACAACTCAGCTTGCTGCGCCTCTTCGATCGTGGCTCGATCCTGCAGAACAACCAGCTCTGAATCTCTACGATCTCGTTGTCTCTTTCCCAGAAAGCTTGGAGCGCCACTGTATCGCAGGATTCCATCACGAAGGAGTTTTGGATCTTGGCACGCAATGTTGTATTGCGCAGAAATCTTCTTAGTATATTACTGGCTCTTGGTTTCTTTTTTCTTTGGTTTTAGATTGATAATCAATTTGTGTGACAATTCTGTTTAGATAGTTGTCTGATAAAACATATGAAATGTTAGCTATCAGATTTACGAGAAAGTATTATGCAACATGGGAATTTCAATTGAAGATGTTTTTAAAAGAAAAGGAGCTTTGGGGTCATATTGATTGGTCTTTTTCAGTACCTACAGAGCCGAAAGATCTTGGTTAATGAGAGGCAAAAGATGCTTAGATCGATTCTTGGATTTTGGGATCTATTGAGGTTGTATGGTGAGCAATTAACGATCATTTGACACAACTAAAGAAATTTAGGAATACTTGAAACACGTTTACAATCAAAATGATACTGCAAAACACTTTCAATTGGAACTTGATATGAGTAATTATAGTCAAGGCAATCTTTCGATCGAACAATATTATTTTGACTCTCTTAATTTATGGAGCAAATATCCCAATATTATCTATGTTAAGATGTTAAATGAGAATTTATCTAGTCTTTAAGCTATTCATGAGTGAGTCCTCGCGATCAATTTTTGATGAAGCTCAGACCTGAATTTTAAACTGCTCGGGCTGGGCTGCTGAATAAAGAATCAGTCCTTTGTTTGGATTTATGTTTTGGTGAATTACTATGTGAAGAATAAAGATTGACGACACAAGACTCCATCGGCACAACTGGTGGATCATCTAAAATAGTTAATATTGCATATGCTGCTCAAAATAATGGAAATGGAACAAAACAGTGTTATAGCTGCAAAGAATTTGGTCATATCGCCAACTATTGTAGTAAGGAGTTCTGTAATTATTGCAAGCAAAGCAACATATTATTAAAGAGTGTCCTACAAGATCACAAAACCACAGACCACAAGCTCTTCATGCTACGGTATCCGACTCTCACAATTTTGGTTCGACATCCACAGTTGCTAGCAATAATCAAATTGTTCTTACACCAAATATGGTTCAACAAATGATTTCTTTGCCTTTTCTGCCCTTGGTCTTCAAAGGTAAGACTATTACTTCTGTTTTTTCTTCTTGATTTGTTGATTCCGGCGCCACAAATCATATGACTGACACAGTTGATTTATTGCATAATCAATGTCTGTATACTGGTACTCAACGTATTCAGGTTGCTGATGAAAATATATTTCAATTACGACAGTTGGTGATATAAACTCTTTCTCGATCTGTCTTGGTTTCTCTTAAATTATCTACTAACTTACTTTCCGTTGGTCAAATGGTCGATAACAATTGTGATGTACACTTTTCTCGTGATAGTTGTATTGTGCAGGAGCAGATGTCAGGGAAGGTGATAGCGAAGGAACTTAAAATCTGCAGATTATTTCCATTAGAATTTATCGTTTCTCGTACTTTGTCATTTGCTTCTTTAGTTGTTGGAAATAAGACTGACATTTGACAGACGATTAGGTCATCCAAATAATGTTGTTTTGAATCATTTGTTGTAAAGTGGTGTTTTTGGTTTTACAGATAAAAGTTTATTAGTTGATTGCTCCTCTTGTAAATTGGGCAAAAGTAAAATATTGTATTTTCCTATTTTGGGTAGTCATGCTAATAGATTTTTTTGACATTATTCATAGTGATGTTTGGGGAATTATACCGGTCACACTCTCAGTATAATTATTGTGACATTTATTGACAATTACAATTGATTCACATGGATCTGTTTTTTGAATTCCAAAACAAAAGTATTTACTGTGTTTCAAATCTTTGTGATATGTTGAAACTCAGTTCTCTACTTGTATTAAAATCTTACGATCTGACAACGATGGTGAGTACGTGTCTCATGGGTTTCAAACATTTCTTATAACAAGGGTATTGTTTTACAATGTTCATGTCTTTATACACCTTAGCAGAATGAAGTTACCGAACGAAAAAATCGACATCTGTTGGAGATAGTGCGTACATTGTTGTTAGATTTTCTGTCGTAGCTAAATGTAGATTGAACCTTTATCTAGTGTAGTTTATCGATTTATCATTTAACATCTCAACAATGGAAGTTTGATTCTCCTTGCTATTGAATTTTTTGTAAACATCCTAATTATCATATGCTACATACTTTTGGATGTATTTGTTTTGTTCATTTACCTGCTCATGAACATTATAATTTGGCAGCATAGTCTGTTCGATGTCTCTTTATGTGTTACAATCCTAATCATAAAAGTTTTGTGATAATTCAATTAATAATCGATGACATATCTCTCGAAATGTGATTTTCTTTGAACATTACTACTATTTTCAGCATCATCTTTCGACATCTGATACCGTTGTACTTCCTCACTTTGATTATTCTTTTTTTGATAAATGATTCAAGCCAGACCTTGTCTATACATGACGCCTGCCCTTTCACCTCTGGTTCTTCTCGACTCTGCTCTTCAAAATGCTCCTATGATTCTTCAATGATCAACTCGACACATTCATCCTATGGATAAATATTATGCAATTTTAACTAATACTACAGTTTCTACCTCTTATTCTCTGGATGCTAAATGGACTTGTTGGACAAAAGACATGCAATTGGAAATTCAGACACTTCAAGACAATCATACTTGTGATATTGTTTCATGTCTTGCAGGTGTTAAACCCATTGGTTGTAAATGACTTTATTCTGTTAAGCTCCGATATGATGGTTCCCTTAATAGATATAAGGCTAGATTGGTAGCTTTTGGCTATCGACAGAAATATGGGTTTGATTATAAAGAGACATTTGCACGTGTGGCTAAGTTGACAACTGTCCAACTTATTCTATCTATTGTTGCATCTAAAGGTTGATTCTTACGATATATGAGTGTTAAAAATGCATTTTTGCATTGGGATCTCAAGGAAGATACTATATGCTCCTTTGGGCTTATATTCTATACCCTCAATGATGTTTGTAAGCTCAAATTGTCTATATATGGTTTGAAACAAGCTCCACAGACCTGGTTTGAAAAGTTTCACAATACTCTTCTTAGCTTCTCTTTTATTCAAGGTCAGTATGATTCTTCATTATTTCTTTGCCAAAATGACAAAGGAATTGTGTTGTTTTTAGTCTATGTTGATGATATTATCATCACAAGATCTGGTACTCAATTGATGTCTCAGTTACAGAAGCGTCTTTAGGTTCTTTTCATATAAAGGATTTGGGGTCTTTAATTTGTTTCTTAGATCTTGAGGTCACTCTTCTCTTGCTGGTATGTTTCTTCATCAACATAACTATACTAAGAAACTCATTACTTTGGCTGGTCTCCAGGAAGGTCGTCCTGTTGATACTCCTTTGGAAGTTAATGTTAAATATCAAGAAAATGATGGTGACTTTCTATCTGATCCATCTCTGTATCAACAACTTATTGGGAGTCAATTATCTAACCATTACACGTCTTGATATTTCATTTGTTGTGCAACAAGTTAGTCAATTCATGCAGACACCTAAATTTCTTCATTTAGTTACAGTTCGACGTATTGTTAGGTATTTGAAAGGTACTTCTCATCGTGATTTGTCCTTTTATGCGAAGTCTCCTATTCTCTTAACAACCCACAGTAATGCTGACTGGGCTGGTTGTTCTGATACATATAGATCGATTACTAGTTGATGTATGTTTCTCGACAACTTTTTAATTTCTTGGAAGAGTAACAAATAAGATCGAGTGTCTAAGTCTTCTACTTAGTCTGAATTTGTGTTATGTCCTCTGCTTGTTCTGAGATCATTTGGCTTCGGGGTTTGTTGGCTGAGCTTGATTTTTCTCAACTTGGGTCTACTTTTCTTTATGAAGATTATACTAGTGCCATCTAGGTTACTGCTAATATTTTCTTTCATCAGCGCACGAAATGCATAGAAGTGGACTGTCATTCTATTCATGAAGCTTATGATAATGCTGCTATTTTTCTTCCTCATATCTCCTCTGATTTTCAGACAACCAATATATGTACTAAGGCTCTTTCTCGGCAGCGTCATCAATTTCTTGTTGGCAACTTGTTGCTTCTTGATCAGTCAACAACAATTTAAGGGAGAATATCAATCAAGAATGACAAAAATGAGGCAAAATTAAGACTTTCTTTATTTAAATTGATCCTAGTTTTCCTCTCTTGTTAATTGTACATATTTTTTCCTTATAGCTGAATATTTAGATTAAGAATATGTATTATTAGATTACCTAACTTTTGTTGTTGGAGGAACTAGGTTTAGTTTCATGTTTTGAGAGATTATATTCTCTACATGAATCTTTTTTCTCCGTTGCATTCTTTTTTTTTTTTTGTTTTGCAAGTGTTGTGTTTGTATCTTCCTCGGAAACAGTTGATGAACCTTCTAGAAGCCCAAGAAAGCCCAAGACTTCCTAGGTCTACCTCTTCCTTTCTTAACACAAGTTGAATCTAAAACATCTACTCTCCTAGTCAGATCATCAGATGGTCGACGTTTAATGTGACAAAATCATCTAAAACGACTCTCTAATTTTGTCCGTCACAGGAGCTACACCAACCCTATCACGGATATATTCATTTCACATTTTGTCTCTAAGTGTAAAGCTGTATAAAGCCACTCATCCACCTAATCATTCTCATCTCGGTAACACTTAACTTATTATTATGTTTCTCTTTTAAAGGCCGACATTCAGCGTCATATAGCATTGCAGTTTTCACCACTGTCTTATAAAATTTTCCTTTCAGTCTAAGCGGTACTTTTCTATCACACAAAAGGCCCGAAGCATTCCTCCACTTCAACCAACTTGAACTACTATTAACATCCTTATTGCCTCCAATAATTTTGATGTTTTTTTTGTTACCAATGACTTTTAACTCCCGATGTCATCCACAATGTAGAAGTTTAATGTTGACACCAACTTCATCATTCAATGTCTAACATTGACCATAATATTGATGATAATGAAGTTTTCACCTATTTTCAACAATGATATTGATGCTCTGTGCAAATAAAGCTGTCTTCTGACATTGGTAACAATGTTGTTGTTCGCCGTAGGCAATAATACGGATGCATGTTGTTGGCATAGATACTAATTACTCTCAACCCTAATAAAATCTATGCTTGCCAGCACTAATAATGTTGACATTACCATCGCCAACAATATCGTTACATGTTGTCGATACCAATGCCAAAAGCCATAATGTTTGAGCTCACCATCCTAATAATTTTGATGCTTGTTATCATTAATTATAATAATGCTTATTTTTAACACCAACATTGTTATCTACCCATCCCAAAAAGATTTTTATGCAGTGTCACTAATAATATTAATTTATGTTATTATTGATGAAGCTGAATCATGTTGATCAAAATCAACCCAATTTTTGTCATTGTGAATAAAGTTGATGGACAATATCAACATCAATCTTGATGCCAGTTGTCTTTCAATGTCAATACCAACACCAACGCTCAAAAATTACTGTAAGTATGTCGCTTCCTGTCTCATCAACATCAATTTTGGCCCTCACTGACGCAATTGAAGTCATTTCCTAACATTGCCACCAAGGTTTATGTTCTTCTTCACCAATTAAGTTGATGCTTAGTATTGCATCATCTGATGCCTATTGCCAACAACCACGTACATATGTTATTTCTACTGTTATTGATGTTAATATTTTTGGTCTTTAGTCTCTCTTTCTATTATATGGGAAGACCAAACATACAATCAATAATCTTTTAATGTCAATTCTAATGTCCCTCAAGAATCCTCCTACACCTTCCAAATAAGTTTTCTTCAATAATTCATGCCTTTTACATTGTATCAATGTATTCTTCAATTATGAGGACATTCCTTATAACATATAACTAAAACTAGCAGCATTATTTCAATTAACCGATAGATAATTTGATTTTCTCCCTTTTTATGCTTTCCACATAAAGAATTTCATGTAACCTATCATGAGCTTTTCTTAACTTTTGTTATTAGTTTGCATACAACATTTTTGTTCAATGTGAAGACCATAAACTCTCTCTACTGTCATAAAAACTCTAGCATGCAATAAGCTTGCACTATATGGCATACATTTGATTTATTCTTTCCTTTCCTAATTTCTTTGCATCTTTGGCCCATGATTCAAGACATTTTTCAATGTAAGCGCCATCAGCTGGAGTAAAATGCAAAGCATATAAAATTATAATAATATGACATAATGTAGGGTCAATAGACTCTACAAAATAAATTTACAATTTTCCATAAATCAAAATATAAAAGATTAAGCGAAGATGGACAATTAAAATAATTTCTCATTGTCAAAGAAAAATTAGTTTTGGTACTGTGGAATTGCTTCCAATCTGTTCTTCTGAAGCTATTATAGATTTTAAACCTCATCAAATTTAGCTAATCATGGAATTGCTTCCAATCTGTTATACCACCTGAATTGTGGAATATTATCGCAATTTTTTCATGTTAACTTGTCTTAAACAAAGCCACAGCTCAGCATCAAACTTCTGATGTGTTATATCTGCAATTACCTGTTAATCTCATCGGTTACATAACACAAATTTGTGTTTCAAAATCATCATACAGTAAATTTTGCTCTTCATCTAATCATTTTATTTTTCTGTTCATCTCAGTGAAAAAAGGGGGCATTTACATACATACCACCCAATTCCTAAGTGTTTACATACGAAGCAAATCTTTCGTCAGCAAAAAAAAAAAAAAAAAATCACCATTTTAACTTTTAAAAGGCAAAATAGTAATGTGGCATGCATGTAAAGATTGAATTTTATGTTTTAGATATGTAAACACATAAGAATTGAGTGTTTTGTATGTAAATCTTCCAAAAAAAACACTGATCGGCAGCTAAAATTCAGAAGCCGGAGAAGACAAGGGAGACTCAAATTCTGTCTGTACTCGTCTGAAAAACAATGCGACGGACGTTATTTTTTGACGCTTCTGTGGTCACTGGGAATTTTTCTTGGCATTTTGTATGCAATGATGATCTCTACTGCGTTGTTACTAATTATTATTATTATTTTCAATGTTATTTACAGTGCGCCACTTTTGATGGAAACAGTTCCAGAAAAAGACCTAACGCTGCTGATTCGCTTATAATTATTTTAAGATGCAAACTTCTTTAAGATTTTCTAACCAGTTTTTATATTTCATTCATGCTGCCATGAATTATTCATTTTTTATACTCATAATTGACAAATTTGTCTAGCTCAAGCTGCCTTCATCAAGGATAAAGATACCATTAAGAATTTTATTTGTCATTGATAAGCTAAGAAACTGTTCTATTTAATAGACAATCTTACTCTTGGATTGGTCAAGAATTTCTTCGAAGTTTGTTGGCTGGATTAAGAATTTCTTTAGTTGTATCTGAGATTTCCTTTTTAATATTTTTTTAATGGTGAGAAGTAGGGTGGCTTTAACTATTCTAATAGTATGAGATAAGGCTGTGTTCTTTCCCTTCACATTTTCACTTTGGCTCATATTTATAATGTTTTTAATCTAAAATCCTTAGATCCTTGGACTCATTCCTTGGTTAGATGCTATCACTATGTTCAGAGATTTGGCTTCTAAATGCTACAACCTTTTCATCCTCTTTAAAATTTCTTCTTTTGCTTCATGATGTGTAGCTATTTTTTTTCACAAAGTAGTAACCATTACAATTACATCTGTGTGTTTCTTTTTTCGTGCATGTAGAGTGTTGGCAACTTGTAGTAATTGTGAATTTTTTAGTCTTGTCTTTCTGCATAAGAAGGTTAATTATATTTTCTTCAACTCATTTGTCATTTTGTATGCAATGACAGCTTACCCCAATTCTCCTAAAGCATTCTCAAATTATATGTATATTCTTACAATCATATTTGCTTAAGGGCACAATAAATAGCAATCATACATTTAGTTTTTAATTCATTAAGATCTAACTAAGCTTTTGACCAATTATCAATGGGTTTTAGAATTACTTTTGCTTTCATCCACTTTAATTGATGGTTGAAATCTTTCCATAACAAGGTACATAATTCTAATGTCATTTGCTTGTAGGTATGTGGTCATTCTATTTTTTTCAAAAATGAAGGTAACATGATCAAACAAAGTGGGTTTAATGGTGGATCTTCCTTCTAGCTTGAACCATAAGGAAAATCATGTGGTATATGGGCAATGTAAGGCGATTTATTTTTAGATGGTCAGCTAAAATAAATCTCAGGCTAGATAACACTTAACGGTTAACACGACCTTTTTAAAATAGGAAAATTTACGTATTAGTGAGTGAGAAATTTTGAAAAAATATCATAAAAATAAGTATTTTTATTTTATGTTTTTCTTATAATTTCTTGATAATTGTGTATTTTATCTGCAGGTTTGTCCCTAAAAAAAATTTAAAAGTTTTGGTGAGTTTGTTGGGGTGCTGCGCGTCAGATACCAGTGCCATAATGTTGTGATATGAGGCCCTAATGAATTTTTTCCCGAGAGCTCAAAGTTGCAGCGTCGGGTGACCAGCGCCGCAACGCCAATTCCAACTCCCCAGCGCCCAAAGTAAGTGCCACGGTGCTATTCCAAGTCATGCAAGTTCAGTGGATGAGACAGATCCAACTCCACAATGTTACCACATTCAATGCTGCCTATCAAAACCAGCCTAAAGGATCAAAAGATTGAGAAGGCCAAGCCGTGGTGCCAAGAACCAGAGTCGCAGCACCACAACATTAGTTTTGAGTGCTGCAATCTAGAGCCAGTGCCATAACCTCAGTAACTTTAAAGCCGCGACACTATGACTTGACAAGGCAATTATTGAATGCACATTTTGATTTTCTTGGAGGGAGAGCAGCTATATATGTATGTATTGTTAAAAAGGTGTGCTGGAGTGTCTAAGGTAGGCTTTAACAAGAGTCTTTCAGTGTGAGTGAGTGCCTTGTGTGATGTCTTCTTTGTTTGAGAGTTTAAGCGTGTTATTTCTTGTGCTGGTGAAGCAAAGGGATGAATCAAGTGAAATGTTCGGAGATTTCTGAAATTATCAGTCTTTATCATTTAGTTTATGTTCTTTTCTTAACTCACACTTTGTAAACACACCCTTGTATTGTTGAATAGATTTATTTGTGATATTTTATAGTATTTCCATGGTGGACTAAACTGGCTAGTTCCTATGGATTTCTAGTTTTCTAAAATCAATGTTTTGAATTAGATTTAATGTTTTGAAAACTTTAAAATTTTATTGAATCATCAACTTCATTTTGGAATTCGTAGCGGCTATATTTTTGTTTGAAATTTTGTGACTTTGAGATATTGAGAGAGTCCTTACTACCACATGGAGATTCACAAGATAAATTTAGAGAAATAGACATATTCCCCTTGAATATTTGCAATCAATAGAGAAATGTGTATATTCTATCTTTGAAATGCTTATGAGCATAGGCATATGACTTCGGGCTTTGAGAATGAGTGTTTTTGTTTGCAATGGATGAAAACCTAAAATCATTTTTTTCTCCCGATTGACAAATTAATTTACTTAAAAAGATTTAATTGCATTGATTTCATGAATGAAAAATCCATAGGAAACCTCTCTTGCATTTGAAGCTCTTTAGATAGAAAAATAAAAAAATAACTTATTTCAAAATTTTCACTTCTTTGTATAGAATTAAAGTATGTGGAACTTGTGCCTTTGACTTTAATTTTCTTTCATCTCATTTCCTATATGATGACCCTGTTAGAAGAAGAGTAGATCTTTTAGATTTGGCTTAAGTTAAGAAATGTAGAGGTAGACCTAAAAAGAATTGAGCGTGTTGTATAAAAAATGATCCTAAATTATTAGAATTAAATGAAAATATGACACTAAATAAGACACAATGGAGAAAAAGGATTCATGTAGCCGACACCACTTTGTGGGATAGAGGATGATTGTTGTTATTGTCATTTTCGATGGGGTGATTTCAAACTCATTTTAATTGTATTACTTATACCAAACTTGTATTTTTGTGAGCCCATGTAAGATTGAGCCACCTACATACAGTGTAGTTTCCTTGTATTCACATATTTAACACTTAAAGTTTGATATTTACATTTATAACATTTTGGTATCATAAATAGTGCATGAAAATGTGCATTTCACTTTTCAAGAAGTTGATAATAATGATATTTTTATGTGATATTAAAAAGTTGAGTGCAATATATATATAATTACGAAAGTTTAGATGTTAGATATGTAAATAATATATAAGAATTGCGCGGAATATATGTAAATACCCCTTAAAAAAATTCAAAAAGATAGTAAAGTAGATTTGGCAAACTCAATCACTTCACCCAAAAGTCACCAAAGAAATTACTTACAATCAAGGAAGTAGCCATGATAAGGATACCACCATTAAGCATGACATGATTTCATACATAGAAGTTAGGTACTTAGCCTAGTATGTTTTGTCTGATTAGCTTAAAATTGGATAATTTAACAAATTCAGTTGTTAAAAATAGGTGTGTCAGAAAATTTTGTTGTTTGTGGACTTGTGTTCGGCTTATTAAGTAGCTCGTGAACACGAACATTTTTTAAGCTCGAATTACAAATGTCCCAATACGAACAACTCATTCTTCGATCGTGTTTGGTTTGTTTTAGCTTGAAATAAGGAAATTATATATATTTATATATAAGATTAAATCACCATAGTTCATGTTTTTGATCGGTTAGGTGTCTTCTTTTGCAAAAGACTGGTGCAGGTTAGAAACCTTCGCCTACAAATTTTAATTAATTCTATTAAAGCTTGGAAAATCAATCTGAACATGAGCCAATTCAAACAATTGATCAATATCCAGCCGAACATGAGCAAACTTCTTACGAGCCTAATTCGAACACCAGCTAATACAAACGAGCCAAACAAGTATAAAGCCTTCGCTCACTCAATCTCAGCTCAATTGCACCCCTACTTCAAAGTGCCCAACTAAGACATTTATATATTCATGAGTTATTTTGAAGCCTAAAGAGTTTGCTTTAAGATTGTGGAGACCATTTCAAAGGTTTGAAATTGTATGATGTGATGCAAAGAAATTCAATCAATTAAGAGAAAATCCAAAGATTCATGAAACTTTAGATTAGATTTGAACCACATCTGGGCCTTCAATTATACCAAAGTTTAATTAGAGATGCAAAATGACAATAAACAAATAAAAGCCATCATTGAAAAGAAAATAGAGTTAATATATCAAAAAAAAGTTTTATGAATATTTCCATTCAAGAACATTCTCATATGAAAAATTTTAAATTAATTCTTTTAAATTTTTATCAAGGTTGCCCTTTATTCTTGTTGCATGCTGGAAGTGATTCGCGAAAGTAGAGTAATTGTTTAGTGTCTTATTGTGGTATGAAAGTCCAACCCATACACAAGTAATAGAAGTGATAAGTAGAGAAATCATAAATTTTTATGTGAATAACTAGAAGAAGGAAAAAAACCATGATGTCTAGCTCAGCCGGAATGATCCACTATAAGTTGATAAATACACATAAATGTCATTGTCACATAAGCAGAAAAGGGTTGCACAATTCTTCGAAGTACAATGTATGTATGTAGAATAACACTATGCATAATGACCAGAAACAGTTGAAATTGGGAGTAGTTGTCCAAACTTCAGTGCATCATCTTTGAAGTACATTGTTGCACAAACTTCTTGATGATGCATTGCTTCGTTTGGTACTTTGTTACTCCACGATGTAGGTCATTACTCCGTACAGTGTTTAGTTGCAATGAGCTGGGGCCTACAGATGATGGTAGACGAGTGGCGGTTGATGGTGGTCTGCAGCTTTGGGAGTGGGAGCTGTTCAACTGGTCTTTGGGACAACATTAGAATTTGGCTCATTCTTCTTCGTCTAATTATCAGTATAGCTCCAAGCCTTGGTCTTTCTATCCCGCTTCATGAAGGGGGTAGTGCTCTATTTATAATGTGGGTGTGGCCTCCGATCCTTTGTAAATAAGAAAAGAATTTGGATCACTCAATTGGATGACCCGGAGAAATTCACAAGATCAGACCATATTTTAAAAATATTTTAGTATTTTAATGATGTCAAAATTGGGTGATTTCGGTCTCGTTAGATTTATCTCATCGAGACTCTTGATTCAACCATAAACTTTTTAGATTTAGAATCTATTTGACTTTTGAATTAGCCACCCAAAGCTTCCAAAGGTGGTATAATCACTTCAATCCAGGCTTACTTTGATTTGGATTAGATTAATTTTAGTGTCAATGTTTACTGTGTTAGTTTTAAAATCAGAATTTTGGTTGATTTTTAAATCGAGCTTGAATGTCTCTTAAACTAAAAATGCATCTAAATTTGTGTCAAATACCTCGAGAGTCATGTTGCATGATGAAATTTGTTGATACCTTATCAATCTTTGAATATTTCTATCATCTTTTGTTTGACTAAGCTATAAGAGAAATTCATGATAAAAATTAAAGGTAAAGAAAAGGCTAATGCTTCACTCTAACATAAATTCATACTTTAAATGGTTTATTTATTTTTCTATTAAACTTTATATAAATATTAAATTTATTCATTTTTGTTAGGCTTGAATTGTAATATGAAGAATATTTTTTTTAAAACTTTTTTTAATTGATTTGAAGTATAATATCCATCATATCTAAAATAAAAACTGCCACATAATTTAAAATTGTTTTGGTATACATCAATTATATTAGACCTTTTGAATTTAGCATTAATTTATTGATACACCATATAAAAACTCATAAATATCAACAAAAATGAAATAATTTGTTCAATTATTTGTAGCACAAAAATAAAAAAGGATATAGAATGTTAAGACCTAGCCATATATCTTTTTTATTTATTCAAATGTGTCATACAACATAAGCAATTTAGAAGATCTTGTGTGGTGAGGTCACTTCACAAGAGCTTTATTTTGTCCTTGCCACATCATCTATTCAAAATTTGAGAGAAACATCAATGTTATGTAGTAGTTGATCATCCTTACATTTTATGTAAGGAGGAAAAATTCTTTTGTCCTGCTAAAGCACTCTTAGTAATCCAAACAGTGATTCAAGACAAAGGGTAGATTTAAATCTTGCAAAACAAATACACTTTATAATACTGGTAATAAAAAACCTTTGCATATATGAAAGAGGTTATAAAGAAGATGGAACAACTTCTATATGAAAGAGGTAATAAAAGAGATGGGACAACTTCTATTGTGAAATTATCATGTTGAAATTATCGAATGCGGGCTCGAGATTCAATCCTCCAACATCGGACCAATATCTTTTATTGGTCCGATATTGGTCCGATGATGGAGGATTGAATTTGCTCTTCTATCAGCTTTTTTACAGCTCATGCACACACGCATGTATTAAGCTTTGAAGTCAAGACCTTGTTAGAGACAATGCATCCAATCACCAAGTTATTGTTGGATGCACAACTCCTCTTTCAATTTCTCGGCTCCTTTGAATTGTAAATAAAAGTAAAATTAGGAAAAGCCTCTATTTTATCCTCTTGGTACTCCTCTATCAATCGCTTAATTTGCTCTTTAAGTATAAATTTTTATTCCTCAATATAAAGGCAAGGCAAACTACCATAACCCATACTTACCAAAGTATAAACAGAACAACACATTTTGTAGAATGAGCAAAGTTAAATTGATAATAAGCATCATAAATTAAAACCCCGTAGTAATTGTCCCTCATTGGATGCATCTATACACATAATTAATCACTAATGATAAAAATGATTAGAGGTTAATCAGCTTTCTAGAATTGCCATCGAGAGATCGAGATTAATCTTCTCTGGCGACGATGACAGAGACAAGGAGAGCTGCAGATTATCATTTTTTGTGTTCTCCTTGCTATGCCCTTCCTCAGATCCATTTTCCTGCATATAAAAGCATGTAAAAATATGTGAACTTTTTGTAATAAATGATGGCAAAACCCAAGGAAAATGTGAGAACAAATTCTCTGCTTCTCAATTTGGCATGCAAAAATGCTCAGCAACAGAACCCATAACATAACATGTGTCTAGGGCTGTCAAAACGGCTCGTTGTCCGTGAACAGCTCATGTTCAGCATATATATGTATGTAAAAGTGAAATACACATGTTCATACAGAGACAAGGTACAAGGTGGCATATATATGTATGTAAAAATTGAATTTTAGGTACATATGCATGTAAATTTTCTTATATTTGCTTATTTATTTTGGCTGTACCTTGAAGGCATCTAATTGTTCATCCCTGAAAAGATCATCACATGAGAACTCAGTCACTGCTCTCCACTTCAACTGAGCTGTGTCAAAATAATCAAAATAAAATTGACTAGTAGCTGCACCAGAGCTTCCTTGAATTGATGGAGACCGTGCCTCCATTCTTAACCTACTCACAAAACAAAGACATAAGAAATGAAATGTCAGTCTAGCTTTTCACCATCGATCCAGCTATATTTACATACCTAACACTCAAAATTTTTTTGTTACAGTTACACCGCCCAAATCTTTCATATCACATAAAGAATGCCACCATTTTAGCTTTTAAGAAGTGAAATACACTTCATGCATAGTAATATGGTATGTACATAAATCTCCTTTTTTTTGTTTTTTTGCATAGATCAATTAATGGATACCTTTTAAATGTATATATTTGATCATGTTCATTCCCATCAACAACAATACTGTGCTCATCTCCATTGGTATCAACATTATCTACTGGCTCTCTTTTTCTTGTTAACAGTAACTCTTGTGCTGAATCAGAACCTGTATCAGTATAATTTCTTCAGAAATTTGGTTAGTTAAAATCGAAATAAGGAATATTAGAGCGGCAAAGCAGAGAGAAAAAACCAACTTTGCATAATCTGTTAATGCTAATAGATCATTTGTAACAATACTATGACTAAGATTAAAATCTAGCCATACTTAAAGCAAAAAATTAATTATTTTCATGTTTTTTTCTTAGTTAACCAAGAAATAACAAATATTCATATAAAATTGTGAAAAAGCAAGAATTATGAATGTAAATATTTTTTAATTATACTTTTACCAAATACGAAAAAAATATAAATTTTCTTACTTAAGAAAAAAATTTTAAAAAGTAAATATTAACCAATTCCTATATATTTACATATCAAATTATTATGTTATGGCTCATATGCCATATAGGGACAGACGCTGGATCGAAGCGGAGCGGAGCGGAAGATCTGTCCAAATTGGGAAAGTTACGTCGGTTAGGGTGGGGGGCAAAGCCCCGCGGTTTGGTACAGGGTTAATGTTGTAATTACATATTGTGCCTAGGGTTTACTTCTGGGGTTATAAATAGGCCTCTTAGTAACCCCAAGAGGGATCCCTCATTTCTGTAAACCCTTTTCTGAATAGTAAATTGAATCGCCGCTCTGCTCCCGAGGACGTAGGCATCTTTGCCGAACCTCATTAAATCTCTGTGTTCTTCTGGACTCTGTTTTTCTTCGCCGTTATTTTCTCAACACAAATATATCTGAACTTTATTTTTTTTATATTTATACCACCTAAATCCTTCATATCACATAAAAAATACCATCAATTTAACTTTTAAAGAGTGAAATACAATTTTTTCTTTTTTTTGCATAGATAAGTATGAAAATCTTCTCTTTAAATTAAAAACATACTAAAAATTAATTTTCAATTTAGCTTCCAAATAAACTCAATTTTAAAAAAAAAAAAAAAAAAGAAAATTAAAGCAAGATGATTTTGGCACACGTCCTGCATGAAGGCTTCTTAAAGTTAAAAAAAGATTTTCACTCAAAATAATCTTCCTCCAAATGTTAGATATAAAAATGACTGAAAATAGACAACATTTTCATCTACCTGCTAAATATTTTACTTATTTTCAACCAAAAATAAAATCTTCATAACAAATTCTTACAATTCAATTGAAACAGCTCATAAATCTACCATAAAAATATATTTTCCCTTTATGCAATACCTGATCTCCTCCCCTCCTCCATGCGGATTCTGCACATCTATGAAAAAACAAAGCACAAATCATACTATTCGTCAGGTACTGTTTCCTTCCTTTTCTGCAACCATGAAAAAAAAGAAAAAATCGAAGAAAGCATACCTGAAGACGACTCTTGATATGAGAGAGCTGTATCTCTGAACATCTCATTAGTTCTCTGATTCTCTTAGGTGTAGCTTCTGCTTCATTGCAGAAGATCAATATGGCATCCAAGCTATAAACTAAACTCCTAACAAAAAAAAAAATGGTGAAAAATTTTACTTCTTGGGCAGCCAAGGTCTCTCACTGCTTCATCAAACAGTTTTTTGAGCTCATCTGACCAATTGAAGCGAGGCTTGCTTGATCGGATATAGGGTCTAACTTGAGTACCGTTGCTTCTGCGATTCACCATACCTTCCCCTTCTCGTGCATGGAAGAAGGAGAGAGAGAGAAGAAAGAAAAAAAAGCTAAGTTTTTCATGTTCTGGCTGCTTAAATAAGTGTTGGGTGCCAACGCCATCTTATGTCTGCAAATTTTGATTAGAGTAATTAGTTTAAGAAAAGTTACATAACTCTTTATTGTTTTACATATCTAACATTCATAGTTTGATATTGATACCTATATTTCTATCCTACTTTTAACAATATAATGATAGTGTGTTATTTTTTATATAATATTAAAAAATTGAGGGGTATGTATATGTAAATATGAATGTTTAGGTGTTAGATATCTAAATACATAAGACTTGTATGGTATGTATATAAATGTCCCATGAATTTCATGTTTGATTTACTTAGTTGAAGTGGATTTAGTTAATATATTCATGTATGATTTATTTAATAGATTCATAACTTTGTCAGAAATTCATATTTCAGATTATTCAGCACAGTTTGAATAACATCATTTAGGAAAACATAATGAAAGAGATTCGCTGAGACATCATGCACTTTTTGCCCTCAAATAAAGATCAAATATTTAAATTTGGACTATAACCCGACATGTAATTAATAAAATATGTATATTCATAAAAATGGTATATATGCAATATAGACAAATAGTTGAAATTATTCAGGATTAAGCGCAAACTAATGAAAGTAGGCGTTGAGGACAGCATATGCTGTAGTGGTGGTTGGTGTATTGATTGATGATACTTTAAAATGGTGCATGAGGGGGCAGAACAGAGACAAATTCTTCTTCTGTTTTTATCACTGAAATGCTTCTGTGTCACCTGATAAAAAGTAATGGAAATTCTTCAGACCATCAAGAGCTTCTGATCTTGCCGATATGATTGTTGTGACTGATGAGTTGCAGCTTTGGACCCTCTCTATTTCCTCTTCCAAAATAATATTTTATATATATTTATATTTATGTAGCACTTAATTTTCATATATTTATGTATCCAGTATTTAGACTTTACTTTTTTTAAGTTTATATCATAAAAATTTTTCATATCGCACAAAAAATAATATTTTTTTACTTTTTTTCAAGTGAAGTACTACTTTTTTTATGTGTAAAAAGTATGGAGTGTGTATGTATGTTTGTATGCATGCATGCATGCATGTAGGTATACACACACACATACAAAAATTAAAATTTAACCATTAGATATTTGTACCTCGAAAATGTGCTAGTGCTCAACTTAAGGAAATCTAACAGTCAAATAGAAAGAAAATATGATAAATGAGGGCTTACCGATAGAAGACTAGAAGGCCTACTAATTCGATCGGATGTAGCTGCCGGAGCCAAAGGCGAAGGTAGACCATGCTAATAGAAAGGCAAGTAGACGACTGATCAATCCGAACTCAAATTAATTGAACTAAAAGAAGGTATATAGGAATTGAGTGTTATGTATACATTTACATATGTAACATATTTTTATTATTTATTTTTTTTGAAAGATCGATCAATGGGGCGAACCGCCGATCAACGTCATTACGCTAACCCCCGCTAGATTTGGGGGTTAGCACAATGTTACATATATTTACGACCTTCAAAGAGATTGTTTTATCAACATGCACACATCTAACACCTATTGAAAGTGCATCTTCCCTGAAGGTCGTAAGTCCCTCTCAAATATTTAGCACATCAAAAAATGATTAGAGCTCCCTTCACTGTAGATTTGCTTTCATTGTAAAATTCAAAGCTACCTATATCACTTGCTTTCGCTGTAGATTTGCTTTCATTGGGTCAGCTTATGGAAAGAAGTGAATTTCAATCGATGTGATTAGTCGTTGACGTTGAATCAATTTGGATCACTTATAATTAAAAAAAAAAAAACTATGAACGTAACGAACTACGAACTAATGTTTTTGAAATTTGATAAAATTGAAAAATATGGGTTTGGGTTTTATGGTGAAATTTGATATGTGAGGGTGAATTTTGAAAATTGGATAAAATAAGGAGCTAGTTTTAGAAATATAAATGTTTTGTGTGCTATGTATGTAAATAAATGCCCCTTGTTTTAATTAGGGTTCGACGAACCCTAATTACATAGCTAATAGGTTGATATAAGTAGGGATGTAAATGAACCAAAGCACTCGATGAACAATTTGAACTTGGCTCGGTTAAGAATCAATTATGTTGTTTAAATTAGTAATTAAGCAAGCTGGAACAATTTTTAAAAGCTTCGGAGCTAAAATGAATTCAACATGAACAAAGTCAAACTTGTTCATTTGTACTCACTAACAAACTCGTTTGTTGTTCAAACAATAACTTGTTAAACACTGGATATGAAGCTGAAGATAACTCAAATCATATGTGATATTTAAGTTAAATATAATTTGTTTAACTATAATTATTTAATTATATATTTAATAATAATATATTATTATATCAATGAAATAGATTAATTATATATAATTTTATTTACTTATTTATTTTATTAAAGTTTAGTTATTGGACGTAAAAATACATATGACCTATGTGGTATGTATGAATGAGATATCTCTTAAAATTAACTTTAAACTCACCCTTGCAAACCTTACTTTCTCTCTAGCTTCTCATAGTTTTGTGTCCAGATTTCGTCCGAGACATACGAAACCTTGAGTAGTTAGGGCGTGCAAGCATTGGAGGCAGCGATGAAATCACAACGTGCAAGGATCTCAGAAAAACTAGTCTCTCGTTTATCTTCTCTTTCTACTCTTTTCATAAGTCTGACTCAATGAAAAAGTGGCGTAGGAAAGTGCAGTGCAATCTTCGTAATTTATATATGATTAAAAATAAGGATGATGCAACAACTCAATATAAAAGACATCTACAGGAAAGGTAAGTGTGCATCACCATAGTAAAATCAACACCTATATTTGAATGTGAGAGTTTGGTGTATACTTGGAAGTACAATCATGCTAAAATATTAGATATTACTTTTCATATGATCATAGTTCATGAATTACCTTTCATTTTTATAGAGTTTATAATCGATAAATTAGTATATGCGATCATATTTGTAAAATTATTTATTAACTTTTTATATAAAAATCATGATACTCGTTTGAATTTTACTCTTTTATTAGCCCGTTTAAATACACATTCATTTGTCATAAACAAATCAAGTATAAATCAAGTTCAAATATTAGAAAATTTAAACAAGTCAAGCTTGAATAATATATGAAAGCTCAACACAAGCCGAAGCCAAACATGAATAACTAATAATTATAGCAAGCCAAGTCCAAACCATAATATACTGCTCAATTACTAACCAAGATACAAGTACCAGCTACAATAGTGACATGTGAACTAAATTCTAAATTTTAATTGTTATGAGAAATCCAATTAGGTTCCTCTTAGGGTGCATGTGGTTTTGAGGTAAGGAAGAGCAGCTTTTTGGATAGTTTAATGCTGAACCAAGCCAAAACTCCTAAATTATTTCGTATTTTTAAATTTAGGGTTAAGGTTTGAGTTGCTTTAAATAATTCAACAAGTGGTTTGATTGGTGGCTATGCTGGCTGGTTGGGGCTAAATCTATTTTATTGGTTTTAAGTTTTTTATTGAGTTTTATGTACTAGTATGTTGTTGGCTTTAGATTGATTTGGAGAATATTGAAAGCTTGAAAAATTTTTTGGAGAAAATGAAGAAACAAAAGCAGAGAAATGAGCGATGATAAGGCAGCTTACAGTGCAACAAAAAAAATCATATCCTTGAAGAGAAACAATAGTAGAAAGTATTACATATATAAGGAGAAGAGTCCAAAGAAAGGGATCAATGGTCCCTTGTTAGTTATAATAATAATGATATGAAGAAGTGGAGGATAATACCCGAGTGACATTTGTTATTTTGTATGATTCGGTTATTATATATGAGTTTTATGATATTTTTATTACACTTTATGACATTAATAATCTTTATATGTGTTGATTTTGAGTTTTGGTTTGTTTGAGTTCAATTATGCTTCTGATTAAATTATCTTTTATCTTAGGTTAAGATTGAGCTTACATATTAGTTAATTTGGGTTCAATGGTTTTAATTTTATTTGGTTTGTTCAAATTTAAGTGTGGATTGAGTGAGTTTATTTGAGATTTGTATTCAAATTAATATATGCTCAAGCACTTAATGAGCAATAACTCTCATTGATCTATTTCTAATTATTCGTAATATTGACTTTTTAAATCTTAACAAATCATATATAATTAAATAGGTCATGATAGGAAAGATATCTCTAATTTTTATATATTTAAAATCATACATACATATATATATACAATCACAAATGCATGGTCTTATTTATGATTATATTGTATGGTCACACACACACACACCCACACACACACACACACACACACACACACACATATATATATATATATATATATACATACACATATTTAAAATCAAGTATTTCCTTGATCTTACTTCTTATATTTGTTATTTACCTATTCTTTTAATTCTCTTTAATCTATATGGTTTTAATTCACTTCTTAAAGTTGTTGTTCAGGATTTACCTTATCTTTTGATCTTAATTTATAATGTAAGTCTATCCTGGCCTACTGTTGGGTGCGAGGTTATTGGTTTCCTTGAATATTTCTCTTGGTAAATCGGAAAATGCCTTTTATGTTCTGATTCAAAGGTGTTTCATAAAATATATTTTAATATCAAAATGCTATAAATATAAACATCAAATTTTCAATATTATGTTTGCAAATACATAAATATTGTGGGTGTTTGCATAACTTGATAACTTTTATCAAATATTAAGTTCTCCCAGCTCAGGAATGTGCTCCCCCGCCATCCAAAGTTGAAACTGTCTTTTCAATCAGTCATGCTGGTGCCCACCTTGTTGACGAAAGCAAAAATATTTGGCAGGAATAGAGGAGAAAAGAAAGGAACAAAGAAGCCATGAAAAGGACCTCTCAATGTCTCCTCCCCCATGCGTGGGGAGAAGTGTCATGTTTGAAAGCTCAGTCAGAACCCCAGCTGGCTCCCCCACTGCCTAGCTTTGCTGCTGCTTCTGAAAATTCCACTTGTCCCCTCCTTCATTTTGTCAATGCTCCCAACAATAAATAAACAAATAAATATCTTTCACCAGAAAGCAGTAATTGACTTAAGGCGGATTTACATATACAGCACTTATTTTTTTGTATTTATATATCTAATAATCTTAGACAAAACTTTTTATCTTTTTCATATATGTCATGTTATGTGTATTTCACTTGTTATACATGTATATGCATAAGAATTGGGTGGTAAGTATGTAAATGCCACTTGAATTAATGCTTCACATTGCTGTCATGCAAAGTTATTAGCTGTTATGCCAAATAAAACATATATAGTAATTTATTTTAATTAAGTAATTGATATGCTCATAAATTATATAGATGATATAAGCATATAATTTGTTGTGATATTCAAAATACATGCATATCTGCTATAAATGTTGCTATGGCCCTTCCCAATCTTATGCTTCACATTGAAAGATTTCGCATCTTTCGATACTGTTGTGTTACTATGTTCTATTGTGTTGTATTTTCTTATTATCTCTGCAAGATCTCGTAATAATGAATGGAGTGTCCTGTATATATATATATATTAAATATTAAGAAATGGTCGGAGGCTATTATACGAGCCTCGTCCATTCCTCATGCACCTAAGAATTCGAGTACCACAACCTAAAATCGAGGGAAATCGAACACCAGACCAAAGAGAACTTACAACTGATAAGCAGATACCCGACCAACTGATCTGAGTACACAACACACACACATGTATGTATTTAAGTGTGTGTCTGTTTATGTATGGATGTATTTATGTATGTATGTGTCTAAATCTATGTATATGTTTCTATGTATGGAAGTGTGTGTATGTATATATATATATTGTTATGATATGACTCATATACCATATAGGGACAAATGCTGGAACGGAGCGGAGCGGAAGAATCTGTCCAAATCGGGAAGTTGAGTTATGTGGGTTGGGGCTATACGGTACAGAGGTAATGGAGTTATGTGGGTTGGGGCTATACGGTACAGAGGTAATTTGATATTTACATATTGTACTGTAGGGTTTACTCTAGGATTATAAATAAACCTGTTTGTAATCTTAGGTCATTGAAAGAGCTGAATATTATATTTTGTATTCTTTTCTGAATATTGAAAAGGAGGTCGCCGCTCTGCTCCCGATGACGTAGACATCTTTCCCGAACCTCGTTAAATCTCTGTGTTCTTCTGGATTTGTGTCGATTACTATTTTTCTTCGCCCTAATTTTCTCAATATATATATATATATATATATATATATTATCATAGGCTGCTGAAATTCCTGAGGCCTAAGGGAGAGGTGCAAATCTCAAATAGCCTAAAAGAAATGCAAATTTGGAGAAACTGTTACACGTTGCTTCGTCTTTTTTGACTTCTTTATCTCTCTGAATTTCGAGTCTTCCTCCTCTGTCTTTTCATGTCACTTCATACCCTTGACAACAGCATGCCTACCCGAATACTACAGGTTTTGTACTGTGCTAACATCACTCCCCTTACAATGCACGAAACCATTGCATTTATAAGAAGAAAAAAAGGAAATAGTCTATTTATTTTAAATATGTAGAAAAATAAATAAATAATAAATTTGTAATTGAAATTTCTCAAAAAATTTATGTGAAGAGACACGACCTTTAATGCATTTAAATGAAAATTTTAATAGTCAAATTCAAAAAAAGTTCTAGTCAAACTTCTTTATAGTATAAATTCCACGATACTAAAAATAATTTGATTTAAGTTTAAATATGATAATGTCAAATATTTGAAGAATAATGTGAAGCTTTAAAAAATTAATCAATTTATAAAATAAAATCTAAATTTGATTTACTTATAATCAAATCGTGTAATTCCATTAGAGTAATCTAGGGAATCCATGATCATTTAATTATGAGGTTGTTAAGATACTTAAATGATACAAAAAAAACTTATAATGAAAGGGATCAATTCAAATCTTATGTCAGAGTGTTTTGTAATTTTGGTCAAATTTAACAAAATATCATTCTTAAAAATTATGAATATTTTTTTGGTACACATGAGGGAGAATGAGAGAGAGAGAGAGAATTGAGAACTAAATTTAAATTCATGAAAAGAGTTGAAAGCTAAAGACCATTAATAATTTTTTAGCATTACCAGTAACTGTTATAGCACAACTACTGTCATACGATCGCTATGTAGCCCAACTATTAGTTGTTATTCCTTAATTATTTTCTTCTGGTTTTTATTACTAAACTACTTTCACCTTACTAGTATTATCATCAGACAACCCCTTTTGTAATAATAGAAGGGCAAGTGTTCATATTTTTATAATTATATCTTCTCCAATTAGAAAGAAGAGAAGAGCTCATTAATTTTAATATAAAGTAGATTGTTTTGGCTAGGCCAAAAGCCATGATTTTTTTCCTTTTGGATTTTATGCATAAAAATTTTACTGCCACTTATTACTTTTGTCTGTGTGTTTTTATATTTCTACTAAGCTTAGATTTAATTATTTCTACCATTGAGAACATTCTAACATGTAATAAGTTTGTCTCATCTATGAGAAACCAACCCACTTTTTCAAATTTCATAAGTACTTATTTGTTAACAGACTTGCATAATACTCACAATAACATAACTTCACACTCCAACACCCATCATTTCAATGAATAAAATCTAAAACAAGGACGAGTCAGCCTCCACATTATTTCTTCCTAACAAACATTTCTCTACTTGTGAAAGTGTGTCGAGTCTATCCTTAAAAGAATAAAAATGAATAATAGAGGACTCTAGAAATGAGATTCTTCAACTCATGTGTGACGCTCAAAGACTAGTATAAGCACATCAAGAACAAATTCATATATCCCAAGATTAACTACCATTTGGATGTTCTTAGCTAGAGAGCTTATATGCAAGACCACCTTATCACCATGCTATAATTCTTCGCCCACCTTATCTGCCAACCTTTTTTATATTGTCAGTTCTACCCATGCATCCTATGTGTTCCATTAAGATTTCAATCTTCTGATCCTCATTAGAAACAAGATATAACCTTGCCTTGCTAACACTCATCAAGCTATACATGATGATATAAGGCCTAATTCAAGAAGAGTTCCATTGAGGGATGGATACATTTTTTTTTCATTATTATAGATTTTAGAAGTTCTATCTTCAATAAAATACCATTATGCACATTCAATGAACTATCTCAATTTCAAGAAGGACATAGACACAATGTTAGGATTCAAGTAAGCTCTTAAACCTAAAAGACTCATGAGTTCCATTGGTTCGCCACCATTGAATTTTTGTTTCCATGGTGATACCATAGCTTGGTCAACACCATTAAAGTCACGCCTTCACTAAGCCACTATCATCATCATTGCTCTGCCACCACTAAGATATTGCCCAATCAACATTATCAAATTATCTCCATTCGTCTATTGCTTGATTCATTCAACCTCTACCATATTGACTAGAGAAGTTCAACAATAAATGACTAACCTTTGACATTAAGCAATTTACAACAATCATACATTTATAAATCTCCAATCATTATGTAATGTTCATTGAACTTGTAGCGTGTCAACACCCAAGTTGAAGTCTACTAACATCATCACCTGTTATCTCCTATATTGCTGGTGTATGTCATCAAGACTTGACATCACATATCGAGTTATAGAATGTCTTTAAAGTATGTAATTATCATTTATAAGACTTGGAAAGCACATCTATAAAAAAGTTTCTATAGGAAGTAAGTAGGGTTTTCATTAGAAAAACCCTTATTTTAGAAGTACCCACAAAAAACATGACAGCACAAATACGACTGCTAAAAAATATGACCGCACAAACCAAATTTAATGAATTTTGCTAAGTAGAAACCAAAGGATTACATCGGGATTCAAAAGACGTAGACACCAAGTGTTGTTCCCATCGATTGGAACCACAAGCTGAGCAAACGGATGCTTATCTGAATGAGAAGAAAATACACTAGATTTGCAGGAACTTCCTTTTGGGGAAGACCCTCATCATTAAGAAAAAAATAGGTAGAAAGTTCTTGAGCTTTGGAGTGAAGGTGGTGATGCAGAGCTCCCCTCTTTGTTGTCATTTCCAGTTCACCTTCTTGGGTGTCTTTCTTCCTCCGTTGACTACAGGCATGTACCCTGCAATGTAAATGACGTTAGTGTGAACGAGGTCTTCAGTCTCTCCTCTCGTGGGTGCCTTGCCTTTTCTTTGGGTCGCAGCTCCAGAGGCGACGAATTCTTTCAACTTTCCTTCCTTGATCAACACTTCAATTAGGCTTCACAGATGCCCACATTCCTTTATGTAATGCTTGTGATCACTGTGGTACTTGCAATACTTCTAGTTATCCCAAAGGAAAGGTCCGACCCTTATCGACATCTCCATACTGAAGAAGTATTTATCTTGAATGCCTCTACTATCTCTGACATTGATACTCTAAGTGGTGTCTCATATAGGACCTAGTGGTTGAACTGGGGTTGCTGCTGGTGGTACTATGATCGGTGGTTCTAGGGTTTGGTTGGCCACCTTTGGTCTTCTTAGCACTGGGTGGAGTGGTTATCAAAGCGACCCTTGTAGTGTGGGTTGTTTGATGGTCGTGTGCTTTGTTTGGGTAGTCCACCAATGTCTTGTGAGGTCTTTTCTGATGTCTTCGCTCGACGGGCTTAGAAGCGTTCATGTAAGTGATGATGTATTTGTTGGCCGTCTCCAACAGCTCGACCAAGATTCGTGGTTCTACAAGCTCAAGGTTGAAATTGAACCTCTCTGACTTTACTCCTTGTGTTAGCACGAACTGAGCCATGTTGGGCTTCAAGTCCTTGACATCCTGCGTTTTGCTCTAGAAATGAGTGATAAACGATCACAAGCTCTCGTTTTCCCCCTACATGGCACAGGGATCAAGCGTTCTTCTTGGGGCTCAGAACACTAGCAAACTGGGATAGGAAGAGCTTCTTGAATTCTGCAAAACCTGTGATTACCCCCCGCGGTCAATCCGTTGAACCACATTAGAGTGATCGACCTTGAGGGCATCCAAAACCCCCCCGCGGTCAATCCGTTGAACCACATTAGAGTGGTCGACCTTGAGGGCATCCAAAATCTTGCACTTGAGGGCATCCAAAACCTTGAGGGCATCCACATTGTCGTAAAGAACAACTTGCACTTGAGGGCATCCAAAATCTTCAACAGGTAGATAGATGATTCAAACAAAGTGAGGTGGTTTCCAGGACTGACATTTTGAAGTTCTCCGGGGATTCAACTTCTAAGATCTGTAGAGGAAAGGCTTTCTCTGGCTGTTTTTGTAACACAGTCCACATCAGTCAGTTGCTTTTCCTGCGGGTGGATTCTCTTCCTTCCATTTTTTTCCAGTTGTCCTTCTTGAGTGGGGTTATGCATTCCTCGTCATGCTGGCTTTACAACTCTTAATGCCAACAAA
This sequence comes from Phalaenopsis equestris, assembly GCF_001263595.1. Classification (NCBI taxonomy): domain Eukaryota; kingdom Viridiplantae; phylum Streptophyta; class Magnoliopsida; order Asparagales; family Orchidaceae; genus Phalaenopsis; species Phalaenopsis equestris. The sequence continues at coordinate 13,776,882 of NW_018164444.1, forward strand.
CCGATCTGGCATCGTCTGGCTAAGGATGTTAAACCAAGGGCTACCTTGGGATGCAATCCAAGTGTTATCCTAGAATTTGATTTGATTTGATGTTGTGTGTGTGTTTAGGATGTGTTTGTCTTGCATGTTGTGTTTTTCCCTATTAGTGGGGTGGTGGGAAGGACAAAAAACTCTTTAGGGGTAAAAGGTCATGTAGGCGCACCCGCGCTTGTTTTGACACACCTGCCTAGGCCTCTCTGAGCTAGCACATCTGCGATAGACCCAGAGCGTGTTAGCTTTTTCTTGGCACACTCATGCCCAACACTGAGCGCCCTCGCATTAACCATGGAGTAGCCCACATCGATCCCTCAAATGACCCGTTTGTGTGTGTGTGTGTGAGAGAGAGAGAGAGAGGGGGTGTGTGTGTGTGTGTGTGTGCGCGCGCGCGTGTGCGTGTGTGAAAAAGGAGCAGTAATAGATTAGCTACAAGTATACTTTATTTATAATAGGGACCCCAATTTAAAGGTCATGTCAGCCCCCTAATCATTAATCTTTCAGAGTATTTTTTGATAACTTACAATAATATTTGCATATAATAAAGCCCGGGGCTCATTCGATTGATAAAGGTTATCGTTTGCCTGGAGGATCTGGGTTCGATTGTTCCATGGCATGAAGGAGTGCTTACCATCAATCGTTCCTCAGGTAGATGACAGTTCTGAGGGACTTCAGTTTGTCGTCTTCTGTCGACCGCTTACGCAAGAGACTTTCCTTGTCGTTTAACTGGAAATGATCATCTCGGCTGTACTCTCTTCCTAGATCACCCTTCTGCTTTGAGATTCGTGCGAACACATTTATGTGTGCAGTTTTAAAAAATTATTCTTTATTTTAAAAAATTGCATATATAATAAATCATCGGCGCCACAACCCAAGAAACCTTAAAGTTTTATGCTTAGTTTTGGTATTTATCCAATATAAATGAAATACTTTTTCGGTTTTTCTTGATTTAGGACTAACAACAGGCGAGCCTAGGCTAGGGATGTAAGTAAGTCAAGCCTTTTGGTATTTATCCAATATAAATGAAATACTTTTTTCGGTTTTTCTCGATTTAGGACTAACAACAGGCGAGCCTAGGCAAGAGAACTCGTGAGCCGGCTCAGCCTGATAAGCGGCACTTGAACTGGGCTCTATGAGCTAATAAACCAAGCTCAAGCTAGCCCCGACTCGACTTGTTAGCTCGTGAGCCAGCTTGTTTAAGATATAAAATATAGTCAAATTGGATACTTTATTTTTAAAGTATTAAAAATATTTTAAAAATAATATTTTATATTAAGTGATTACTTATTATTTATCTTCTAATTGCTCGTTTTAATTATCATCCTATGATAACATTATCTTAAATTAATATTATTTTTTATCTTGCTCATCAACCGACTCGAACTCGTAGACTCAAGCTCGAGCTCGAGCTTAAACTCGATAAAATTAATTAAGCTCAAGTTGAAGACGACTGTTTGGGGGGGCGCTGTTTAAAAATATAAAAGACATTTACATGCAAATCACCCAATTATCATATGTTTGCACATCTAAAATCTAAATGAGGGACATTTACATATACACCACTAAATTTTTATGAATTTATATATCTAACATCAAAATTTTATTTCTTACGTTTATAAAAATCAAATATTTGATATCATATCAAAGATAAAACTATTTTAACTTTTAAATATTGCTATCTTATTATTTAATTAATTTGAACGAAAGTTAATCGAATATGATCGAGTAAAAGTTTTTTCGTGTTTAGGCTCTTTTATAAATAAAGCTCAAAAAAATTATTTATGTTCAAGTGTTTTAATTAAGGGACGACTCAAACGCAAATTAATGAATGAGCCGAACAAAATGGGCCATATCAAAACTAAAACTCTTTTACTTTTATTAAAGTAAAGGAATTTTATATGGTTCTAAGTTATCGGATTAGGCCCATGGGCTGTGGCACATTCTGGGTTTCGACAAGTCAATTAAAGGAACAGAGAATCTTTATTTATTTATTTATTAATATTTATTTTTAAAAAATTTTGAATAAATTTAATCCCAAATACAATCATAAGATGCTGTTTATTAAATGACTGAGTTTGTTAATGTGCCAAGTTTTTTTTAAATTATTTCATAAATAATGAATTGAACTTTTTCTTTTTCTTTTTTAAGAAGTATTTACATGCATACTATAAATATATAACATCTAAACTTTTATATTTATATTTATAACATTCCAAAGTTAAACATCACTGAAGAGAAAGAGTAAGAAAACAATTAAAATAGTACTCTTGAAAAGAATTGCAGGTGAACGACCATCAACTATTATCAAGTACCAGCAATAATTGTTACAACCAACTATGACATTTGTAGCTACCAACTACAACTTATGTAGCCTACTATGAATGCTATAATAACCAACTATTGCTATTATAACTAACTACTGCTATTATAAGAAATATTCAAAATTCAAATTTATGATCATTTAGGCTTCAATTTCAACAAGTTTATAATTAAAAAGAGTGTCTTGATAATATCAACTCCATTTAATTGTTGTTAGAAATTTTGATGGATTAATTACAAAGTTAAATAATATCTAAATTTGGCTTTCTGATAGTCAAATCGAGCAGCTCAACGAAAGAAATCCAAAGAGCCCAAATTCATATAATTTTGAGGTCGTTAAGACACCTAAATGTTAAATAAGTATTTTAGATCAATGGAATTAATGTGAACGGTCTGATAGAATGTTTTGAGACAATGCCTAAATTTATTGAAACACCCATTTCAAAAGCTATGAATAAGCTGTCATTCTTTACTTGAATTGGGATGAGAAGAGTAGAGTAACATGCAAAGTATTAAAATTGAAGAGAAGTGCATGTGAATGACAACCAACTTTTGCCAACCACTACCAACAGTTATTGCAACTAATTACAGTTGTTGTAACGACCAACTATAGCTTCTGTAGCAAACTGCGGTCGTTATAGCCATCGATTATGGCATTTGTAGCCAACAACTACTATTGTAGCCACTTAGTGTTGTTTTATAGCCAACTATGATTGTTGTCCCTAAACTGCTACTATAAAAAAATGTGACAGTTAATTTTTGTAATCTCATTTTTCCTAATTCAAAAGGTGTGGACTACTCTAGTTGCAATTTCCTAATGGATTATTTGAATTAGGTAAAAAATCTAGCAGTCTCTTATATTTTTATTTGCGTGTTGAAAAATTATATTGAATCAGGACTTGAGACTTCTCTGCTATTCAGAATTTATTAGCACGTAACATTTATACATATTGTTTCAGATAAATTAATTTTAGTGCTATTTCATATTAATGATATGTTTGATATAGTTTTAAATTTTGACATTTTACAAATAAATGTGTAAATTTGAATTTTAGACATATAAATATATGAAAGTTTAACAGATTCTTTGTATGTAAGGCCCTACATTATATATCTAGTGTACAGGACAGTATCTATTTTCTGCCTACATGCATCTTTGAACAAGATCCAATAAATGGGGGCCCTGTTGGCGGCCTGTTGCAATTACGTACTTGACAAAATTCATAATAAATTTAGCCGTTGGACAGTATGACTTGATAAAGGTAATTTTGTTTCTTTTTTTTTTTTTAAATAAAAGTATTCATAAACTAAATCTTCAATGTTTATTTGAGTTCGGAATGTTGTTTTCCAAAGAATTAGGAATTTGGCCTATTTAAGTAGACTTTAATTCATCATTTTTTGTTAAAAATTAAAATTGCACGTCAGAGCGGACACTGATGTGTGTGTATGTGTGTTGGATCAAAAAAATGTTCGGAAAATACACTGAAGGAATGAAATGTTCTATTAGAAAGTGATTGAGAGCGAGTAAGAGAGAGCAGTAGTAGACAGATCAAAGGTGTTTGTTATTCATAATATGGACCCCTATTTATATGCCTAGGTCAGAACACTATAAAAGTACATATTAGCCCCCTCATTATTAACTTTTCAGGGAGGTTTTTTTGACAATTATAGAGTTATTTACATATAATAAAATCGGGGGTCGATTCGATCTACGAGGGTTGTCTCCATATAGGATTTTCTCTTGGTGTCTTCTTTATCGATCGTTTGGATAAGGTGATTCCTTCGCCGATACTCATCTGGAAACGATTGTCGTCCGCGTCCATGCTCGATCGTCCCATCTTTTTCCTGAGCCGCCCATCCTCTTTAAGATTTGAGCCTACAAATTTTTATGTGTATATATTTAGTTGTTAGATTTTCTTGCTCTTCTAAAGCTGTTCAATACATGAGGATAAATTTTTTTTTAACATGTACGAAATAATTAAATGATATTATTGTGCAATAATGGATTTTCATGGATTTCCGTGTTGCTCTTCTAAAGCTGTTCAATACATGAGGATAAAATTTTTTTTAGCATATACGAAATAATTAAATGATATTATTGCGCAATAATGGATTTTCATGGATTTCCGTGTTCGAGCCAATATAAGTAGACTTTGGGCACCGTCTCCGTCTATTGTGACTCATTTGTCTCGTGTTTTTCTTTTTACCTGCTTTTCGTGATGTCTAGAGAAGGAGCTCCGCCTTATAAGCCTGTGAACTTCAAATCTTACTCTATTTTACTCAATTTTAATTGTTCTCTAATATAATCCTATGAATTTCACAATAAAGAGGAGGAAGAAGAAGAAAATGCAAAAAAAAAAAATATGCATAAAATAAGTTTGTAAGATGAAGATGTCATCAAAATAAGAAATTGAACTAATGATTATAGTTTACAAGATGGAATTAATTATGATTAAGAATTTTCTCCTTTGCTTTACTAATTTATTAGCTTGATCAATCACTTAAATAGAAAGGATACAACTTAAATAGCCATAATACATTTTAAGCCCTTCACTACTTTATAAACGGGTAAAGGAAAAGGTGTATATTACTTCTAAGAAGTAAATTGATGTGCTATATTTTATGTGATATTAAAGATTTGAGTGTAAAGTATGCTAGAATATAAATGGGCTTAAGCCCAACATCCTTAAGCGTAAATCTACTGGTACTTGCATTTATTGTGGTGAGGCAAACTGGGCTTCACGGTGGCCCATGATTTGACCCAACTAGAGCAGATAAAATTTGCAGAACAGTTAAGAACCCGAGATAGACAGTTATTTATTTTCATACCAAATTGTTTATTTGGGCCATAATGAAGCTTTTAATCGTCAAAAAAGAGGAGGAAGAAGAAGAAAATGCAAAAAAAAAAAATATGCATAAAATAAGTTTGTAAGATGAAGATGTCATCAAAATAAGAAATTGAACTAATGATTATAGTTTACAAGATGGAATTAATTACGATTAAGAATTTTCTCCTTTGCTTTACTAATTTATTAGCTTGATCAATCACTTAAATAGAAAGGATACAACTTAAATAGCCATAATACATTTTAAGCCCTTCACTACTTTATAAACGGGTAAAGGAAAAGGTGTATATTACTTCTAAGAAGTAAATTGATGTGCTATATTTTATGTGATATTAAAGATTTGAGTGTAAAGTATGCTAGAATATAAATGGGCTCAAGCCCAACATCCTTAAGCGTAAATCTACTGGCACTTGCATTTATAGTGGTGAGGCAAAGTGGGCTTCACGGTAGGCCCATGATTTGACCCAACTAGAGCAGATAAAATTTGCAGAACAGTTAAGAACCCGAGATAGACAGTTATTTATTTTCATACCAAATTGTTTATTTGGGCCATAATGAAGCTTTTAATCGTCAAATCAGAAATGTAAATGGTTTAAATAAACAAATATTATTTAGCCAATATTATTTATCATGTTTTATAAATGAAAAAAATAATTTTTAAATTATTGATTTGCACAATTTTCTTACAATCAAATATAAATTTGAAAAAAAAAATGAAAATAAATGTATATTTTCTAGCTATTTATTAGTTCAATCCTTTGATCATAAAATAGCATTTTATATTCGTAAATTGAAAAATGAATGGTACAACAATATGTAATAAATTATGAAAATAATTAATTCATTATTAAGTGATCGTTTTATCAAGCTCTTAATAAGTTACATGATATTAATAATAATCATAAGGAGCTTAATTAGATTATTTCCCTGTAAATTGAAAGAACCTAATTGTTGCAATATTTATTGAGTATTTTTTCTAGATAATATCATATCCACATTAATATATAGTCTAAAATATATATGCTACATACTCCTGTTTGTTGGTTGGTCGTTGTTCGCGAACAGTTCGTGTTCGGTTCGTCAATGAGTTCGCGTTCGATTCGTTCGATAAGTAAACAAGACAAACGTGAACAAATTTTTTTCGTTCGGTTAGTTAAACGAACCAAACACGAACACGTACAATAGCCTCTAATGATTCCTTCAATATATATATATATATATATATAATTTTTTAAGGAATGACCGAAAGCTATTATATGAGCCTCGGCCAACCCTCATGCGCCTAAGAATTCAAGTACCACACCCTACACTTGGGGGGAATCGAACCCCATACAAGAAGGGACTTACAACTAACAATCAAATGCCTGACCAACTTATATGAGTATGCGACACACACACACACACACACAGATATATATATATATATATATATATATATATATATATAT
>NW_018164444.1:13783697-13784521 GCF_001263595.1 Phalaenopsis equestris
ATAGACACACACACACACACACACACACACACATAGTCTCAAATATTACTTTCTAAAGTCAAGTGACATGACAATATTAAAACAATTTTCATAAATTATATATCATCTTAGCGATTCAACATATTTCACATAAAAAACTTACAAATTTGTCGTTTTATCTTAAGAATTATTCTAATGATATACACATACACACATAAATTTAGATACAAAAACACACATAAATATGAATATGCACACACCCACATGCGCGCGCACACACACACACACGAGGGGTTTAGTGAGTGTGTACAGTAGCTCATTCACAATGTATACAACTCATCCAAAAAATATCCAAAAAAGAAGAGTACAGTACACTTCAAAATAACTGACAAGTATTCAACAGAAAATATAGCTGCAATAACATAAATAAAGCATAACACAAATAGAAGAGAAAGAGGGGGTTAATCATGGTTTGCCTCGCCCCCTCCCCCTAGTTCTAGGGAGAAAATCCAGCAGGTGATCAATACCACATGATAATATCAAACAGTCATATTGTGAAAACAATTACTTTTTTCCTTTTCTTGGTTTTTTGAACCTGTCATTCATCTTCCATTGTTAGTCCTTGTTGAGCAACCCCAATGGAGGCCTCACCCTGGGGTGGGCTAAGCACTCCTCCAGGGCATGCGTGCTCTCTTCTCTATTACTAGCTAAATCCACAAATAATATGAGAATCATCATCAACACTCAAGTAATTAGTATGAGTATGATAAATGTCCAACCGAACTGGTTGGTGAGGAGTAGATTGATGTGGGAGATCTTCTATTGCAGCAACATTCCCCCCCCCC
>NW_018164444.1:13784537-13804829 GCF_001263595.1 Phalaenopsis equestris
CCCCCAGGTCTGTGTTAGCAGGGTACCATTGGTCTCCATAGTTAAGATACCCACTTCTTCAGCACTAGGGTGCTCAAATGGGATCTGAGGTAGTGAGGGCTTCTACAAAGGCACAATTGGAAAAGTTTCATTGTCCTCTCTAGTCGTAGTTTCATTCACAGCAGCCAATGGAAAAGATGGCTCTTGAGTTGTGTGATGAGGCATTTGAGGGTTTGATCTCAAATTTGGGTGGAGCCTGAAGCACTAGTTAAGTGTGTGACCAAACATCTTGCAATGAGTGCAATAATGAGGTCTTTGTTCGAGGGAACTGATAGTGGAGAGTATGAATTTAGATTTTAAGGTTCAAGTGTTGGATTTGCGTTGAATAATTCTGACACTATTAAGAGACAATGCTAACGATGAATAATGTCACCGCAACATCTGATGATGCCAAATCTCACTTGAATGATGCTTGCCAGATATTAGAGGCAAATTCGACACAAATTGATGCATCAGAACTTGTTTGATACAATTGCTGACGCTATTTTTTGTTTTCATGTAGAGTGCAGCTGACCTATTAATTATTTATATCATATAATTTTTCATTTAACATGTCCTAACTATGCTAAGTATAACTCGTTTAACATTAAAATATACATGCTCATTTTAAAAAATGCTTTTAGATTTTCAAAATCCAAACACTGGCATTAATAATCATTTCCAGTTGATTTTATGTTTTATAGGTTAACTAAAATCCAACCCATGAGAAGTTGAGATAGTAGTTTAGGCCTAAACATGATTTAAATAAAAATGAACCTAAACAATGATTTTTTGACTTGGGTTGTGCTACGAAAATTTTTAATGCCTGTTGAGATAGTAGTTTAGGCCTAAACATGATTTAAAAAAAAATGAACCTAAACAATGATTTTTTGTAGGAATAACACTTTTTTAAGTCCATCAAAAGCCTTCTTCAATTTATACACTTTCACAATTTTAATAGAACCAAGTTGATTAAAAAAGACCTACTTTTGGAGGTGTCCTTATGAGAATGCCAATTTTAAATCCAATTGGCTGATACTTTGGGATGTAAATGAGTGAAGCAAACCTCAAGTCAACTTTGATTTGAACTTGTGCTTGATTATTTAATTGAGTTTAAGCTTAAAATTGTGCTTAATTCTATATATTTGAGTCGACTTATGACCAATTCATTTATAATGAAAGAGAAAAAAAAGAGTATCATTGAAGACAATTATTATAATTGAATGTTAGAAAGAATGATAGATTTAAAGAAAAATAATAAAAAATCATTTGATTTAAGAAAGTAACATAAATTTTTTAAAAATTTTTTACAATCATATATTTAAACTATTAAATTCTAATAAATTTTAACAATATTTTAAATTAATACTAGTTAAATAAACATGAACATGAGCTAGTTATGTTGGGGTTTGCTAAAGCTTGGTCTGTTAGCTTGTCGAACTAGCTCACAGACCACTTACTGGGAATCACTTGATTCACTTACGCCTCTAAATATAGGCCATAAATTTTGCTTTTGATATGTTCTGAAATTGGAGCAAAAACATCATTATAATAAGCTCCAATTTTTTATTTATAGCCATTGGATTTGAAGCATGCATTGAACTTGTGACTTAATTGCTCTTCTTGAACTTCATCTTCTATACTAAACTTCACACAAATTGCCTTTTTCTCATTTTGAAGCTTGATTAAATCCTAAATATTATTTCTCTCAATGGCTACAATTTGATCATTCCATTATTTTTTTTTTCAATTTTGATTCTCTAATTATATCTTGAAAAGTTACTTTTTTATAATCTAAAATAGAGCAGAGTGACTAAGCTGGTCTTTAGCTTGATCAGTCCTAATTGCCTCATCATAAAACATTCATGTAATTTATAACATAAGTTATTGATATTAACCGTAAAACCACTTCCTGTGGTCCCATAATATCCTCCGTCATAAGTGACAACCTACAAGCGTCAACTTTATGCATTTTATATTTGGACCTCATTGTGTTTTTTCAGATATGATACTTGTTTCTGTTATGTAGAAGTAGCTCTCGGGTATGAGGGCTGAAAACCTTTTCTTCCTCTCAGTCTCATTTATCAATTGAGGTTGCTATCATCTTCTATTCAAGCTTTTAAATCCACTAATTAACAACTTGAGTGCAATAGACTCAATTTTTATTGAAGGTATCATATCCCATCTCTTAGAGCTACACAACTCTAAGTAGATTAATTTTCAAAACCATGCTAGAACTGTATGAGTTTTCTTCCTATTTTATACCATTGTTGAACGCTTTACACCTTAAAAAAAGCTCTTCATCAATATGCGCTAATGATCATATATAATGACCACATGAAAGTGTGGGATACAAATTTGTCAAAGGGATTTTGGTGTTACTATTGCTAAGCTCTCCGATGCCAATGCTAAACAAAACAGCAGAGCTGAGTATGATAACTCAATGACAAACATTTTCAGCATTGAATTATATATATATATATATATATATATATATGGAAAGGTACTAGGAAAATCAAAATGAAAGATTAGGACCATTAATATGATTAATTCTATAAATTACATAAATACTGCTACATTTATAAACAATTAGGCTTAACAATAAACTGCCACTGCCAAGCTTATAACTAATCAAGTTAATTTCACTACTAAGAAAAAAAAAAAGGATATTTGGCAGCATTTATTTAAAGGCACTTTTAAAAATTGGCGTTAAAAATACAAGTAAAAATATTTAAAACCGTTGCTAAGAGCTTTTGTAACGCTAGCAGTTGCAGCAATTTAAAATTCACTGCAAAGAACATATCACAGATGTCTATATAAAGCCCTATGAAAACTCTTCCTTTGTAAGCCACCATTACTATGGTAACTCCAAGTTTCTAAAGATTCTGATTTCCTTTAACAAATTAAAGAAGACGGTAGATTTTGTACACAGTATAAATGACTCAATTAGCTTCTCAACAGTGCATAAGAACATAACTTTGATGACATTCAAACACATAAATATAAAGATTAGACAATTTTTGTATGGCTTTATTTTACAACTGTGTCACATTTTTATTTGGCTATAGTATGTTTCCTAGCTCTATAAATGGTTGAAATAAAATTTTGAAAATCGAAAATGTTTATTGTACAAAACTTATTATTTATTTCTAATCTTTATAATATTGATATTAACTTTTAAAAAATTATTATTTGACTACATTATTGTTGTATGAGAGAAGTATTGAGTGAGAAAATCTTAAGAAAAATGATAAAAAAAGTTATTTAATTTATTGTTTTTCTATAATTTTTACATAATTATGTAGTCTATGTGCATGCTATTCTCTAAGATAATAAACAAAAAATTACTGCACCGAGTACCAACTCCATGCATGGTGCCACGACCAGATTCTAAAAGTGAATTTTTCCCCAAGAGTTCAATACCTAGGTACCGAGTGACCAGCACCGCAGTGCCAATTCTAGTGCCCCAACTCCCAAAGTTAGGACAATAGCGCGATGTTGAGCCATGTCAAGCCAGGTGGATGGGATAAGTTCAACGCTAGTGTTATGACATTCAACGCCACACTACTATCAATGACCAATCTCTCGGATCAAAAGGCATAGAAAACATAGCCGTGGCGCCAGGAACCCAGAGACGCATCGCCACTACCCGACATGATAGTTATTGAAGGCATAATTTGAATTTTTTGTAGGGAGGAGTGATTTTAGGAGCATAGACTATTTAAGAGAAGGCTAGAGAGAGTCTAAAGAGGTTTTGGAAGTCTTTCAGTATGAATGAGTGCCTAACCTTTTTTTATGAGAGTTTAAGTGTACTATTGCTTCGTGTTGCAGGTGCAGAGAGAGGAAACCACTGCAAACACCATTTTTTATCATTAATTTTTTTTCTTGATTCACGCATTATAAACTCAATTTGTACTATGGAATGAATATATTTATATTATTTTATTATATTCCTATGCTAGGCTAATTAAACTCACTAATTCCTATAGATTACTAGTTTATTAAAATCAATTTTTTATCATTTATTTTTATTTTTTTTTATTTACACATTATAAAAAAACTATTGCAAATGCTACATCCATGCTTAATGCTTAAATCCTACTGAGAAGAATGATCGAGTGTTGCCAAGATAAAATCAAAACATCTAATTTGCTATCATGTTGACTTAAGAAAATAAGCCAATTTGTATCATGAGTATAGCAAACTCAAGTTTTAAAGAACATATTCAATCCCTTCTCTCTTAGAGCGGCACAACAATAAGTAGATTATTTCGAGCTTAACAAATTTATCTGTGTTGGACCAGTTGTTCGATTTGTTCATGAACAGCGAGTCTTTTTTTATTGTGCGTCAGTGAAAATAATGAGAAATGTACATAAATTTTCAATCATCCATTTTCTTTTGTTAATTTTCAAATTATCTTTTTTTTAAAAGTAAGCATTTTACATAAAAAAAATTCTAACTTAAGTGATTCTTCAGTAGTTTTAGGATGGATTCATTTATTCCAAATTTGGATAAATAATGAATATTTGTATTTTAAATACATAAAAAAACTATGAAAATTTGATACTGATAATTTTAATGTAGCGATTTGAAAATTGGAAATTAAATTATCAAATAAATAGTTTTGTAGCCAAAAGAATTCAAAGTATAATTTGTCGACAATGATGAAGTATTTTCGTTTATTATTTGGTATACATTTTACACGTTACACCAAATATCGAAATTGTACGAAATTAAATTGCATTTCAAATTCCAAGTAAAAGAACTAGTACAATTAAAATTTGTGGCGAACTAATTGTTCATTGCAAAAAACCCCACCAAACATATTAATCTCAAGGCTTTTACTTAAGCTAATGTAAGGAAATGTGATAGGTTATTCGATGTTGCATGCCCATATTTATTTTTAAGGTCGTGGCCATCAACCCTTACTCTTCTACTCAACAATTATTTATAAATTGAAAAGAAAACTTTACAACTATTATCTATTGTCTCTTATATCAAAAGGTTTATCCCCACATATGCATCTCTCTATAATAAATCATTCTCCCTTTTTTAATACATGATATATATAAGGATATATTAAAATCCTTCAAAGGAAAAAGAAATAATCTTGACTAGGTGTGATACTTCATTGTAAACATACCATCTTCTTAATATTTTATACATTTTCAAAACTATTTACTTCTCCCTTAATAAATAAATGAAAAAAAAAATTCACAACTTTTTATTAGCAAAACATCATCTTATCATAAAAGGAGAGGCAATATAGCTTGTAATGTCATCAAAGTGATTTTTTTCACGAATAAAAGCTTCCAAATATCACTCATGACATTCGTTATAGGCTACTAATTAGTGTTTCCCAAATGATGGTGGTGTCTAAAACACTTTCTTAGAAAAGTGGCCATGAACTTGACAATATGAGTTCTAGATACCACTCCTTTTAAAAAGTACATGATATTTACATGTCAGCTAAAAACCCTACCAACTAATAACATTCCTTTATATATATATATTGATAGATAGATAGATAGATAGATAGATAGATAGATAAATAGATATATAGCATGTATAAAGAATCTAATTAATAAATATTCAAAGCACACAAGTGACTGAATGTAAGAGTATATTTCCATCTCAGCAAGAATAATGCCCAAATTCCAACAGGCCAAACAAATCCAGACAATATTAGAAACAAAACCCATGCTAAACTTTTGTTTGCTGCAACTACATGCGCCGCTATAATCATACGGAAAAGCTCCTCTCATCTCTTTAAGCAAATAAAGCATAAATATATATAAATATTAATAAGCTCACGTAAACAGCGCTCTCTTGTTGTTTTTGTTGTATGGACTATGGACAGTGCAGGCCTGCTTTTGATTCCAAACCAAAGAGAACAATTCTATCTCCTTTAATATTGCCTTTGTTTTTTTCCTGGCTGAAGTGGATCGAGTTGCATTGTGGTCGCACAGTTTTATAAAAAACATAAAAGGAATATTAATTCTATTTCATTCGAAATTTAAATTGATTTGTAATGAATTTGTGGTATTTATGTAATGTTGCGATGAGTTTTTGGGTATTTATGTAATGTTGCAAACATCCCAAATGTTGAAAATAAACTAATAAATTTTTGTATTGCTTGATAAAATCAAAGCATATCAAAAGGAATATGACTGATCATTAAATGTAAATATTAATTAATTTATACTGCACTTTGAGATCTTAATCTTCAATATGATAGAAATTATGATGATTCATAAGTTGCATTAAGATGAAATTACTAAACTATCATTAAATCATGTTTTCAATAGTGCTAAGTTTTAATCTCAAGAAGTTCAATAAAATCAGAAGTAAATGTAGTTCAAAAATCAATTGAAGGGAAATTTAAATTCCAATAAAAACAAAGAAAATAATATATAGGCTCACAAAAGAAATGTTCAAAATAAAAATTTTTATATGATTTAATACACATATAATTTGTTTTAGGGGCATTTACATAGATGCCAACCAATTCTTCTGTATTTACAAAACATCTAAATTTTATTTTGTATATTTATACCACCCAAACCCTTCATATCACATAAAAATTACAACCATTTTTACTTTCAAAAACTGAAACATATATTTCCACGCATAGATATAAAAGTTGAAGCTTAGCTGTTAGACATGTAAATACATAAGAATCGAATGATATTTATGTAAATTAATTCCTCATGCATTGTATATTAATGAAAAATATATATAGATATATATAAACTGGGGAGTAGGAGAGATCTAAAAGGAATTAATGTGGGTACCAATGAAGCATCCCAAGCAGAAACACTGGAAGCCAAACTCACATGTCCTTAACTTTCTTCATCCATTGGATACTGTGACTGAATGAATGTGATGAGGGGTCCAAAGGTCCCCTCACAAAACCCTAACAGCTAAGGAGACAAAAAGGTATTGACAGCTATACTAATTCCTCTTCTCTTATTTTATTCATTATTCCTTCTATTCAAAATTGTGTCTTTTGTTGCTGTTATTATGCACTTTAATCCAGATTTTAGAGAGTACGTGAGCACTGAAAACTTGAACAGATATGTTGATGTTTTCTTCTCTTATTTTATTCATTATTCCTTCTATTCAAAACTGTGTCGTTCCTTGCTGCGATTATGCACTTTAATCCAGTTTTTAGAGAGTACGTGAGCACTGAAAACTTTAACAGATATGTTGATGTTTTACAGTATCCATACATAAGTTATAAGTTACTAACATGAATGTTAGAGCTTGAAATTATATAAGATGAGTTATTACAAAATCGTTTAAATTAGTGGCTTGTCCAAGCGGCAGAAGTTGTGTAAGGGATATATAACTTCATGAGTATAGAAGATGATAATTATAATGTAAAGTTAATGGGTTTTAATTGGTTTAGAATTAAATGAATAGGATTTTGATAATAGATTGTATAAAATTGATGTATGATTATGGTGATTAATTAAAATGATTTAAAAATGGTTATCTGAATTGATCAATTAATGTTTTATTTTTCACTTCCATGATAAATTATCACAGTTTTAGTCCTTTAATATTTGGTAACTATGACAGTTCTAACTTTAATCATTAATAGTAATTCACTTAATCCCATCATATTTTTAAATTAGATTTTTCTAATTTTTGACATAATGCCTATTACAAAATTGAATGTATTAATATTTTTTTATTATTATTTAATTTTCTAATTGTGGCACATAATATTCTTATATGATAAGTTAAAAGATAGAATTTGCCCTTTTTTTAATTAAAGGTATTTACTCCATGATCCTCATGGGCCTAAAAATCCATGCCTAGGTTTCTTTGTAAGAGTTTACTTTTAGATTGATTTCTTGGATGGTAGATTAAATAGTGCATAAAAATACCATCCATAGTTTTTTCTCTTTAAACTTTACACATTTATAGTTTCAGATCTCCCATGGGCATTAGCCATTATATTTACTTACCCTTCTCAATTATGAAGTTTTTAATTTAAAGATAAGATCTATAATACTGAGTTATGATGACTTATTAGGTGGACTGACCTACATGCTTTGAATTTAGGAAATAATGCTTTATCAGTGATTAATTAATAAATGTGATGCTATAATTATAATTGGATTAATCAAGAAACTATCATTTCATTATCATTGTTATTTGTAGATATGATCCATCTAATTGAGGTAGAGGACCTAAAGAAAGTAAAAAACTTTATAAGAAATTACTTTGTACAAGGAAATTATATAATCATGATATATGAGTTTGCCAAAAAAACGAATTCAAGACTGACTTTGGTTGATATAAAAATTCATGTCCAATGAAGTCCACTATGTTGCATAATTAAAGACATATTTTAGGCTTAAACATCTAAACTGAAAAGTGATTAAGTGTAATGATATAGACATAATAAATACATCATTGATCATTTATAAATTTTCGTCATAGTTGAGTTTAAAAACATTACAAAATTGGCATATAGGGGTATGGATCATAGTTCTTAGTATAAAATGATCAGTTATTACTTAGGATTTTCTAGATTTTAATTTTTTTTCAATAAGTTTCATATTTTATGCAATTGGGTATTGAAGCATATGTTTTGATGAAAAAGTTCCCTATAAAAGATCAATTTTTTTTCTATTATTCAAAATTAGGTAATTACTATATGTTGTCCTCTAGGTAGTAATTAATGTTTATTCTTAGAAAAAAAATTATTATTGACAGCGGTGGACCCATAAGTTAAGATAATTTTTGTTTGTACCCATATTAGAAAGAAAACATAAGTTGTATTTAATTATATGATTTATATGAGTTTTCTTAACTTTTTCATTGTCATATTTTGATAATTGAACCAATAATAGCTGATAAATATTAGAATATGAATTTATTATAATTTTATGGGAGTTTTGATGACATAAATTACTTCTAATTATGTCTTTATTATAATTAAGCTTATCATTATTTAGAATGATTTCTGTGTTGACCCTATAATTGTAGGCGACCCAATTTGATCTATTAATTATTTAATGATAAAAAATATTGAAAT
This sequence comes from Phalaenopsis equestris, assembly GCF_001263595.1. NCBI lineage: Eukaryota > Viridiplantae > Streptophyta > Magnoliopsida > Asparagales > Orchidaceae > Phalaenopsis > Phalaenopsis equestris. Next base: position 13,793,608 of record NW_018164444.1, read on the forward strand.
ATCTTATAATAAGTTGCTAAATAATTTAACTTAAGTAGTTCATTATTAATAACCATGAAAATAGTTATTTCAAGAAGTTCTTCATGTATTTATAAATTTTTATTGATATTTAATTTAAAATAATTCATGAAAATGGTAATTTTCAATGAAATTAATAACAAGAAAATCATTTTATTAAAATAGGAACATTTGATTGAAATTTTATTTATGGCTCATTTGGACTCTTAGTGATCAATCATTAAAACAACTTTGGTCAATTGAATTTTATTGATAGCAAATTAACTTTAAACAGGTCAACTGAACTTTGGCCTCTCCATGGTAGCTTAATAAACTCATTTGACATTGTGGATTGAGCCTTTGTTGGTGTATACTTAGCTTAGATTTAGGCTAAACTCTTGGCAAGACTAATATTCCATTAGTTTTATTTTATTTTTTTATTTTTTTAAATAAAATAATCCTTTAGTTGGCCTTTAGCTAAGTGGACTTAAGCTAAGTCCAATTAACCTATAAAAATTGACTCATTGTGAGCTAGTTGATTATAAAAATCCCTATGATGCCTCAAGGCCCTAATTCTAAAGGCACACCCAAGGTGAACCTAATTAAGTTTTAGTTATCCAATTAAGTTCTTTTACTTGGCCTAGGTTAACTTATGTCTTAAACTAAATACTTTTATACTATAAGCTTTGTTAAATTTATGAAGTGGTGAAGATACTTAAATTTAATTAACTTTATATCTAACTTGAATGAAACTCAAGTAAAAGAAGAGCCACCAAATCATGAAGCTTAGGTATTTTATAAATTGCTAAATGCAACCCAAAGACTACAGTATGAGGGTTGCATATCCAATTATTAGTTATTTGTAACTCTCAGAATATTAAAAATAAAACAAAGTTTAACATGTATCAAGAGTACTTCAATCAGCTTACAAAATTACTGAAAGAAACAAATCTAAAGAAAAATGTAGTTTCGAAAAACTTATATAGGGCAATAAAAATTGGTCTCCAAGTTAGGTTTGAAATTGTAGAAGATTAATTATTGTTTAGGCAAATGCATGCTATTTTATATGTCTAATGCAATAAAGGCTTATACATATTTTATCAATTTCTCGATATTCAAATCTCTGAATAAAAAAAACTAAGAGATAGAAGGAATTTTCATATAAATGTCTCTTCCATCGACTACTTTTTTTGTCTTAAGAGATTATTTGCTTCTACGTGTACTACTCCACATAAGACATAACATCGTAGCAGATTAAGGCAAAATAATTCAATGAGTCATCCTACTAATGAAAAAGCTTGGAAATATTTTGATTGTACATATTCTGAATTTACTATGGAGGCACGTAACGTTAGGCTTGACTTATAATTTATGGCTTCTCACTATGCAGTCATTACCACTTATAATCTTTCACCCGAGATGTGCATGGTAATGTTAATCTTCCTTCTAACATTGATTATAAAAGTTCCAAGTAGTCCAAAATGGAGGATTGGTGTGTATATTTAATCGTTCATAGATGAAGTGTAAATTCTTTGAGAAGCCTGTGTCATGACATATGACATTTTCATGAAACATAATTTTTTAATGAAAGAAACATTAATGTGGATAATAAGTAATTTTTATATGCATGAAATATTATCAAGATGGAGCACTATTGAGAAGTTAGCTTGTTTATATATCATGAATTCATCGAGACATTTTTGCTTCAATATGACCGAAAAAATTCATGATTTTGTTGCCACTTTATGTTTATAAATGATGAAAATCCTTTCAAGCAAAACAAAAATGCATTTAAGAAAAATAAATCCGAGAAATCAGTGATGTATCCGAGAGCTGCAGAGGATAATTTATTCCAAACTGTTCATGACATTCCAAAAATTGTTAATTGACTAAAATTTTTCCTTAGTCTTACTCATAATTTGATAAAAATGCTCATTTTGTGGGATTTGCCTTATTGGAAGACTAATATGATCAAACAAAATCGTAATATCATTCACACAGAAAAATTGTGTTATAAATATCTTCAACACTATAATGAAGGTTAAGGGTAGAATTAAGGACAATGTGAACACCAAACTAAATTTGAATGAGATTTGAAAAAAATGGGAGTTAGAGTTCAAAGAAATTATTGTTGATAAATTTATAAAGCCTAAGACAAAATACAATCTTACTTTGGTGCAACAAAAAATAATTTTTGAGTAACTCAAATTATTAAAACTTTCTAGCGGATATGCTTCACATTTAAGTCGTGTTGATGTGGGAGCATAAAAAAAATATCCAAAATGAAAATTCTCGACTATCACATTTGTAAAATTCCATAGCGGATATGTAATTAAAGAAGTTTGGGGCATATACTAAATATAATATTCATAGGCTTTGTTATGTATATATGTTTATCAATTTAACCTATTTTTTAATTTTATTTTGTAAAAAAAAAAAGTTCTTGGCACCTTGAGCATAAGGCTTACATTTGAAGGAACTCCGAGCGCAAGGGAAGCGACTGTCTTTGTGACATGTTCGGTGAAGCATGGAGGACAAGTTGGTGCTCCTCATGGCTAGGTATGGATGTGTTTGACTCACTGCTTAGTGATTGTGACTCTCTAGATTGCCAGAGGAAGAATCAGCAGGCTAAACAAAATTGATGTTTAACTGTGGGACCATAAAAGCCTTCAAGTTTACTGGCGTAGTGGTCTCACATACAGAGTACAAGAGAAGGCTAGTAAGAGTTAAATTTTGCATTAAACATTCTTTTAAATAAAATATATACTAAATATTTAATTACATTGACAGACTTTAGAGTTGGGATGAGAGCCCACCACTGCAAATTTACACGTGATCCCTGAACGACTGTTACACCATGCCTGGGTGGACAACAAATCCTAGACGACTCAAGTAATTTACAAGATTAATTACTATGCATTCAAAGCATCCACTTCTACCACCCAAGAGGATGAGGTTCGCAGGCATGTTGCCACATTCACCGTAGATATTGATACTTGATTTACTGTCCAACTAGCCCATATGAGGTCTGAACTAGAGTCCAAAATGAAATCAAAATTATATGCATTTTCACATCTGACAGCGCATAAAGGAAAGTTGATGGTTGTATAGTAGAGAATTTTGAGGAGGATGATGAGCACCGATCGATGAGGACTAAAACCAGATAAAAAACCAATTAAGAGACAAAAAGGCTAGGTTTACCGTTAAAAGAGAAGGTGGAGGCACGAAACCCGAAACCCTAGAAGAGGCCTCAACGTGCATGTTGATCCCAAATTCAACTACAAATTATGATATATTATTTATGGGAAATTTTAATTGGTTATGTTAATTGGAGGAAAGCCTCAACAATAAGAGAAGAAAAAATTAGTAATAATATCTCTTTATTATTTTTTTCTTATGACAACTTTTCAGTAATATGCCAATAGTTGCTAAAATTGTTTTCTACAAGAATTAAAGATTTTTCCATATTAACAAAAATTATTATTATTTTAAACAGTACAATCAACATTAAAAGTTATTTAAAGGTGCAATTATAAGTAACAAAATGTCTAAAAATATTGTAAAACTATAATTAATATTGATACGTCATCAACAAATCCATCATCCAACATGAACCTTGACGCATGACATGGATCCCGAGACTATTTTTTGAGCAAAAAATATTCAAAATTTAATTGAAAGTCATCCAGAACTCATATTTCAACAAACTTATAGTCCAAAATGACCAACTCGACGAGACAGACCAAATGGTACTAAAATAAGTCTCATCAGAGCCAAATCAAGTTCAAATCAAGCCATTAAACCACTTTTGAAAGCTTTCTGAGCATATTTGGATGGCCAATGAATGTTGAATCTGACTAGTTTATAGTTGAATCAAGCTCTAGAGAAGACAAATCCAATGAGCTAATATCACTTAATTTCGACATCGTTAAGACCCTCAAATATCCATAAAACGTTGTCTGATCAAAGGAAGCTTTTCAGACCGTCCGATCAAAGTGGCTCATATTTCTTCTTTGACAACACCTAGAGCTCTATAAATAGAGTCCCACCCCTCCTATGAGGGGTGAGGAGAGCTTGAAATTTGGAAAAAAAACTTGAATCTTCGAGAAGAAAGCTGAAGTCTAGCATTACCATCGTCGACTGTCGTTGATCACCGTTGACATTCATTGGCCACCGCCAACCATTATCGATTTTAGTCGATTGCCGTCGACCACCACTGTCCTTCGTCGACCATAGCCGACCGTTGCTGGTCATCACCAATAGCTGTTGACCGTCATCAATCGCCGTCAATCTTCATCGACTACTATCGAATGTTGTCAATCACTGTCAACCATCATCGATACCACCTGTCGGACGCAGCCAATAGCTATCGGTCGTCGCCTGTTCCTAGCAATAAATTCATTAGCACGTTAACACTGTAACTTGAGAAGCCTAGTAATCATTTTCCGCCTATGGGACACATAGTGACAACTGTAATCATTTTTCTATAATGACACTCTTCAGTTGAGTCAAACCACATGATTTTTTTCTTTTCAGGTTTTGCACATAAAAATTTCAGGCGTCATTATCAGTTATTTTCTTTCATCTGACTGTGTGATGAATTTTTGTGTGATGCTAAAACAACAATCCATTACTCTACCGCCACTAATTTTCTGTATATATTATGTTAATAGTATATTTTCAGCCAAAAATACATTTTTTTTTCAAAATGAAGTATCTAAGGGAGAGCAAGTCAGCGATGGAGCTGGCAAATTACACGAATGAAAAAGCTAGCTATATTTAAAATACAAGAAAAGAAAATTAGAAAGTATGTGAAAGAATAGAAAAATTACGGTGCTGACAAATTAATGAAAAAGCGACTTTCCAGAAATAAATAAATAAATAAATAAATAATTTAAATCTTAATTTACAAACCATAATATTAAAACATTCAAGGGCGATGGTCGCCTGAAATATAAACAGATATTTATGGCAGGCATTTTGGCAGAACTCACGAAAGCGAAGTCTTGTTAATAAATCGAAATTAAGACTTATTATTGTAATTTTCTTTATTTTTCATAAAAATTCAATATTATTATTTTACTCAAAACCTTTTTATTTAATTTATTAAAACTCATTTTGCCGATTGTAGCAAAAAACAATAATATAAATTTTAATTTACGAATATATCTTCGTTTTTTCAAGAATAAGAAATTATTTTTTCTTAATCTTAGTTTAGATGTGAATTTATTATAGCCTTAATTTTTTTTCTGCAAAAGGAAAATTTTTAGCCTCATTTAACTTAAAAAGTGAATTAACTAATGAACAGTTTCCATGATATGTAAATTCAAAGAAGTTGTGTTGTAGCTTCTTGGTGGCATAATTGGATCCGTACCGACAAGAATGCACGTGACTCATTCTACCAAATTTATCGACGAATTTTATGAATGTTGACTAAATGTGAACAAAATCCTATAAATCGAGCCAGACTTGAGGGTGGTTAATAGAGAGTTTTATTTAGGGATTGATGGTATGTTTGGGGCGGCGATTCCTGCATTATAGTTTTGTCTGTTTAGATAAATTAAATTTTGACCGTTTTTTTTTAAATTATTGCTGAAATTTGTGTTTTGTCACTGGTTCAAGTTAGTTGCAGTAGCAACTTTTTTTTTTTTTTTTTTTTTTTTTTTTTTTCATTTTTTTTTTTTTTTTTTGTGATAGGCACTGCATATTTTTGAGTATTTGATTATTCTTCAGCAGTTTTACAACTATTTTTCAATAAATTTCAGCTGCCCCAAATAGACCCTTAATTTCAAAGAATATTATTTATTAACCAATACTTTTTAATTTAATTATCATTAGAGCTCAATTTTCAAAAAAAAAAAAATCAAAATATTTAAATAATCAAGTTAAGATTAAAAAATGAGGAAACTTACCTACATTTTCTTAATTCATATATATTTATATGTCTAACGTCTAAACATTACGTTTTATAAATACACGACATTATCTATGCATAAAAGTAATACATTTTATTTCTTCATTCTAATAAAAGAAATATTTTTGCTTTTTATGTAAAAAGGAGCCATTAAAGATTTAAAATTTTAATATTTTGCTCAAAAATATAAAAAATGTGATATAATTTATAAGCATCTAAGAAGCAATTATTTATTATCAAATGTGCATATTGTTTTTTTATCACATATTTTTTATTATTTACTCAAAATTAAAATCATTATTTATAGATAAAAATTTGTTTAGACATAAAAATAATTCTTCTTAATTCAAAAGGCAAGTAATTATTTATAAATAATATTCTGAATAATTTTTTTTTACATTTAGATATTATTAATGTATAATTCAAAAGGCAAGTAATTATTTATAAATAATATTCTAAATATTAATTTTTTTTTTACATTTAGATATTATTAACGTATATATTATAAATTTTAGAAACGAAATTATTTAGATTTTTTAGTACAAAAAAAGTTATAATTAAATTTTATTCAGAATCCAGTACTCTGCAAGTCTCCAAGCCCAGGACAAAATGGCACGGAAACAAAAGTACTATTTATGCGGAACAGTCGCACAGCAAAAAAGTGCTCCACAGTTTGCCGCGACAAAAGTGGCCGCACAAAAGGCCACAAACAAACGGATGGATTACTCGGTTCCCTTTGTAGAGCCGGTCTGGTCAAACAAGTCAAAATCGAGCTTGTTTTTGATCAAAGATGAGTCATGCGGTCAACCTAAAATATGAATTGTATAGAATCAAACTTTATAGAATACTGACTTACGACTAATGAGTCCATGAATTTGTCCAAAAATTTGACCAGCATGCTCTCTAAAAATAAAATTATGAAAATTCAATACCTATGAAGTTTAGTAGTAGAAAATTATTCATTTGAATTAATGGACTTTTCAAGCCTGTTTCATGCCTAATTGGTTTTGACAAACGTGCTACAGTGCTGCATGCATTCATGCACCTCTTTCGATCTTTTTCTCGGTTTCTTAAGTTGTCATGTTATCTTAGAGAAAATATAATCGCACGTGTGAACGACAGTCTGAATCAGACGATGCCCAGTATGGTGCGATCTATACTATCTTCTAGATATCCAAAGTCAATAATTCGTGTTAATTTCACGAATTATGTAAAGCGAATGTTTTAACGAATTGTAGAAGATTTTTTAGAAAATAATTATTTTTTTGAATAATTTGAGAGACGATTGAGCTATAAATAAAACCATTTTATGGATTAAAACTAGGACTTAATGAATGACAAAAGTGGGTTATTTAATTAAAATTTTGAAATTTAACTAAGACAAAGCATAAGAAAATAGCCTAAAATGTGTTAATTAAATTAGTTATTGGAGCATGAGAAGTATTAACCTGCCTCTAATTGCTGTACTAATAATATCACCCAATAAATAAATAAATAAAATTAAATAAATAAATAATAATAAACAGGATAAAACCCACAATCAGAAAACTGTATTGGTTATATTGTGGTAATATTATTATTCACAATATCATGAAATTGACACATAAACATACTTATATCTATATCTGACTGCACATAAGAGAAAGAACAGAATATTAAATAAATATGATAAATTAGTCTATATAAAAAGATCGATCCTGCAGCAGCAATTAATTTAAAATCAACAAACAACAGCAAAACATACAAGTTCTGTTGCAAATTCTTGCTCATGAACATCAAACAAAGCATCAAGGCATTACTACTACTCTTGATATCAATTTATATAACTAATTTTTATCATTTCATCCCTTCACTTCTTCTATTTTCCTCCTCTTATTCCCATTATTGCAGATTCATTAACTCTCACCGAGGATTACCACTAGCAAATGACCTGCTAGAAGAAGCTGGTTTCATCTCAGTATTATTCAAGGAACCAGGAATATCAATAACTCCATGATTCTGCGGCTGCTGCTGCTGTTCTCTTTGGGAAGAAATCCCACCTCCCATACTTCTTAACAAGCTCCCGACTCCAAGAAAATCTCGAGTCATCCCATTATTATGATGATAATTTCCCTCATCTAAATGACAAAATCCGGCATTATAATCCTCAAACTTTGCTTGTGTTTCTCCACCACCTGCTGTAAATATGCCAGAGTTTCCATTAGCAAAAGAGTTCATTATGTCTTGCAAATGATTCCCATTTTCTACATGAGATCTAGTGGAAGACGAGCTTCCGAATCCTTTAATGCTGTTATTGCTGGAAGTAGCGCCCATCTGAGCGGCCTTCTGGAGCAAAGCGGTTGCTGACATCTGAGGAAGATTAACTGAATCGTTTTGCAGGGAAGTGTTGAAGAGAGGATGCATTTGATCGTAGAGATTCGGAGGGTCGGTGGCATTGGCAGCGAATTGATCATGCAGGATCATGAGATGATGAGGATTTGGGTTGAAGAGCATGGGTGAGGATGAGGGACCGGTGGAGTTGGGCTGGAGGTCGGGAAGCTGCATTAGGGAGTGAAAAGGTGGTGGTTTGTTTTGGAAGTTATCGTTGGGGAGGAAGAATGTGGGGGGAGGAGGTGGGCGGAATGAGGAGGGTTGGGAGGAGGAGATGAGGGGGTCTCCAAGGCGGAGGAGATCGGCGTGGGAGGAAGGTGGGAGGTGGGGATTTAGGTGAGAGTGGCCGAGGTTGATGGTGGCGCCGCCGTATAAGTGGTTTGATATGTTGGTGATGTTGGTGGGGATTCTGGCGCTTTCTTGTGCTAGGGCGTCGCAGAATGCTCTGTGGGTGATGAAGCTGTCTCGCCTGTAAGGTACAGCAGCAGTGGAAAGATTATTATTATTATTATTTTTTTTTTTGGCCTTCAAGTGTAAAATAATTAACTTAAAATGTAATTTTAATGATGTAATGTACTTTTGTGTAAACAGTAAAATATTGAAATATGGTAGTCACTGAAAAAAAATGAAGTGCTATAATTGGACTAGCATTTTGTTTTAGAATTTATGATAAATATTGAGCTGTCGTGCCTGCAAGGCAAAATGAGTAGGGGTGATAATAGATATATGAACAGGAGTTATATGATTGAAGGATTTTGAAATAATTTGAAATATAAGCCTTTTTTATTTTTTTATCTGTATGCTAGAGGATGGCTTCCTGTGCGTACAAAATGTATATATGGTTGGTAACAATCTGGCTTTTTATTTTGTAGATGGTCTAGATAATGTTAGGCTAATAAGGGAGGTGTAATTTAGAATAAGAAAAAAAAAAAGAAAAACTAAATTGCTGAATAATATGTCCCCTTAATTAAGCTGGAATGTAATGGCTTAAATATTCCACATAGATTGTGGAAAATAAATCAGCAAAGGATTGAGCAATGAACTTGGGTGTTTTAGCATCTATTGTATATAGAAAATAGAGCTAATGTTTAGAATATGTTAGCTGAAAGATGCCGAAGATGCATTTCTCATAAATTATAAATGTATGAGCTCAATCAAATGATGAAAAGAAATATATATAGAAAGGTTTAATTCTATAAAAGAAAATTAACAGATATGAGCTCAGAAAAACTATATAGAAAGGTTTAATTCTATAAAAGAAAATTAATGTTTAAGAGTGTGAATCAAGTTAATTTTATCTCAAAATCAGTCACAAATCAGCAGATATGAGCTCAGAAAAATTGAGCTCAGAAAAACTAAAAAGGAAAATTTTCAGTTTCAAATAAAATTTCTTAAGCTGCACTGAAATTATCCTTTTTTTTTGGGGGAGAGAATGAAATTAATAATTTAAAATGCATGATTAGGAAGCTAATTGAATCTCAGTATTATTCAAATGATCTCACCACTTCATAATTAAAACTGTGTAAGAAAAAAAAAAAATAATCGATAATAATCTAAGAAATGCATTTAATTCAAGAAGCAATCAATGGCATGTAGGATAATATGAAAAGGAATTTGACCTTTCGAAGAGGGTGCCACCATTTTTAGGACTGCCTCTTCAATAAATGTAGTGACGAATTTATGCATGAAACATGAAAAACTTCTCATCCTCTCCATCAATTCCCCTATTCAATGTATTCCATCCAATGTCTTTCAAAGAACTCAAAGTCTCAGATTTATCCAGCGCAAGTATTTTTACCCAAAACATGCAGCCCTCCTCACATTCAATTCTCACCTCAACATTCTTCAAACCCTTCTTCTTTACTCTTCAATCCCTCTCTCTTTTCCATTAATGAAATCCCATTTCTTCACATTTCATGTAATCTCTCTCTCTCTCTCTCTCTCTCTCTCTATCAGAGGGGAAGAAGGACTCTTCACAATTTCCAACCCTAAGGTTGGAAACGTTTTCATGAAAAGGTGGACCTGTGAGGGACGAAAGACCTGCTCACAAGTAGCCAACCCATAAAAGAACAAGACCCTGCTCTATTGCTTACATGGCAACATGTGAACGATGAGCGAGAATAGCAGAGGCTCGCCTTCCGAGGAGAAAGACACTATCCTTTCATCATCACAAATACCGTACACAAAAAATACACAAAAACTTCACATTTATGCATTTCATTGGCTAGATTTATAAATATCCTTTCCTTATAAAATTCAATTCACTAATCCATACAACCTAATTATTATTATTATTATTATTATTTTAAACCACACACACACTCTCTCTCTTTTAGGCCATGGGAGCTACTTGTGCAATTATTCACGTGTGAGCAGTTCGCCAGTTCCTCACTACCTTCCTCCTTCCTAGCTCCTCACACCAGAAAAGACGCCCGATACTTTTCCTCTTCAGCTTGGGAATAATAGCCCATAACAACCCTAACCCTAAGAAAACAATTAAAAAAAAAATTTTAAAAAAAAAATCCAACTTTTTAAAAGTTGGGAACAGACGAGGAAATCCATGTTGATTGATGTTCATGACGATCATTATCATCTTCATCATCATTCACCCATGCATGCATTTATAAATTTAAGAACATAAAACTGAAAACAAACCGATTAAACAAAATACTAAACATAAAAAGTAAATTAAAACCAGATTAATAATTATTAACCTTGAGAAGAGGGTTCCACAGTCACAACGATACTCTCGCGTTCCACAGGTCTTAGAATGAGCCTTCCAATCCGACTGAACCGCATAACGCTTTGAGCATTTATCACACTTCCACTTCTTCTCTCCGTGCTTACGACAAAAGTGTTTCTTTATGCCGGTTAGGTCTCCCAGAGCTCGAGATGGGTCATGGTGAACGCAAGATGGTTCCGGACAGAGATATACACGACG
>NW_018164444.1:13804859-13818102 GCF_001263595.1 Phalaenopsis equestris
ACACGACGCCGCACTTCCTTATTACTCTTCTGCTTAAGCTTCCACGGCAGGTTATGGCCTCTCCTATGAAGCTGAAGGTTTTGCTCTCTCTGAAATCCTTTATTGCAGACTTCACAGATGAATCTGTTCGTCGCCATTAACGTTTTTGGAGATAGCGCTATCACCTCAGCATCCGGATCTATTAACCATCATTCAACGTTGTCAAGCAGTATACTATGAAGTAGAGATAAAAAGGATAGAGAAGATGATAGCTTTTGTTGAATTGAGATATGGAAATCATGAAATATTAATTGGGGGATAATGAAACAAAGATACTTGCTTGGATTTCCGGGGAGGTTTCTCTTTTTCTTGAGAGGGGCAGGTAGAACTTGCAGATTGGAAGAAGGAGTTGGGATTGAGGAGACCGGTGGTGGAGCCTGAATATTATTCATCTGCTGTTGCCTTAGGTGGTTGAGGTTTTCTTCATCTCTGATACTAAAGAAAGGAGAGGAAGAAGAAGCCGCAGCCATCTTCGTTGCTGTTGGACGGCAGGCTTAATTAATCAATTCTCTTTCTCTTCTTGATGATGATTGAGCTGCAAATTATCAAAACAAGCAAATAACTTTTTTTTTTCTTTTTTTTTTTTAGTAAGGAACATAGAAGCATGATTGCGCAGCGATTATCCTCTCTTTATGAATCTAAAAGACAAAGAATAAAAACCAAAAGTATAAATGGAAGAAGGTAGATAGATACATCACAAGGAAGATGATATACACGAAATAATTCATATAGCAAAACATCCAAACTTAACCACCTGAGGACTCTTCCTAGATCGACAAAAGAACAAATCGGAGGTGCAAATCCAAACAAACAGTTGCACTCAAAACTAGTAAAGGCCAGAAGAGAAAGAGAGAGAGAGAGACGGAGTTAGTAAGAAAGAGATAGAGAGGAATTAAGAAGAAAACAAGCTGGAGAGAAAAGAATGGGAAAAAACACAAACCGTGCCAAATCTCTCTCTCTCTCCCTCTCTCTCTGTTCCTTTGCCCTTCTCCACTCTTATCTTCTTCTGCTCCTCTCTATGGGGATTGCAGCGAAGCTTATTTTCTCAACAATTTCCTTGTCATAACTTTTCTCCTCGCTCTCTTCCACAGTGATGCGGCTTCTTCTGCTTTTTTAATCTCCTTTTCTTCGCCTCTTTGCACCACAAATAAAATTGCTTTATAAATTAATATAGAAAGAGAGAGAGAGAGAGAGAGTAGATGTGTGTGTGGGTGAGAGAGAGATGCTCATGGAAGGCTCACACAGGCAAAGCTGTGTCTGTATGTGGCCAAGCGATAGGGGTCCACCATCTGCAGGCCTTGGTGAAAACTGTACATGCGCCACTCTTACCTTGAGAAAAGGCATCAAATTTTTGTCTAATAAGCTTCATTTTTATTGCCAAGACTTACCTAATTATCATACATGAAAATTGTTGCCCTTAATTTTTTTTTTTTTTAATTTCTTTTTGCCCTTTTAACATAATCTTTTGGTTTTGCACAAGCAAAATGGTGATAATAATATAAGAAAAAAATTATGGCTTGATGCATAAATTGTTGTTCAGAATATATTTTCATTAAAATGAGCTCGAATTCATTGAAAAGTTATCTTCAGGTACAAGATATTACTTGATTTATTTTTTTTTAAGTCTTATGAACTGATTTAAGGTTTGAGAATGGTGTTTTCTGCTAAAAGTTTCTGTCATGGAGGTATATGCTCATTAAAGTCAGCACATTGTAAACAGATATTAAGAATAGGGTCTGGAATGGCAGTTTTATGACAAAATTAGTGCCCCAATTAGTCACTCTAGACATTTTATAAAGCTTGCGTATACCCAACCTAGCTGTTAGGAGAGAATGGTCCTATTGCTACATTAGATGGATGCCTCATCTATTGGAGATCAAGAAGAATTTCCAATGCTTTCAGTATTTTTTTTTTCTCATAATGATATTGAGTGCCTATGCAGCAAATGATTTTTAGAATCAATTTTTTTTTTTTTAATTGAATTTGATGTGAATTTTTTTTTTAATAATTTTATTTTTTGCAAATTTGAAGGGGTTTGACCATAATTTTAGAGTTTCAATGATGTTTCTGGCAATACTCAAGAATTTGACTAAATGTTGCTATAGAGATTTACTAGGATATCATTATTAAGATGCCATTAACATTTAGAGGATTAACATGCAAACCATAGGACTTAAAATGGATATATATTTATATGTTTAATACTTAGTTAAATTTTATATTTATTTATAAGATATTTTAATCTATAAATCACATCAAAATGTGCGCTACTAGCACTAACTTATCTAAATTAAAATATAAAGTTTTTTCTTAAGTAAATTTTGATGTGGTTAAAATTATTTGATGCTATAAAAATAAATATAGAGAGGGTTAGGTGTTAGATATATTAATAGATAAGAATTATTTCTCATAAAAGTATAGTACCCTATCTACATATATTAAATATTACAAAGATTTACATGCATGCCCCTCAAATCCTATGTATGTATATATCCAACACAAAATCTTCAATTTTGGTGCATTACCTATGTATGGAAAGGTGTATTTCACTTTTTAAAAGTTAAAATGGTGATTTATTTTTCATGTGTTATGTGTGAGAATTTTTTCAAAATTTTTGTATTGTGCTTTAATTAAGATATATCTCCATCTTCCTTTTTTTTTCTCTATCTTTTCAAATGTTTGGTATAAGAGTCAAGTTCGGGATGAAGCGAGCATTGAAGTTCCTTTTTTTCTCTATCTTTTGAAATGTTTGGTATCAGAGTCAAGTTCGGGATAAAGCGAGCATTGAAGTTGTGGTGAAGGTTATTATTGAAGAAGAATCTTTGAAAATTTCAGAGGTGTTGTTATAAGACAAGGCACACTATTCTCATTCCAATATTAAAGACAAGTTTTATCTTATGACAACAAATGGAATCAACATTACTTCTCCACCTTTGATTTTAATTTTTAATAGTGAAAAGTGTGAATCTTGGGATATTAAAATGTCGACCTTATTTAAATCACAGGACTTGTTGGATTTTGTGGCGCATAGAGTACAAATCAAAGAAGATGAAGGGACCATTAATTCATGAGAACTAGAAGTAAAATTGAAAGGCTTGGTTCTTTATTTAACAAGCCTTGAATGATAGAAAATTTTCAAGAATTTCTAAAGTGGAGACATAAAAAAAAATGTAATATTATTTAAAAAAGAATTTCAAGGCTCTACAAGATTAATGATGGTAAAGCTGCAATCTATACTGTGTGAATTTGAAATCATTAATATGGCTGAAAGAGAAATTGTTCAAAATAAAATTTCTCAATTATTAATAGTTTCAAATAAGATGTGATCATTTGGAGAGCACATATCTGATACAAAAATTGTGTCTGAAGTTCTAAAGTGTCCCCCATCAAAATTGGAATATGTTGTTGAAGCTGTCGTCGCATAGAGTACAAATCAAAGAAGATGAAGGGACCACTAATTCATGAGAACTAGAAGTAAAATTGGAATATGTTGCTGAAGCTGTCGAGGAATCCAAAGATCTTGATGCATACTCATTTGATGAGATGTTGAATTCATTGATGGATCATGAGAAGTGTTTAATTAAAAGGGAAGAAAAGACAATTAAGAAGTCATTTGAAGTGAAGGAAAGTCTTTGTTGGTAATAAAAAAGAAAGAGATTGTGGTGAAGGAATTAGAGTTACTTATGAAGAGGTGGTTTTGGTGCATTTTGTGGAAGAGTTGAAAGTTAAAAATGATGTTATTATTATAAAAAGTTTGGTCATATTGAGGAAAATTACAGGAAGAAGCAAAAAAATCATGAAAGTAAAGTGCGGTGTAATACTTGCAAAAAGTTGGGCCATTCAAAAATTAGATGTTGGTCCAAATACAAATGAAGCCAATGCTATAGAAAACTTTGTATTTCAGAATAATTTATTCATGACACATTTTCATAGTGATTGTGATAGTTCAATGATTTGGTTTCTTGATAACATTTGTTCTAATCATATGATTGGAATAAAATCTCTTTTCAAAAATATTGACATGTCAAGGAAATCTACAGTTAGGTTTGGTGATAGTAATGTTGTTAGTTTTGATGGTAAGGGAGTATTATTACCGAAACAAATAGTAGTAAAATAAAGTTCTTACAATGATGTTCTTTATGTTCCAAAACATGCACATAATTATTAAGTATGGAGCAATTGATTGAGAGTGAATTCAAAGTTGAGTTTCATGAAAACTATTGCAACATTGAAGACAAGAAAAGTCTACAACAAATTACAAAATAAATTATATGAAAAAAAACAATGTATTTCTTCTTAAAAATTATGGAGTTCAAGAGAAGACATGTGGTTGAAAGGAAATCTGATGTAGAACTATAACAATTCGTTATGATCACTTAAATATGGGAGGAATAAAACTATTATAATAAAAGAAGATTGCTTAATGTGTGCCTACAATTGACTACACTAAAAGGTGTGAAGCCTGTGTTATAAAAAAAAAATCTCAAAAGCCTTTTTCATATGAAAAGTCATGGAGGCAAAAAGATGCTTGGATTTAATTCATGTTGATTTATGTGGCCCAATGAATACACCATCATATAGAGGAAGCAAATGTTTTCTTCTATTTGTGGATTTTAAAATAGAATGAATTTGGTGTATTTTTTTAAGCATAAATCTTTAGTCTTTGAATAGCTTATGCACTTTAAAACATTTGTGTAAAATTAAAATGGTAAGCATATTAAGAATCTAAGTACTAATATAGGTGTAAAGTTTACATCAAATGAGTTTAGTAAATCACTCATAAAATTCAACCTATTTTCGATGGTTAAAATAATCATTAAACCATTAGTTAATAAGTATCACACGACTTTCTAATGTGTCATTTTGTTAGCTATTTTCTTTGTTGGTAATCGAGGTAATGAAAGCATTTCCAATGGCGTAGAACATCTGATGGTTTATCGATGGGTAATACTCGTGGGGTTATGTTTGAATTATAATCATTGGTAGACTATCCGTGAACAATTAGTCTCATAACCGATGATTACAAACTATTGGATTATGCTTAAGACTTAATTGTCGATCGATTGACTGTTGATTAATTGTTGAGTAAATAATCAACAATATGGATCTTTCAGTTAAGTGAAAATGAAAAAAAATGTTGGTTTTTATTGGGTTACTTTGTAGGTAAATAATTGACTGCTCCGCTTGTCTGTTGTTGAATTAGCCAATCGCAAGTCATCAAGTTGCCATTGATCTGTTAATTAATGGTCAATATCCATCAAATCAACAGAGAAAAAGGGATGATAAATTGTCGGAGGACCATCAGAAAGCTGTCAAAAACTGTAACATGTAAAAAAAATTGAGTTTTTTTTTTCATTCATTATAATTTTCACAGGTACAATTGTAACACATGCAAATTTAATTATATATCATACAATTTAATTTACCAATTCAAGTAGTTATGAAAATAAAATTACATTAATGAACACACATATTAAACAAAAAAAAATCCTAATCCTACTTTGTTCCCTTATCGTCCTCCTCCTCAAAGTCCCCCTATGTTGGCTCTTTTCATCTCCGGGTTGACTGACACTAAAATGCATCTAATCAGGCTATCATTTTGGTCTCCAATTCTGACTTCATCTAAACAAGCTGGAAAGTAAATCAGGCCTCATTGTTTGCAGTGAATGCTACAAGTTGCTTACGAACCTCTTTTTCCTGAGAGGTACATGTGGATGAACTGGAGGCATGATGAATATCATAGGCATGTGCCTGAGAACCTAATCCATAGACCCTTTCATTTTTTTTTTCAACAGCCTCTCTCCATAGTTCATAGTCAAACTGATCATGATAGGGGATCGTGAGTCCTTCTATGTGCTGGATCCGACTCTCCTACAACAGTTAGAAGGTTTCCTACAAAAAAAAAAGGAAGGTTAGATATAAAATTTAATTCAAGAATTATTTGAAAAATATAATAATTATTCTTATGACTTACATGTGTTAATTGGGATTTGTTGTCCACGTCTGATTTGACTGCCACTTATGGGCATGTGAATGTAGCCCAACAGCGGTAGGCTGTCATCCCGACTACACAGTCTGTCAAGCTAGGTAAGAAAATGAATACTAAATATTTATTTTACAATAAAATTTAATGCCCAAACTAACTCTTATTAGTTTCCTCTTATACTTGGTATATAAGAGCTCCTCATCAGTATGCTTGCAGAAGCCTGTGCTCCCACAAACAGATTGTCGATCATCTTTGGCCTGCTGACTCCACTTTCAGTACTCTGGAGCATCTCAAGCCGTGCAAGATTTTGATCAATTTTTGGTGAATGATTTTTGCATCATGTGTTTGTGTTAGACTTCAATGCAAAACATTTTAATATTTATGTTGATATGTATGTAAACGCCCCAAAATATTAAAGAGAGGGCCAAAGTTAATTACAAAGAACATAGAATAAAAAAGACTCTTTTTGAACAAACTATAAAACGACGTCCTTAGATTTATTTTTATTCACCTTAAAATTGCGCTCGAACCCTTAACCTCAATGATAAAAGCAAATGTATGAATCACAAGGCATAATGTCCGGTTCATAGATCTTATTTTATCTTATAAATATAAATCTCTTACATATATATTTTGCAAAATTAAACCCCATTGAGATAACTCTATTTATAATATACATTAAACATATTTTTCTCTTATTTACAATTAATTAAAAAATAGCTCAAATAAAAAAAAAAAGCAAAAAGCTAATCGAATATTAAAACTAAAAAAAGCTATGAATATTATTATTCGCAATCAAAGTTTTTAATATCGAGCCAAATAAAAATCATAACTAAATTTCAAAATAAAAAAAATAAAATAAAATTATCTTTGGACTACATGTTGGACAGCTTAGTTTCGCTATTTCAATTCTTACTTTTGACTACTCTATTTTCCGATGCTCACTGTGGTTTGATTTGTACTGGCAGGCCTTACTATCATCTCTTCCTACTCCATTATTTCTCTATATTCTTCCCCCAAATCATGCCAAGACGAACACTCAGCTTCCTCATCTCTTCCTATCCCTTCTGATAAAACGAGACTATATGTGAAAAAATTTATTTTAATACTCTTTAAATTAAATTTAAAATGGTGACTTGCTACTAAATTAAATTAAATTAAAAAAACCTTACTAGTTAGGAATTAGTCCTTGACTGAAGAGAATATTACATGTGGAGTCTGAATGTATTCGAACTTCATGCACAACATGGTTGTAACATCATAAATACGTCAGCATAAATTTCGAGGAAATCCTACGTACTAGGAGACAAAAAAGTGTGATTAAGGAGGGCCCCGTTGGCAGGAGATCACCAAAAGACCCACTCCCTTGACCAAATGCAACCCTTTGAATTGAGGTTGGAGACCAATCAGTTGTAGGGCACCTGAACCAAGGACTAAGGCTGATCGAGCCGAGCAGAGACATCGATTTGTCTATCGAAACAACCTAATTTAAGGAAAGAGTTTAGTATCAATGTTCATATTCTCATGGATACTCTTGAGATTCCTAATCAGCAGCCAAGAAGCTGCATGAACAAAACCCACAAACATCATGAAGGATTTTCCATCAGAGAAAGAATTATCTATTTGATTACAGTGATTTACCTTTTGCTCGACAGTGTAGCATAATTTTGCTGATAGGAGCTCCTCATCCAATGATCAAATGTTGATAGTTAGACTAGAACAATCGATCGACCGAGCTAAATCGATCAAGCCAGCATTGTCGACTCGAAAAACATCAAAGCTCGACCAGTAACTCCGATTCAACATAGTCGGACAAGTAGGCCATGCCTAACCAAGAATTGTTGAATTTAGCCAACTGAGTCAGAGGGTAACCGAACCTTAAACCCATATATGTAAAATACCCAAAATATTTAGTAATACCCCATCAAAACAAGAGCAAATATGAAACTTTACATATTTTACCTTAGTTTTTATGCATAAGAGGAATCATTTTATGAGAAAGAGCTAATTGTTAAAAGTGATTAGTATTTATTACTTCTAATCATCAGACTTGATTCCTGACAAATCAGGATTCAACAATGTAAAACCTCATTGTAAACAACACTTTGATGTACAACATATAAAATATTATTGTACACAAAACACGGATGTATCCGAACTCTCTCTCTCTCTCTCTCTCTCTCTCTCTCTCTCTATATATATATATATATATATATATATAATCTCCCATTACTTTGTGTTCCCAGCTACTGCCACCGGGAATTTAGCTAATATTCTCTGATACATATTACTATATGGAAATATTTCAAGCCTTAATATGCACACATTCTCATTTAAAACTGCATTTTTTTCTTAACAAAATCATTTGTTCCTTTTGTGCTTGTCAGTTCTCGTGTGTCGTCACCAATAGCAAGTGGAAATTTGATTAGTCTTTTGCACGTCAATGCACCAAAACCATGCCTGTCATTCTGTCAAATAAGTCCAGCAAGTGTTGTAATTGGTTAAGTATTAAGGTTTTCTGTGATTATTTTAATGTAATATTTTTTTTCTGCTGCAGCTTGTCATGAATCGCAAGATTCCAAAGCTTATCTCGCGTTTTGTGAAGAATTTATTAAGGGAATAGCATTATTAAATCTTGGGGCATTTTTTATGAAAAAATATCACATAAGTATTCCGCAGACAGAGCTACATGCAGAGTCTAATGAAATTATGCCGTGAAGATAATCGGCCCGGTAACACAAAGAAATATTCCCCTAATATTATTCAAGTGTTATTGTGTGTTATTCCTTATTCAAGTGTTATTGATGTGTTATTGTGTTATTATAATACCGAGAATATTCCCAGAACACAATAACACATTAATAATATACAAGAAACACGTGAATACCGCAGAATAACACAGGAGAATTTTCCCTCGTGATACAAATATTTCATTGTGTTACCGGGTCGATCACCTCCACGGCGCACTATTTTTTCCATTTTCTCTGCATATGTACCACCCAATTTCTCTGTATTTACATTTTTATCATGTAAAGCTTGCTTTTTATATATATACCACCCAACTATTTTATATTACATAAAAAAGTCCATTTTTTTACTTTTACATAGATGAAAACGTGGTATATATGTAATACCACCCAATTTCTGTGCATTTACATCTCTAACACATCAACTTTACTTCTTCTAGGTATACCACCCGAATATTTCACATCACATGAAAAGATTCATTTTTAAACTTTTCAAAAAATAAAATATATGAATATGTGCTATAAATAAGAAAAATTTTAAGCTTGTGTTAAATAAGTAAATTCATAGGAATTGAGTGGATATATATATATATATATATATAAAACTTTCTTAAATTTTTTTATTGCTAAACTAAACATTTTTGTGAAAGTATGACAGAAGCTATCTTTTCTTATTTTTATTTTTAATTAATTTTAATCCGTGGATTTTAAGCTAAACCTATATTGATTAGATGCCTAAAAACCTTTTATGGCTTATGTTCTTAGTTTTAGTGCCATTTATCAATTAAATGGTGAAATTAAGTGTTTTCATTGTTAATCAGTTTTTTTAAAAAAGAACGAGCCGCATTCAATATATAACTAACGCTCATATAGAACTCAAGTCTTGTATGAATTAAGAAAACAATTTATTTGCATATAAAATATATTTCTTTAGTCAAATAAATATTTGTTATTGTTTTAAATATATAAATATTTAATTTATTCTTAAATAAAAAATAATTATTTTTTTAGTTTATCCTCTGACAAAAAACAATTTAAACAATAATAATAATAGTGCCGTGTCCTTTGATGAATATTTTCCTCATGAGAAAATGCTATGGTTATAATTTTATTAACCTCATTGAATCGAGAAAATACTGTGTGCGAAGACCACAGGTCCGGATAACAGCTCGAATGAGCTACTGTGTGATCCACGACAGCGTGACCATTGTCCAGACATACAGTCATCTGTGCATAATATTATTCCCATTGAAACGATAGACATGTTAAAAATCGAAACCTTACTATAAAATTAATATATAGGTGTATTGTGGCTTATACAATGTTTGCTATAAAGACTGAATTAAATTATAAATTATATCATAAATTTTCTTAAAAAAATTCATTTTAGTCAAACATATTATGTTTTTGTCAGTCTAAAATATTTAACAAAATATATTTTCTATAAATATTGACTTTATTAGATAAACATGTAAATATTTTTTTAAATTTGGAGTACATATATTTATCCATAAGTCAAATGAAAAAAATATGTATATCCCTTATATATATGTATATATATATTGCAATTTAGAATTTATTGGGGGAAATTTTGAGTGATTCTAATCATAAATACATGTATATTGGCCGGGTCGGTGAGTTTGTGGGGGAGGAAATAACTCAATCATAATCGGGTTACCATCTCATCAACAATTAATTAATAATATAAATTGTTACGAGGGTAGAGTAGGCATTGGCTTACATGGCATCCGTGCAATCACCTGTTAAATGTGGCAGCAGGGATCAATAATTTGACCACTTCTCATTGGCTAGTTGGGAAGTCCCCCTCACCAGCACATAAAAGTTAGCTGTCACATAACCTTAGCTTCAAATGTCATAAATATTATTGCCTTATGATTGTTCTAATTAAGGACTAAAAATTCCCCTCTTTATTTTTTTATTCTTTTCAAGGAAGGCTATCAAATTAGCCCTGATCGTCCCTACGTGACTCTAAATATGGAGGGATTCAAATCCGTGACATATGAGGACTAAGGAAATTCAGATAGACTGCTCTACCAACAGGTCGTGGAACGCGCACAATGAAAAATTTGACTCTTTTACGTGCACTTATTTAGGGTAACTAATAAGAGTTTTTTTTTCTCTATGTCTAAATATCTAATA
Source organism: Phalaenopsis equestris (assembly GCF_001263595.1). Classification (NCBI taxonomy): domain Eukaryota; kingdom Viridiplantae; phylum Streptophyta; class Magnoliopsida; order Asparagales; family Orchidaceae; genus Phalaenopsis; species Phalaenopsis equestris. The sequence continues at coordinate 13,815,792 of NW_018164444.1, forward strand.
ATTAAATTTTATTTTTATACTTATATCATCCAAAACTTTCATATCTTATAAAAATATCATCATTTTTAACTTTTTAAGAAGTGAAATATATAAATTTTGATCCGTTTGTGAAGTGGTATGTTTGTAATAATTAATATTTATGTGTTGGATATATAAATACATTATTTATGTGTTGGATATAGATATATAAATACATAGGAATTGAGTGGCATGTCTGTAAATCATCTCCATTTTTTTTTTTAGATGGCGGCCAGAAAGGAATTGAGCCAAATTTTAATTTGAGTTTGACTTATTAATTAAATTTGAGGTCAACTTTATTGGTGAGTCAACTCATTAAATATAGACAAATTTACATACGTGGCGCACCATTCTTATAAGTCTACGTATCTCACATCTAAACTTTCATATTTACATGCGTAAGAATTGAGTGCTATGTCTCTAAGTATGGAAGCTTTGGAGTGAGATAGGTAAATCCATGAGAATTGAGTGCTATGTATGTAAATGCCCCTTAAATCATAATATACATGGAGAGAAGTAGTTTTATTTCTAATAAATGTTATTATAAAACCATAAAAAAATCATAATTCAAGAAAAGTAAATAAATTAAAATTTTGATTGAAGTGAGATATAATCTTTAAATATTATCAACTACTTCATATTCAATCACTTGATTTTTAGTACATTTAAGATGTATTTGAAATTAAATGCTCATTTAAAAACAAGATGAATCAAATTTAGCTAAAATTTGATTTGTTAGTTCATCAAATTTAAAGCACGAGCTGTTTATTGAGCGAAGTCCGATTTGATTCCTGATTTGAACCAAATGAACATTAGAGGAAGAAAGTGTGAGGAGGAGGAGGAGATTGCGGCGGCGCTTCCATTACTAATTTGGGTGATTTGAACTAAACCTTTTTTTGTCTTCTTTGAACTTGCAAGGAATGAGAAAGATAAGTCTAACCAGAGATAAGGCTAGAGGATTTCAAGGGAAGTAGATGTGTGAAGAAAGTAGGTATTCTTAGCTTCTTTTCAACAAGGCTACAAAGGTGTAGGTTGTGCCTTCTTTTTCTGATATAAAGAGGATTAGGGTTAGTGGGTTAACAATTTCGCTATTAGGTCCTGTTCAACTTCATAATAACCTATAATTCATTGAGTGTATTACAATTATTACTATAATAGGTATGTATTCCTATCATGGTTTTAAATATTGGACCAGACCGGTTGGTTTGATCGGTTTAACCCTGTGAACTCATCATTTAGCCGGTTCGGTCCAAGCTTAGAACCGTCTCTACCTAGAATCGGTGAAACGGTTTAGTTTATGAAGAATTGGTCGGTTCAAATATTATCTAGTTTTAGCCTTTTAATTGTGATCGATGACCAAGAATAAAATAGTTAAATTCAAATTATTATATCATTCTATTATTTAAAATATATTAAAATAACTTAAATATTTATTACTTCACCACTGATCCAACTTCGATTGAACCTCTCTCTTATGTGATATTAGAGATTTGAGTCGTATGCATGTAAATATAAAGTTTAGGTGTTAGATGTGTAAATACATAAGAATTATGTGGTAATTATGTAAATGCCCGAAAATCTAATTGTGGTATTCTATAAGAGTTCGGATGGGCGTATAATGGTGCCCCATATCAATCAATGCACGTTTGAAATGACAAATTTCAAGTTTTTGAGGATTATAAAGCAATTAAAATATTAATTCTAATATAGTAAAAGCTAAGATTGATTTTGACTTCCCAAATGGCTTGTAAATTAATTTTTGGGGCACTTACATGCATACCACCTCATTGGCTTGTAAATTAATTTTTGGGGCACTTACATGCATGCCACCTCATTATTCTTATTTATTTACATATCTAACACCTAAACTTTGGTTTGCATTTTGATCTTCCATAATACATAAAAATCATTATTATTTTAACTTTCAAAAGCTTAAATACACCTTTTAAAGCATAAGTTGTCGTACATATAAAAATTAAAGTTTAGATATATAAATACTTAAAAAATGAGTGATATAAATGTAAATCTTCCTTAATTCTTTGGAGTTGTTTTGTTGCAATATATTGGGTAATGTTGCAATGTTTAAGCCAACTTAAATTCATGTTTTTATCTTTAGTTATTTATTTTTAATAATATATATAGATTAATAGAATTTACGTGAAGTGAATGATATTTTAATAATCTAATTATTTATCATACTATCATAAAAATCATTCAAATAAAACAAGATTTGATTATTTATAAAGAGCATACAAATAGTTGAATTCCTAAAAAAATGACATGAACAGCTTCT
>NW_018164444.1:13818202-13824502 GCF_001263595.1 Phalaenopsis equestris
TTTTTTTAGTAAATTAATTACATTCATATAATTTTAATATCAATGAATGAGGAATGCTCCTTATATTGATTCCTCTAATGTCTAACACTATTATAGAATACACTTAAATAACTAAAATGAGTTATAAATTATCATTAACTCATACATTATCAACTCAATTTTAACACAATTTTATATGAGTTAAACCATTATTAATAACGCTTGTACTCAATAGTCAATCAATATGAAATTACTTAATTTTAATGTTTTATAATTCCCCAATTCCTAAAGGTCCTCCTTCATGATAGTACATTTTTAATATCAATGATGCTAATGATTTGTATATCCTAAGCTTCTCGTTTCACCACCTATTTACAGACTTAAGTCTAGGCGCCATTTTATATATACAAGCTAAATAAAATTATATATAGTTCTTAACGAATGCTTCTCATGAATAGAATATAGCATCTTGTTACTAAATTGGTTATATAGGTTAGAGCATATTGTATACCCATTGGGCAAGTTCAAATAAAGTCACTAGCCAAGTTCATTATGGTCAATATAATCCTAATGAGTAATTTTATCATATAACTTTAATGCTCTTGACTAGACAAACTTGAATTTAGCCTATTTAGATAAGCAAGATGAATTTAACTTGACCCACTTATTGATTCAGATTCATTTATGAGCCTAAACAAAAGTTTTTTATTTTTATTTTTTGAAGGAGAACCATCCAAAAATATTTTTTTTTGTTGCTTGGGATGACACAATCACCCTTACAAAAAATGTGCTCTTAAGTTTTCTTCACTTTCTAGTGGTGTTTTCCCATAGACATTTCTACTAATTTTTTTTTAGTTGTTGAGCGCCTTTGGACCAATCTTTTATGGTCATGTTCATTTGGTTCTTTTTGCATCATCCATGTTCTAAGCCCATTTTTCAATTCATTTAATGTCATTTTTTGGTTTTTCTTACACGCTAGATTTTTCTTTCTTGCTGAATGATTGCTCAAACTCTATCTTTTAAAATTACTTGTTTTATTTACAACTAATAAGCTATAAGAAAGAATTATTTTTTGGGGAATGCAACTAAATCTTCCTGAGCTATTGGTGTTTTCTAAGGCATCTTACCTCATCAAACATATGAGAAAGCGACACTTTTAGGGTTTTGCAAGCACTCTTTTAAGGTTTTGGGGCGTCCTTGGTTTTACCCTTTCTCTTGGGAAAATTATTCAGTTCTTCTCCTTCCTGATCTTCTGCTGGTGTTCATTCAATTTTAGGCACTTAGCCCCTTTTTTATTTCTCCTGGATCCCTCTTCTTTCCCTCCTCTCCCCTCTTCTTCCCGGTCTTTGCTTGGACCTGGCCCAACCCTCAACTAGAAAAGGTTATTCTCTTCCCATCTTTCTTCTTGTTCTCTTAACATTTCTTTTATCCTTATACAAATGACAAATTTTGTTTCTCTGAAAGTGAATTAGAGGAATGCTTAAAATAGTGGAGTACCACTTTATTGGGATATGCTCTTGGCAAAAGTTCATTTTATGAAAATCTTCTTACTATCAAAAAAAATTGAAGGTAAAGGGTGATATTGTGGCAAAAGTTCATTTTATGAAAATCTTCTTACTATAAAAAAAAATTGAAGGTAAAGGGTGATATCAATCAAACTCATTTTTCTTTCAGAGAGTTTTTTTTTTTTTTTTTTAAGTTTTTTTATCTTGACGTATCGTTGTTGGTCAAGTTCACAAACATCATCTCTTATTGTTGGTCTAAAATGGGTATTTCTAAAATATCCAGCAAGATACATGTGTCATGAACCATTGACTCTCTTACGACAAAAGAATTTTGTTAGGGTTAATATTCAAATTTCTATTGAGTATATTCTCACATATTATATTATCTTAGATATTAAAGAAAAAGAAGTTCTTATTCTTGTTATTTATTAATGTAAACCAATTACTTATAAATTTTTCTCTACTTTCTCACACGACTCATCATCATGTCCTAAATCTCTTCTAACTTGCCCCCGGTAGTTATCTCTACTTTCTTTGAGAGAAGTAAAATGGATATGAAAGGGTTCAAAGAACCAAAAGAAGAAAGATGAAACTTAATTTTCCTGTTTGTAATGTTCAAATTACAAGTTCAACATCCATTTTACTTGCTAATGATCTTAATGTTTCAGTTGAGGCTTCTTCTTTTAAAAACTCTCTGATTTTTTATGATAATATTGATGTTTTGCAATTTAATATATTGTTTGTTGCTAAAGTTTCTATTATAAATATGAATTCTCCAACTTCTCTTGATAATGATCAAGAAACGCCTCTCATTGTTGATACGAATAATTTATATATCCATGCAGTTCTATTCTTTTGAATGATAAGAAATTAATTACCTCTATTTCTCAACTTGTTATCTCATAAATCCAAGAAAGACAGATATAAAGAGGGTAAACCTTCTTTTTAATATTAGGCTTTTTCTCTTATTTTATATTTTCTTATATTATTTTTAAATATTTCTACTTGGAATATTCAGAGGCTTAATAGTGAAGATAGAATTATTAATTGTAGGAATCTTTTAACGGATTTTAAATTTGATTTATTTGCTATGCTAGAAACCAAAAAAATTCATTTGTACTTTATCTCGTCATATTTTTTGTAATAATTTTAATTTCTTTGTCAATGAGAAAATTTCTCATAAATTCAATTTATCTAATAATAGTAGAATTTGGCTTAAGTGGAATTTTAATAAGTTAGACTTTTAATTTTAAGTGTTAACCCCTAGTTTATTGTGTCAGTTAGATAAGAATCATATTAATAAAGACTTATTTGCCCTTATCTCTCATTATAAAAATGAGCTTATGAATGTCATTCCTTGTGATTACAAGCGGACTAAGTAAAAAGTTAAATGCTCTTGGCTAACTAAAGGGGGAATCGTACAAAATCTCTTTATCATAAAGTAAGAATTAGAAAATTTTCTAATTTTATTAAAAAAAATTTGTTTAATAACAATATAACATCTCGGTGCATCAGTTAGAGGATATTGTTAATGAGGTTATTTCTTTCTATTCTCATTTATTTAATAATCAAATTAATAATTTCAATAATATGGTTCATTTATTTTCAGTTCATAATCATGCCTCTTTTAATGTGTGTAATGCTTTAGTTATGAATTTTCATATGATGAGAATAAAAGAGCTTTTAATTCTATCGGTTTTAATAAATCACCCAAGCCTTATGATTTTTCTTCTATTTTTTAATGATTATTGGAATATTGTTAGTTTGTATTGTATTGATGCTACAAAATATTTCTTCTCTGGTTCTAGGATCAATCATTCTACCTTATTCATTATTCCTAAGAAAACTAGAGCCAACTCTTTTAATGAATTTAGGCATATTTCCTTATATAACATTATTTCTAAGGTTATTATCATTCTTTTGCCTAATAATGCTATAATATTTATTTTTGGCCTAATAAACTAAGAGATTATTCTTCCCTCTGAAATTCATTATGCTCAAGCTACCTTTATAAAAGGACATGATATTGTTGGTAATATTATCCTTACTAATGAATTTTTATATGTCCTTGACTCTACTAATTTTTCAAGAACTCTTTGTTCAAAAATTGAATTGAAAAAATTTCGATAAGAACTTTTATTTATGATATAATGAAACATATGAGTTTTCCTCAGTTTTCATTAATTGGGTTAAGGAATATACTAATAATATTTATTTTTTTATTATTGTTAATAGTGAAATGCATGACTATTTCTCTACTTTCTCTGGTTAAGACACATATATCTACTATCTCCTTACATTTTTGTAATGGTTATGGATAATTTTTTTTTCCATTTTAGTGGTCGTCATTCTCATGGGATTGATGGATATACTCATTTAGTTATGTTGATGATTCTATTAATTACTCATCTCATCTCATATTCTTAATACTTTTATCAAAGTTTTTAACATACATATTATTATGTTTATATTTGTTATTTTTTTCTCTAAATCAGTTGACCCTTCAGTTTAACATACTATCTGTCATAATAGTGGTTTTAATTTTAAAACTTTATCGTGAGATTAATTGGGGGTTACTATTGAGCCCTTAAAACTAAATGTTATCGATTGTAATAAACTTCTTGAGAAGCTTCATACTTAGTTTATAGGTATGAAACAAAAATTTCTCTTTTCAAGTGAAAGATTTAAGTTGACAAAATATACCATTTGAAGCTATCTTTACAATTTGTTTTGGTCTTCTACTTCGCTTGAATGTGTTAGAAAGAAGATTTATTCTTTAATAAATATTATTTTTGAGTAACAAAGATAAAGATAAGAGGGTAGTAATATAGATTCTTGTACTATAAATTTACCCAAATACAATGTTAGGTTTGGTTTGCCTTCTTTGAACTATTAATATCTCATGCAAAGTTAAAATTTTATTAAAAATTCATAATTTTTATTCCTATCTCAGTTGTTGGTTTACAGAACACTATGGTTCTCTTTGGTGTTATAATTGCTTTATTGCTTCTACCTTTTAGAAAGATTTAATTAAAGTGGCTTCTAAGATTAGATTGTGTTTATCTTTCAATGTAACTCCATCTAATAAGCTTATCTTTTTTTATGACCCATGCTTTTATAGAATTTCTCTCTTTGATAAGTTTGGAGGCTTTTTTTTTTTAATTCGTTCAATTACTTTAATAATAATAAGCTTTGTGAGATTATTCACAATAATAGTTGAGTTCTTAATTACAAAGCTCTTACTCTTTCTCATTGCATTAATTCTATTATACATATTTTCATTGTTGACGTTATTTCTTGCTACTGGAAAGAATTTGATTAATATTCTCATTAGAATGTGTATTTATTTCTTTATGAATTATTATTTTAACCAGAACTGGAGTAATTTTATTTGGTCTAAAGGAAATGCTATTAAGTTTTCTTACTATATGTGAAAAGGGTTTTATAAAGGACGTACAGCTTATGATATTTTGATTAGCATGAATAATTTTGTTAATAGTCTTTGTGTGATTTGCACTTATGAAATGGAATCCCATAAGCATCTCTTTTTTGAATTTCCATTATTTCATTCTTCCTTGAATATTTGTATTCCATGTGGAGATGTCTTTGTGATTCATAGCAAATTTTATCAAATTATTTACTATGTTGAGAGCATTTCTTGAAGATTGAGAAAAAAAAAATTGTTTGTTGTGAATTCCACAACCTACAATTTTTTTGTTTGAGATAAATAGAATTTTTTTTTATGAATAATGTTTGTAATGTTGAGATTCTTATTAAAAACATTCATTGGATTATCAAATAGAAGATTATGTGATGAAAATTTAAAGAAGACATCTCTTCTTTTCTAAAAGTTCTTTTTTTGTTCTATTTTGAGGAATTTGCTTGTTTTGGTTGTTTGAAGTTTTCCCAGCTCTTCTCAGATTTTTATTGATATCTATAGATAGTGTTCTTGTTTTTCTTTATTTCTTTTGGTTGTGTATTTTAAGGGTTTAAGCTATGATGGTTTCTAGTAGTTCATTAAGATTCAAACATTATTTTGAATATTTTAGATTTTTCTAGGATAGTTCCTGGATGAAATCATAATATTTTGTTGTGGTTCATGAAATTTTAAGCTTTGTTTTTTTCCTTTTTTTTTCTTATTCTATTCTTTTCTTTTTTCTTTGCTTTTTTAGCTTGACCTTTCTTTGAGCTTTTTTTCTCTTCTTTTGGTGATGATGTGTTGGGTTAATTTTGAATTTTGTGCTAACTTTATTGATATATATTATCCTTATTGGGTTGTTCATAACTTCTCATATTTTCCTACTCAGTTTTGTTGTTGTTAACACGTTTTGGATGCCTATTATTTGACTCATTAGATGAGAAATGTGTTCTTGTTGAAGATGAAGTTGGTGCAATACTCTATTTGTTAGTCCTACTATTCCTATTATTTTTCCTTAATTTAAATAAATGTTAGCAATCAGTAGAGTTTCTTCTTGTTTTTGTTATTTGGATCATGAAATATTAAACCTGCAAGGTAATTCTATTGGAAGTTTCTATCCTAGTTGTTTCATTTAACAAATATTTCTTCTTTTGGTTCAAGATCTTCTGCTTTAGTGGTTCTTTTTGTTAGATATATTTGTTCCTTTAGTTCATGTATTTCATCATTTTTTTTTTCTTCAAGCTGATTTTTTTTCTTCCTGAAATTTTGTTTAGATGTATTTTTTGTATTTTATTACATCTATGTAAGTATCCTCTTTTTTAATCAAGTTCGTATTAGAGCATTGTTTTTATAAAGTTTTCTTTAGCCTATTTATTTATTGAGATGCTCTCAACTTTT
>NW_018164444.1:13824602-13858751 GCF_001263595.1 Phalaenopsis equestris
AAAAAAAAAAGGGTGACTATTTATTCTATAAGGATAGAATTTGGAAGGATATATAAATTTTAGAGTAACATGAAATGAACATGAGCATAGATTATATAGTGGATCTGCTTCAGACATAGTAGGGTGATGACTTTGTATGGTGTGGAAGATTAAGTTCATAGCCCTTTAAAAAGATGACAATGCCTCTACTGCCAAGGGAGAGTGATGTCGAGTGGGATCTTTCACGATCATATGCATCCACTATTCATGAAATTCCCCTAATCACGAGAGGACAAGCAAGGATATTTTCCCATTAACAATTCTGCACAAATTCTTCACTTCATTTTTATTATTATTTTTTTTTATTTCTTTCGTACAAATTAGGTTATCTTACAAGGAGAATATATGTGTGCATTTTGTTTTATGGAACAACTAGATTTATTCTTTAGCTTTATTCTTTAGTTTCATGGAGATTTTAATTTGTACTTATTAGCTTATGAAGACAGTAACTTTCTCATCAATATAGGTGACATCAATGGGTGAATAATTTGTGCTTTGCAAAATTTGAGAGATAAACAAGTCTTATATATTATTGTTGGAGAAAAGATGAGAAAAATCAGCTTAACACCATTGTGTTAGGAAGATTTTAGTAGATTCGTTTTCTTTTTCTCACCTCGTTTGCTAACTTTTCTCGTTTAGGGTGAATTAATATAGTTTTGGGCATATACCATAAAATAATCTTAATTCAACAATTATATTTATTAGTCATTTCTTATTAGTTTCTTTGTCCTCTAATAACTAACTGGCTAAATATTGAAAATGTTACTTAAATGTTTATTAATTAATACTTAATGAGATTTTTTCTCACAATAAATTTTAAGAAACTTTAATATTTGAAATATATAAATATTAAAATACTTAAAAATATGTTTCGAAAGTTTAATGCTTAAATTAGTTGATTACCATCACTCTTATTTAAGAATTTTTTTAGAAGCTAACATTATCCTACCTAATTCTAATCAATTATATATTTAATGTAACTCTGTTCTAACATCAAATTTTTAATAATCCTTTATATTTTAAAAGTATATTATTGGATCCGAATTTGTCATGTTAACCACGCTCAAGTCATAGAGATGATGAGGAAAAAGAGCGAGAGAGAGAGAGACAATGATTGCCCTCAGCGGGGCGAAATAGGGATGTTACCCGAGCTCTCGAACCCCTTTTATACATTGAAAGATCTTATTACAAAAAAAAAAAGAGAGAGAGACAGTGTGTGATGTTAAATGGCTTGAGAGCCCAAATAACTTCCTCCACCTTACAAAAAAAAGATCCTCTTATTCATAGATCATGGCGTATGAGGGGTCGGGATGTCTTGAAAACTACATTACCATCCCTAGCACCTTTTCATATACCTCGCAATTTTTCATTATTAGACCTACCCGGCAAAGAGATTAGTTGGTAGCCGACCCATTGATTCTTTTTACTATCATCATATTTCAGACATACAAATAATATTAAAAATTTGATAGTCAAATTACTTAGCTAGTGTCCATTTCCCCTTAAAAAAAAACCCTTAACTACTCACACCACACTCATGTAAGGAATAAATTCCTTAGAGGCTACCGTTAGCCTGTTAATTTAATTAATAAGCTCTTCAAAATATATTTCACATTTTTAATTTTAATCTTATTTGTATTAATTGTGTATATTTTTTTTAAATGGGTCACATAGTGAAAACATGTGATTTTATGTATGTCACATCAAAACTTCAATATTTACATATTCACGCCCCGGTTAGTAGTGTTAAAAATTATCCTTGGAGTTTCGATGTGAGGAATGCTCACACACTCTCTCTTTCTCTCTCGTTGAAAATCGCAGCCTCTCCATTATGCTCCTAAAATCATACACCTCCCTCTTAATCTCTGTTGTATCACAGGCATCACCTGAATGCAGCTCGACACCCGGGCGACAGACTTAATAATCTCTCGCTCGACATCCGGGCGACAGACGTAATAATCTCTCACTCGACATCCAACATCTGTACGACGCATGTAATAATTTTTCCAAACTTCACACTGCATCCTCACTCTCTTATATACTTTCTCAACTATTTCAAAATTCCGACAGTGCTCTAGCAGCTTTGTCACTCTTGTGAAAACAAAACGGCTAAGTGACGGCGAAAGTGACGGAGAGAGACGGGAGCTTGTTAAAAGTATAAATGTGACATTCATAAAATCATATTTTTTAAGTGATATAAGCATGGGAAAACCCCTTTTATAAAAAAATAAGTACGGGAAGTACTGAAGTCCCGGCAGTTTTGGCGCTTTCATTGGCCTCATTAGCCTCATGTTGAGTAGATTGCCGCAGCCTTTCTATCCTCCAGCCTTTTATGACAACTGGAAGTGTCAAATTTTTCTGTCCTTACAATAAAAAAAATGTGATTTATGTGAAATAGAGATATAAATAAATAAATAAATATATATATATATAGAAAAAACTCTATACTGAGATACACCGAAGAAGAAAAACTTACAAGAGAAATAAACTTATTTTCTCTTCGGCCACAAGTCACCAAAAAGAAGCCAAGGGAGAACAATCCACTTCTTTTTTCTTCTTCCTTCATCACAAGAAACGACTTCTTGCACCTTCCTTCCTCTATCCAGAGGAAACCTTCCTCTATCCCGAAGAAAACCGAAGAAGAACACCGTGACTTCTTAAAACTGAAGGAGAGCCATCTGAAGCCTTTTATCACGAACAGAAGGGAGCGAAGGGATGCTACGCTTCACAACATACGAAGGCGAGAGCGGTTGGCGCGCGACTGAAGCGGCGGTAGGCGCGACTCTTCGCAAAAGGGAGAGAGAGCGGGAGCGTGATTGCGACATTTGGCGATCGGGGAGGCGGGAGCGGGAAAAATCGGGCTCCAACGCTAACAATAAGGAGGTTTTTTTATAGCTAATGGGTACAACTGTCAGTTGGCTATGACAAATGTTTAACCGGTCGTTTTATATGGGTCATTGTCTATATATATATATATATTAGTGTGTGTTTCTTGATCTGTTAGTAGAGCAGCCTCTCTCTGAAGGTCGTGAGTCCCCTCATGTCACAAGTTCAAATCCCCCCATATGTAGGATGCGGTACTCTAGTATTTAGCACACCTAGGGATGGTCGGGACTCTTCTAATAGACCCCGGGAGAACACAAAGTCATAAGCATCTTGACCGAATTATCCTAAAAAAACAACAACAACAACAGCAACTAACAAATCACATAAAAAAATATTTTTTGCTAACTCTGTTTTGCAGGGCTGTTGAAGACAAAAGGCGGTCGTCACCCTAGATTTACTTTGCTTGTTATTTGAGTGTGTTAACTCTATTTTGCAAGGACAAATATTCAAAAATCGAAGCAGAGGACGAACCTCAACTAAACCATTGATAACAACACAAAATTATAGGATAGTCTTGGGACCTTGACAGGACTCTTTTGAGCCTTCAAGCATCTGCTACCCTTAGAATTGGAGCTTGAGACTCCTTTCTTGAAAAAAAATAGCATTTGATCTTTCTGAGGATGAGTTACAACCTTAGTCAGGAGTTTTCTTAGCAACTCACAGTTTTTTAATATGTAATTAACTATATGGGTTTTCTTTTATAAGAAGAAGCGAAACCTAAAACAGGTCCAACAACCTGAATCTTAGGTTGTGGGTTTACTTTATCAAGTCTTCTTCGCGAGTATACCTCTGAAGTGTCTTAAGCAGACTTACTTCGGACATACACTTTAGAGTTATTTACGCGAAGTTCACCTCATGCAAGCTTCCTCATGCGTTTCTTTTGTTTGCTCCTGTCATTGTATACCTTAGCCCTCTGATTTCATCTCTCTTCAGATTATCCACACGATCAAAGAGAGAGTTATTCTGAATGAGAGGTCTTATGACGATGAGTAAACTGGCCACTCCGCCCAACAACGACCACAACTACAACAATAGCGACGATCGGGACTACGACCTGAGCAACCATTGTGGCCATCAAGAGAGAGTGGCAACTCCACTGTGGACTTCTTCTCTCCCCATCTCTAGTGGTTGGACTTGTCCCCATGTTTGAGTGATATGCCTATGTTTCACAGTGGCTAGATTACCCTACTTTTCCCTGTATGTTTTGTCCATTTCACTCTTGACCAAAACATGACCAACATTTCCATAGTCTCATAACCATTTATGATGAGCGGATTTCAGGATTTTGAATCTTGAAAAATGACAAAAAAAAAAAAAACTTTCGACAAAATGAAATTCAATAAAAAAATGACAAAACAGAATAAAAAAAAAAAACTCTCAATTTACTTAACAAGTCAATGAAAAAGAGAAAACATACAGAGTGAAGCACTGAAAACAAATCAGGCTAACACTGTATCTTTCCAAAATTGTAGAACCATGGTAATAGATTGCCCGGGGCTAGTCTTTTCATTCGTCAAAATATTAGACTTGCCAACTGACAAAGCTGCTTGCTACCAGGGGTCGCTAATCAAGTTCGGGTCTGGATTCAACGAAATTGAGTTCGTGCTTGGCAATGTGCTTCACATTGTAGCCAAGACAACTGCTGCAAAGGTTATGGAGCCGTCGACTGAATTCAACCTGAAGTTTGACAAGGAGTTCCCTTATATAAGAGGACTTTGTCTAAGAAAGTTTATGTTGTTAAGAATTATGTGAAATACATATTTTCATGCATCAATGTAAAAAGTCGAAGTGTCATGTATGTAAATTTGAAAATTTAGGTATGAGATATGCCTAAATATATTGGAATTGTGTACTAGGAATGTAAATTTTCATTATAAATTTAGGTTTTAGATATGAAAATACCTATGAGTTGAGTCTATGCATGTAACAATGAGGACTTAGAAAATCAAATAACACTTTCAAATTTCTCCAAACAACTTACACTCAAAATGCATTAATTACAATGATTGAAATAATAATAATAATAAAAGACAAGGAAAAAGTGGAATCGAGATTACCAACAATTTAAGTGTAATAGCTAGAGAAACGGTGATCTCTGGTGAAATTGGAAATCAAGGGGTGTCGATTTACTCCAGAGTGAAAGAGGGCACGAGGGACAAAAAATGAGAAACTTGGGTCATTGATTCGACATAAAACAACCTAACTGACGACTTTTCGAATGTCCTGACCATCAGTTATTGAGAAATTAAAAACTGATCGACACAGCCATCGATAAAATTCTTTGCCCATCAATTATAAATTGGTTAAAAAGCTATAATCAGGCTTCTGATGGTCTATGCCCTTCCGTAGGTTAATATTTCATGGTCTCCAATTACTATATTTACTAAAACGGGTTTGCTCATAGGAAATTTATCTTATCCATATAAAAATTGCCAAAAATAAAAGTAGGAGTATTAACGCATTCTTAACCGTCGATATTTTCTATAGGGATCCTTCTTGATCATAAGTGTTTATTCAAAAATTTGAGTGTCTTAATAATCTTGAAACTATAAGATTCTTCTTGTTGAAATGCTTGTCGTCACTGTTTATTCAAAAATTTGAGTGTCTTAATAATCTTGGAATTTAGCAATCTTGGGCCTATAAGATTCTTCTTGTTGAAATGCTTGTCGTCATTATAAATTTGTCATATTTGAAGTTCATTTGATCCTTTAATTGATGAACAGAAAATTCAAATTGCGCTTTATTGACTTGATATGAGCTTGATTGGAGCCAGATGGGTTCGGTCGAGTCAGTCAGTTTAACTACAAACTTATTGAGATTGAGCCCAAATAATATTGAATTTGAATTTAAAAAATTATTTATTATGAATACATTGAAATTCATACCGAATAAATGATTATTGATGACACATGAATACACGCGGGCACATATTATTCTTACAAACGTTCTATTCACGAGTTGCATCTAAAACATTTATTTTGATATTTGCTAATTTGTTTACATAATATTTGAGCGTAAAAGCCTTAGGTATTTGATCATTGTTTTATTTTTGGCTTAACATTTTTACTCATTGCTTCACTTGCTCTTATTTGAAAATGAGGTTGTGATATGCATATGGTCTATAAAGAAATCCTGGTTTCCACTTGGCAGGAAATCTTCTACCAACTTCTTCACAAATCAAATATAAAAGACCATTTGTTAGTTAAACACGACATGATTTGCTTTTAAGGCCCTGAGATTAGCTGATTTTTTGAAAGAATTAAGCTATTCTAATGATTCATTTAATAATTCAGTAACAATTGTTTATCTCGATTTAGGGTTATTGACGATTTGATTTTGAGTCGAGTTGAGGTCGGCTTGAAAATGATTCTATCCAAAATTTTGGTTCATCCAAGCCAAAATTTGATCAATTTTTAAGTGACTAACTATATTCGAGCTAAATTCACTTAATTCATAGGCTTGAAAATGATTCTATCCAAAATTTTGGTTCATCCGAGCCAAAATTTGAATCAGTTTTGGAGCGATTCACTATCTTCGAGCTAAATTCACTTTATTCATAGTCATAACATCAGAAGGGTTATTAATAATCCCATTTCGAAGCGAGCTGGGGTCGGCTTAAAAATGGATCGAAAAAAATTCGATCCAAAATTTTAGCTTGCAACTCAGCTCGTTTATTTCGATCCGATCTCACACCGAGCCAAAATTCAATTCAACTTTCGAGTATAATGATCTTCGACCTAAATTCACAGCCCTATCTCGATGTCACCCGCCCATCACTTCATTATTATTTTTTTTATTTCAAAAAATTAAATAAAATAATTTATTTTTTGTTCCTTATTTTTTGCAAAAAAAAAAATATTTATCTAAAAAAAATCAATCTGTTGGTAAAATTACGCAAGAAAAATTGCAAATGTTCTTAACGTTTTTTCAAAAAATTAAATAAAATAATTTATTTTTTGTTGCTTGTTTTTTTGCAAAAAAAATATATATATTTATCTTAAAAAAATCAAACTGTTGGTAAAATTATGCAAGAAAAATTGCAAATGTTGAAATTAAACAATTTCAATCAGAAGCAGTTAGTCCCACCTTCAATGTGCCCATCGCATGGCCAAACATAATTTATTATTTATTATTTAATATATAAGTAATATTAAAAATCAATCACTTTTGATTCATCCCTTGCTCTTAATCTTTTTTTATTATGATTAATTACAAGGTTTTCATGTAAACATATCATGTAATGACTACTATATATGATATTATTATGGAATTATTTCTGCTTTTTAAATTATAATTTTAGGGGGGTTTTGAAATTATAATTTCTGCTATTTATTAATATATAAATTTAATTGTTATTGTCTATAGTTTCTAGCTATTGATTTGCACAAGTGATTGGTTTTTGTCAAATTTGGTGTAATCTAATTTTTAGTTGCAAATCGTGACTTTCACTAAAATGTATGGCTTCATAGTTCGAAATGGTTTGCTTTTTGGTGTTCATCTAAATGAACTAATTGCTTTGGAAATTATGATGTTTTATAACTATGAATTTGAAAATTATGCTTCATTTTATCCATTTCAGCAAATTATTAAAGTGGAAATTATTGATCTCAAAGTAGTTGCCAAAATGTCAACAAGAAATGATAGTTATGATGGTTAATATGGAGGTCATTAACTAATCATCAAAGTGAGAGAATTTTGAAAAAAAAATGCAATAAATTTAATGAGAAAATAGATGAGACAAAAAAATTATATTATAAATTGGTTCAATTGGCAATTTGAAATTTTAGAAAATACACTATACATAAAAATGTGTTGACACTGACCATGATGAGATCTAACGTTTTAGAAAGAAAGAGAACAAGGAAGGAGGTTGACCTTCAGAAGACCATGAGGTACACTTGTCCGATTGAGTGAAACTGTCCGAGCCTAAGCCAGTAAGGTCAAAGCTAACAGAGACACAAGGAGGATAAAAACTTGACCAAATGATCTGAGTCTGAATCTTTCGATCATAAACGAGGTAAAATGATGATCTTAGGAGAGTTGATTCAAGGAAGAACCGATTCCCTAGCATCTCCAACCTTCTCAAGAACACCTATAGGCTCCTCATCAAAATTCAAGGATGGACAACTAGACCACATGAATTAATCAACCCAAATCATCCAAGCTCAGCCGATCAAGCGGATCTCAGCTGATCGAGCTGAGCTTGTCGACTAATGCCAATTAAGCTTAGCCAGTCAAGCTAGAGAGCAATCAAACGATAAACTCATACATATAAAATACCAGAATTACCCAATACAACTTTCTTTAAAGAAGAAGAAAAATGTAACATTATCATATTGTATCATATCTCATATAAATAAAGAGAACATTTCATGAGTAATACACAACATATTATTAATGTCGCTCTCGGTGTCTCTTATTGCCATCATTAGGCAATGAAGTTCATGACACCTTGCCTATTACTTTCCTGTCACTATGTCAGCAAGGTTCTTGCTCCCTGATTGACAACTTTTTCTATTTAACCGTTGATATCAATTTTAGTAATCCTATTGAAGACATTTTAGGCATCATGGCCAATGAATCTCTTACCACCTTAAAAACATCCTAATGCATCTATTATCACCAATTTTAATCTATTGTGCACATAGTCTTGGATATTTATGTAAATGTACATTCATCTATGAATCAAATACACCACGCTAACATATACACTTCCTCAACTACCTTGATTAGTAATCATAATCACCTAATCAATTGTGATGTCATAGTTCATCCATTGTTACTCCTTATTCTAGGATTTTAATATATGAGGTTAGAATAAAGTTTTATAAGTAGTTTTGTACTCATTATCATAGATAATGGTATGCAAAGGAAACTAAATGCTTAAATAATGAAAATTTTATATGATTATTGTAAGCAAACTTCTTATACATAAAATGTTTGCTATATTAAAATTCTTAATTAAAGCATAGTTTCATAAAGCAAACTTAACCAACACTTTCTGGTCATTAAAAATGGTTTAATGAAACCTAATCACACCAAAATAAATTTCATTTGTGGCATGTGAAACATGCAAGTGAGTAATGCAGCTCACTTGTCATAGTTGTTGAATACTTTGTCTCCAACCACACAATTTTAATTAGTTCAAGGCCTAGCACTTATGGGTGTGTGAACTATGCTTGAAAATAAATTAAACTAATATTAAAATAATTCACATTGAATAAAATTAATATTTTCGGCATCACTCTCTCACATTTTAAATTTGGAAGGCAATACATTACAATAATATAGGGCATGATAAATGGACTTGCCTTAAATCTTAACATAAAACTCAAAAAACTAAAATTCAAATTGATAATTTTACACATATGAGAAAGTATTTCTATACAAATAATTATAAATAGAGTATGTAAGAAAACCATACAAACATAATTTTTATCATATGAAGGTGTCTTTAATAATGATTTAATGGGAAGATAACACAATAATTGATAGATTAGGAATTAGAATGACACTATAACCAGCATAACAGAAGTCTAAGTAATATGTTAAAATATATTTATAATTAATGATTCTTAAAGCAATCTATTTGAATCTGCGGATAACTCATATTTATAGAAGCATAAATGCCAAGGTGGGGCTTTCAACATTTAAGACAAAAGAGATATGATTTATAACATGATGCCAGCATAATGAATGTCACCTAAACGCTATCCACAGATTAGAATAATGTTGCATTGCGTGAATAAAAAATATCAACTACATTATAATACTTCATGATATGGTGATCATTAATGTTCATTATAATTCACAAACAAAGCTAAAAATGATCCATTTCTTTGTTAATGTAATCATATGCAAACTCATTAAGCGTAGCCATTATATCTAAACGTGATTTATCAATCTTGTATTATATCTTCATGATGTTTATATGTTTTTAAAAGTAATTTTAATATGACAATTTGAATCGGTGATGTATACAAACATAAAAATCTAGTGATTCTCAAAGAGTTGTGAGTTTATGCGCCCATTAGTCTGACAAAGCAAGATCAAAAGAATTCTACTGACTTGCATATGTGTTTCAAACTTAAAAACAAATTTCATATGTATAATCGCACACTTACCCATGACAACGGTGGAGTGTTTAATTTTTCACAATAATGTCATGAATTCTAATCACACACATTGACATTTGGGATCAACAATCACTATCACTGTTCCCAAAAACAAAACATATACACAACTAAATAGTTAGCAATTATTTTATAATCATTATGGGTAATGCAAACTTTATGATAAAATATATTTTGCATGAGTAAGATTCATTATAGCAGACTAAAAAAAGGACATTCCACATATAATTCATTTCAGAAATATTAATTTTATGCAGCAAATAGAGATAATAAGTGAGCTACAAAGCATGATGTTCTAACCCAAACATTATGTCACAACCCCTATTCCATGCATCCCGTCATATTGATGGGGATCATCTCGTGGAGGTTAAAAAAGATAAATTATTACCCAAAATTTATTTGGATGGAATTTTATCTATTTTTCTTCAAGTTTCACACACAAAGTCACTAATATCATCAAATTATATTATAAAATAAAGATACTCAATATTCATTTAGATCATATAGCTATATAAAAACAGGAATACATAGAACAATCATAGTGTAATCTCTCTATCATCAAAAAAAACTGAATATCACCATGACTGTCACAAATAAATATCTAAGATACTGACATACCAAAAATCAGACTCGAATGCAAAAGTCTCTACTCAAACTGAGTCTTATCATTCCCAGAAACAACACATGTGAGTAAAACATGGGTAAGCAAATTACAGCTCGATATGATACTTCTCTAATTAGTTGGACAATATAAAACGAGTTTATGGAGGGAGCGATATATGAAGAGGAAGGAATATAAATAAGGAGAATATCGGTGTAAAGATGAAGAGAAAAAGGTAATGGTCGATGTTTAAGTTTTTGATGAGAAGTGAGGATGAAGAACTCTTCATGCTCAAGGAATTACAAGGGGAATTGTGAAGTCATGGACAAGCAGCTCCGACTATCCGGGGCTTCAAGAGTATCTGGATTTTGGGGGAGCTTGGTTTTGCTGTATATTTCTAAAAAAGCCTTTTTTTTTTTTCTCGAGTGAGACTTGCAAGCATACTGCCTAAATTTAAAAAGATTATAAATTTAAAATATTAATTTTAATATTTATTTATAAAGCAGTTTAGTGTCATAATTATATTAAAAACATACTTAATAAGTGATAAGATGTGGTTTATTTTAGAAAAAACTAATTTTAATCATATTGTTTATGTAACATTAAATATTTGAATGTCATATATGTAAATATTAAAAGTCAGTTAATAAATACTTAATGACATAATTTCGGGGTATGTAAATTCTTTTTTTATAAATATAAAAAGATATTTTAAAGTTAATATATAATTTTTAATATTTCTTTATATAACAGTTTAGTGCTGTAATTATATTAAAATATATACTTAATTAGTGATAAGATGTGTCTTATTGTAGAAAAAAAAATTAATTTTAATCATATTTTTGATGTAGCATTAAATTTTGAATGTTCTACTTGTAAATATTAGAACTCAGATAATAAATATTTAATTACATGTATATTGTTGAGTATGTAAATTCTTTTTTATATATATAAAAATAGAATATAGTATTTTTTTCAATGAAGCAATACTATCTTTATTCGGATTGTTGTTTGAGATCTCTACGAAAAATATATTCCAAGATATTATGAGCAATACATTAATCATATAATTTTTAAGAAGGGAAGAGTATCATATAAGCTATATTGGCCTTGTGGTTGAGAGTTGCCTTTTAAGCAAGAAGTCTTGTATTCAAAGTCTTGCATATGTGGTGTTGATGTGTTTATGATTAAGTTCACTTAAGTTTTAAGTCCGCATCAGAGAATCATGATCACCATGCATCTTCCATTTATAATACAATCATTTTAGTTATTAAACTTCATCTCTATCTTTCTCCCTCCCTCCCTCTCCATTCACTCTCTCTAATAGTACTAATGCATCAAATAGTTTTGTGGAGTTATGGGTTATGAAAAAAAATAGTTTTCATATAAAATAAAACCACTCAAATCTAGGAGGGCTAGCATTGATAACTTTGAACTTCTTTTAGATTGCTAGTTTGAGGTATTACTCTTGTTATTTTCTAGAAAAATAAAATATTAATTCCACTAATTTACTTCTTTTAGATTGCTAGTTTGAGGTATTACTCTTCTTATTTTCTAGAAAAATAAAATATTAATTCCACTAATTTTTTTTTTTTTAAATGAGAGCATAAAGGCACAAATTAATTTAATAGAATTTAAATGCTAAATTTTAAAATCTTCATCACTTGTGCTTTGTGAAGGCTTTTTCTCCCCTTTCTCTCTAGTGGCCACCACAAATATTGTTGTTCCTTTTTATATCATTTTTGTACTGATTCCTACTTAGATCTCTTGCTCTATTGGAGATTTGTAATTTCTCAGTTTTTGATTTATGTATGCTTCAATATTTTTGAAACTCCTTAATCCTACAACATATACTTTCATTTTGGCTTAGCTTCTATTGCACTATCTCTTTCATCTTCTATGAATAAAGAAAGGTTATTAACTATGCCTTAGTCTTCTTCCAATCCTTTAAACTATACTCCATATGTGGATTTTAAAGTTTTTTTTTTTTCTATGATGTGGAAGTCTCTAAAAGTGTTACTCCTTGGAATTTTTCCTTTATTGGTCATGTTGTTAGCCGACACATTTTTTTTTTGTGACTTATTGTTTCCCATCAATAAGCTATGGAAGCTTAAAGATACTGTCAAGCTCTATTTTCTTGGTGATGGCTTATTTCTTACCTAAATATACATATCTTAAGGATCTAAAAATAGTTAATGTTAATTTCTTAGTGATTATTTAAAAAAACACACTTTTAAAGAAGTGGTTTTCAAATAAAAGCTTTTAGGTTACCTTTTTGTTGCTATACTAAAATTGATATCTATAAAATCTCAGATAAAATAGAGCAACCATTGGCTATTTATGATCTCACGACCATTCATTTAGACTCACAAATGCTTGAGTTAGTGTTTTAATTTACATGAAATCAGTTATAATAAATCACATCAAGACCTTTGTTAGTCAGAAAAATATTGTTCAAACTGTCGACTTTGAATAGAAGCCTATTCCTTACTCAGAATAGGATAACTTTGCCCTCAAAATGTCCACTTTTCCAATAAAATAAGTGGTTGCACGATTTTCATCGTTGTTTGTTCCATTTCATAGAGGCTAAAGTTGTTGTAGAAATAGGAAAAATTTTGATGGTGGCATAAATAAGCCTAAAATAGTTTATCTCTCTTCTCTTATTATTAGGAAATATACCATTACCTTCTATTTAAATGCTTCTTCTCCTTTAACTACGACTAGTAATGTCAATCAACCTTCCCATCATCTCCTCTCTATACGAATAATTCTACTTCTAATATGGGTGATCATGTTGTAACAAATAATTTATCTTTAAAAACGCATAATCTATCCTAGGTAAACTATAAGGTGACGACTCAACGTCTCTTTATCAAGTTCATATGCCTAAGAAAAATCTTGCTTTAATTATAATCAATTTATCCTTTAATAACTAAAATAATGGCACCCTACAACTACAATAAATAAATACACTCAATGTTTATTGCTTTCTACCTCAAAGAGTATAAATATTTAGTGAAAATTGGGTGAGCCACTTCATACTACTAAAAATTTTTTTTCCAAATTTTATTCTCTGGAAAATTTTAGGCCTTAATAATGATGCAAGTATTAATAATTGCAAAAAATTGGTTAAAGAGAAGAAGGTTAGCATGTTTTGATTTCTTAAGGTTAAGATGTTAATGACATGTACTGTTATTTTTTTCTTATAGAAAATTAAAAATTTTTGAAGAGGAAGATATTTTATCATAATTTCTGTCTTTCTCTACTAAAAAATTTTTGGCTCAACTAGGATTCTTAAAATCTCCTTAATTGTCATTGACTAGCCTGAATTCTTATTTCATTCATTGATTTTTATTTTTCCCATGCTCTCCATTAATTTTTAGGCAATATTTATTTATACAAAATAGTACTTCTAATAGAAATCTCCTTTGATGATCCCTTATTAACTTGTTTACCTACATAATTGAATCTTGAATTATTTTGGATAACTTTAATTGAATAAAGTATTATTCATATAAGGAAGTTTGGAGGTAGCACTTTAGTACATACCTTGCAAACTTGTTGAGTTATATCAATATATTTTTGATACAAGACTTATAAAACCTCATAACATTGGCCTATCCCTTAGTTGGCTCAATAATTAGTTGATTATCCTATCAAATGTTTTTTTTTAATCAAGTTCAATGATAGCTAATGGTTGGAGTAACTCTATTCAACTTATTATAAGGTTTTGGTGCCTCTTTATTTTGATTAATCTCCCATCCTTATTAATATTTCTGCTCACCCATGGAAAAATAAAAGACTCCCTTATTTAGAAACTACTCATTACAATGCTCATTTTTTTGGATTTGACAATGAGGTTAAAAAGATTCCAGTGACAGGGGAGCTAAATTTTTTTTTTACATGACAAGCATTCTATGTTCAAATCTTTCTAAGAGAAAATTAGTTCTCATTATCATAATATAAATACTATATATACCCATGAAGAGGAGTCATTCAAAACTTTTCTTGATCATGAAGGGAATCTTCTCAACTCTTTTAAGCTTTAGGAGACTTTTTTTTAACAAAAAAGCCTTGATGGAAGAAATTTTCTATTAAAATAAACAGATCAAACAACATGCCAAATGCTCTTACATTTATAAAGGCAATGATAATCTTAAATTTTGGTAGCACAGAACCAATGGTAGAAGAGGATTAATGATGATCTTTAGTTTTATCAAGGAGCCAGTTTGCAACTTTAACATTCTTAACTCTCAAGAAGATATATCTATAAAGATTATTCAAGTTTTTTTTTTCTAATTTTCTCATTTAGGTATTACCTTTATGTTCATTGTCATCCTCTTCTCATGGGAAATATTTTCTCTTCTGATGAAGTCAGCTTGTTGAATACTCCCTTTCTTGGAACAAGATATTAATTCAAATCATTTTAATATTGGTAAGGATGAAGCTCCAAGGTTTGATGGTTTTGCATAAAAAATTATTTAAAGACACTTTGCATAGTACTAGATTCTTCTTTGTTAAAGAAATTCTTTTTATTTTTTCTTTGCTAACTTTCTATTTGAGTTAATCATCGTACCATCACTTTGACACCTACGCGTATTAAAAATGAATCTTGTAATGATTAGAGGCATATCCATTCATAAGATAAGATTTTTGTCAACTTAATTTGCATTCATTTAATGTAGTGATATTTTAGATTATATTATTCTAGCTAACTACTTGCTATATAATATTAATTTCAACTATTTTAGTATTGTCTTTTGTTCAGAAATTAATTTTAGTAAGGCATTTAGTAGATTGAACTAAAATTTCTTATATCAGAAACTCTTGATGTTGCAAGTTTCATATATATTTACCTAGGAAATAGGAATTAATAGCTTTTACTATTTATATATCATTATTCATATTGAAGTAAAAGGCTTTTCTCTTTCATTTTATGGACTGACCAGTGTTATCCACTATTTTCTTTTCTCTTCAGTTTTATTCTGGATAGTTTTTCTACACCTCTAGATTATTGCTATCATAAGCTAAACTTTTTTGTGAATTAAAAAAAAATTCCTCTAATCATATATATACATATAATCTACTAATATTTCTTAGAGCAAAAAAATAATAATATCTCTTGTATTTAATCCACACATAATTTTTTAGAAAGATGATTGGGCTTTATATTAATTTTAATAAGTTCTCTATTTACTTCACTAAAGTTGTGAAGCTCCATATAATGGATTTTATCTTTAATTCACTAATATTTAATCATAAGGGTCTACCTAGGGATCATCTTGAAAATTTTCATATTTTTTTATTAAAAATAAATATATTGATTGTTCAAAGATTATTAACAAATTTAATAGTTTGTTAGTTGGATAAAAATAATAGTTACTTTTTTTAACCAAACATTTTAACTTGTTATTTATCCTATTTGGAATGATTCATTTTAGCTTAAGTTTGGTACTATGTGTAACTATCACATAAATGCTATAACCATATCATATGAATCTTTTTAATAACGGTGATGATAGCAAATTCCATCTAATTTCATGGAAGACGACCACATTGCCTTAAGATATAAGGGGTATTAGCATTGCATTTCTAGATACAATATAAGTTTTTAGTTAAGCTAAATTGATTATAGACTTTTTAATGATCATTCTAATATAGTACATTGGCTTTTCAATAATTGTGACTCTATCAAGGGTAAGTCTCTTAAGAAGGTCGACCACATTGCCTTAAGATATAAGGGGTATTAGCATTGCATTTCTGGATACAATATAAGTTTTTAGTTAAGCTAAATTGATTATAGATTTTTTAATGATCATTCTAATATAGTATATTGGCTTTCCAATAATTATGACTCTATCAAGGGCAAGTCTCTTAAGAAGGCATCTTCTTTCTTAAAATATACTTGTTAAGTTGCTTGTAAATTTTTTTTTTAAAAAAAGTACCTTCAATGATCTGTAATGGAAGCAATTTGAAATATACTTGTTAAGTTGCTTGTAAATTTTTTTTTAAAAAAAAAAAGTTTCAGGAAGCAATTTATCATTATTTTAGAATATTTGGTTCAGTGGCAAATCTCTCGTTGAGAAGTTTAGTTAATGCATCATTTCTATTTCTAACATTAGCCTTAATGTTGAAGTCAAATATACTTCATATTTAATGACACTAAGAATATCTCCTAAGTCAGTTATGCTGCCTTTCTACTCTATTATTAAAAATAGATGAAGATTCCTATAGAAGGTAATTACCATCTTTGTTATTAGATGGAGAAGCCAAATATCTTTTTTGGAGATCAAAACCTAAAGCCTAATGTCTAGAGAAGCCAAATATCAAAACCCTAAAGTACAATATCTCCCACAGATGTAATACATTGAACTAACAATGGAGGACGGCCGGAGAGCAAACCACAATAAATCAAAATGGGCAAAATTGATGCTTTCTCATTCCTGAGCAACAGTGCCAATTCTTCTTCCATGGGCTCAGCTTCAGTCAAAATTTCACTTTTTCTACATTTTTTTTTGATCTTTTCAGGACCTTTCGGCAACAACAAAATTGTGAACTTAATATGAGCAACAACGTCACCGGACTTTTCATGGAGAACAGGGTATGTCTGCAAAAGATCATGTTTCACACATTCTACCAATGCCCTTGCAGTAAATGGCATGATTGGAAAATTCGGGCTTATTTCATTAAATAGGAACATGGACGCCTTCATCTTTAACTGATAATTCTTGTCCATCTCTTGTAATTAAATAGTTGTTTGCTTCACATCCAACAATTTTGGCTTGCCATCACCAGTACTTATGACTATATCTACAGAATATACTTCATTTTTCTCGAATTCTGCATCGTTAACTCTCGTTTCTGGATTGCTAACACTTCAAAATAACTTTGTTTCCATCAATCACAAACTGCTAGTAAAATTTAGGAACTGCGATATTCTTGCTAGTTTTCCTTTAACTCGAGCCATTTCGGAAGTGCTTCTTTAGGTGTAATTGCCATGTTTGGTTTGGTTCTTTTTCATTTCTTAGAATGTTTCATATAAGTTATTTAAAATAGAAGTTTGGTCTTCTGATTCTCAGTTAACCTCATATTGATGTTATTGCATCCTTCTTGTTGCTATTTATTGATATTCTCGCTATTCTTCAAGTGATCCAACTGTTGTTTCTTATTTATGGCAAGACTTTGATACCTTTTCTCTCACTGCCATCACTACAATGATCTTATCTGAAGGCATTTATGGATCATCTTATTTTTTTTAAAATGCACCTTATAAGGTTTTATTATTGCACTAAGTTACTTTTGGAAGGGCCAAGAGGAAAGTCATCTTTTTTCACTTTAGAGTCCCTATAGGCTAGTAAAATTTGTCTTTGTTGTGAGTTACATTCTAATTGGAAACTTTTACCTTTTGTTCTTTTGCGATTGGGAATATACTTATCTCAAAATTTAGAATTTCTCAATAACTCTTATTATTGTTATTTGCAATCTACTTATTTGTGTAATTAAATTGGCCGAATGTGTCATAAAAAATTCCCTTAAAAATAAGAAAGCAAAAAGTGCTAAAATCGCTTGTTCAAATCTCTGCATGATCAAAGAATTTAATGGGACAGTTGGCAATATATAAAGTGAAAGGTAACTCATAAGAGTGCCATTAATGACTATGAATAAAAAGCAAAGTGATCTCTGAATTATATAATTTATTAGTTTACAATATGTCATAAACTCATAATTTTTTTTAATAATCAGTCTCAAAAAAGATAATCAATTAATGAAGTAAGATATTCTATAAATAAATTATATATATGGAAGATGAGGACATGAAATGAAATCAAGATCTTTGCATTGTATCATATATATTTGTGTTAGTTTCAAAATTGTTCGTGAATCATACCCATGGAATGGAACAAAAAAAAGGAGGGAGAGATGAAAAGTAATGAATATTATTCAATAATATCTATTCTTCATAAAATACTTCTTCGATTTATAGAGGAGATAGTATAATGGTGATATTACTTTTTTATTCTTGTTTGGAAGGGGATCCGTACTAGAGGTTTTTTAGTATTTTACAAGTGTGTGTTTTTCATCTGGTTGCCTGCTGGCTCAACTGGCTAAAGTTAGTTGACTTCAGGTCGATGGCATAATCTTAGTCGATTGAGCTTGATCGGTATAGTTCGGTCAGCTGATCCAACCCAATTGACTATCTTCGATCTCTAGTGAGGAGATTTTAGGGTCTCCATGGGATGGCTGGAGATACTTTGTGGAACTGGATCTTCCTTTGTATCAGCACTACTAGGGGATAGGCTATCGCATCGTGCTTGCTTTCCTGTAGTGGAGGTTTAGGTGTTCTCTTATTCCATTTCTAGTTGAATTGCTCGTGTTTGGATAGCTTAGTCGCCTTTTCGTCTGCCTGGTGGCTCTTTCAGTTTTGACCTAATTGTCCTGGCTCTCGTTTGGTCATTTGGGTCTCACAATCTCTTGGTAGTTGTCTTGCCTCCATTGCACTCTTCTCTTTTGGACCGTTAGCTCTCTTTAAGATCAGTGCCGACAACTTGATATATAAATTTTAGTTTCATGATTCTCTTAATTTTTGAAGTTAGCAATAAGAAATGAAAGAATGTAATGTAAAAGTAAACCACATTCAATTTTAATTAATGATTTAATGAACGAGCTCTATTGATTTCGACGTCTTTGATTCTTATAAATAGGGAATAAAGGAACTTCTTCTCATTTCTAATTTGCCCCTTGTCTTTCCTTGTGTGAGTCATCCGAGTTTCATTTTTCAAGGTTACAATGGACAATCTGGTAAAGTCCCTAGCTAACATTCCCACCAAGAGTTCAATCTTTTTCTTTAAGAACTGAAGGATGGGACCAACTGGAGGATGAGAAGAGGGAAAAACCCATCATGATGGAGAAAGTCGTGCTCTCACTATCAGATTAGATTAGGTCATCTGATTCAATCCTCAACACTGCGAGAAGGAACATTCAATTGATTGGTCCAACCTTTGATATAACTGCTCAACCTTTTGCTGCAAATCAAGACCCTCCTATTGACCAAGTCAATATTTTTTGGTGTACTTCCATTACTTTTTACAACGCTCCATGTTGAGCCTGTCATTTCATTTATGGTATCTGAGTTGAATCGACTTCTAGGTACGAAGAGCTTCAGCCTTATTTGTGGGGTCTATTTTCTTTAAGTCTCTTTTGTTTTACAATAACTCTTAGTGCAGATGATCCAGCTCTGATAAACTTAGATGAGGGTCTAACCTTGGTGTCATTGACCACAGACCAAGTATCAAGCAAGGGCGGTCGGATCTAGAGCAAGGATGACTAGGTCAATTGCCGAGAAAATCCTTTCAAGATATGCAAGGAAGCAGTTGATGGACCTTGGACATCTTCTGGATTATTTACTCATCATTTGGATGAAATCAAGATTTCCTTCACTCAATCAGTAGGAATCTAGTGAGGCGAGGAGATGAGTGAGATGTTGGCTCGTGTGGAGAGGACAAAGGAGGTGGCGGAGACTCTTCGTGAGGAGCTGTCAGATGTCTGGGAGAGATTCCTGATCTTCCAAGCCCAAGTTGACCCGAATCAGCTGAATTAATTTAAGTCTGGAGGAGGATTCATTTACAAGAGGTTGTTTCTGTTGGACACGTCTCGAATGAAGTGGTGTTGGATCTCTTGATAAAATATTTTACCTCAGACTAATTTTCAAGAATTGTTGTAATTTAAGTGTCATTTAAAGAATAAAAATATTTTTCTTGTCTCTCTTCTTTTTGTTGATGTAATTCCACTGATAGCTTATTTAAAAAATGATTGTTTATTTACATTTTTACCTCAATATGAATATTAGACTTTCTTACTCTCGCTATTTATAAAGGGAGTAGGGTTCTGTGGTTACACTTCCTCTACTCATTCCCTTCCTTTCACTCTCTCGGATTCTCTTCTTGCATTATGGTTGATGGCTCCCTGGTATTCTCCATAAGTCTTTGGATCGGCTGCTCTAGATGATCAATCTGTGATTACTCAAACTGAGGTTGAATTGTTGTAGGAGAGTCATCTCTTTGACTCCTCCATCATGCTTCGGGTCTTTGGCAAGTTAGATACAGCAACCTCATTGTATGGCATTGATCTTTTATTCTTTAAAGATCAATTCTGGTTCAATCTCCAATTGTCACTCTATCCCAAGTCGCACTCCATCTATGTCAACTATGGAGTCATCCCCACTCAAATAAGTCCCAACTCCATTGCATCTATCACGAACTTTATTATGTTTTGACGGTGGTTAGGGATTCATTGGTCCATCAACTTGTTCAACTACTTGTTTGAGTTTCAAGTCAGACCAGATTGATTTTTTGAGTTCTCCTCAATCGATAGATTCCAAATGTTGGGGTTGAAAAATACGATGATGGAATGGAAACAATGATTCTGACTGGGTATCTCCTTTCAGGAATGGTTCATTTGGATATTCCTATATGGTGATGCCCATTCAAAGATGAAGAGGAACACATCGGTGAGGGTGATGTTGGAGGCCATCAAATTCAAAAGAAACAAGCAGTAGATTTACTAGTACCTTGAGCCGATGCTTGTTAAGAAGGTGTTTCGGCCAGACATCCTTGGGGAAATGATTGAGGATGATTGGAAGGCCTCTGATGGCTTCGAGGTTGAGATTTAGGCGGTGGTAACCACTCGAGAAGCTAAGTAGAAAATTGGCCCAATTGCTATCTAAGCAGCGAACCGACCGGTACCCAATATTGTTCGGGTTAGGGGCTCAAAAGTTTGAAAGGTATGGATCTCATTTACTTTGTTTCTCTTTCAACAATTATTTTTCAAAGAGTTGGGATAGATGAGATAATCTTCATTGGACGAATAACATTTTTCAAGTAAAGCTAAAAGGTCAGCTGCGGGTCCTTGAAGTGTGCAACAACCAAACATCGAGAAGATGGCAAGTTGCAAGAAGTCTGGCTGATGTGAGGGGGAGGACTCAGTGAGAAGGGAGGAAACAAAGCTTTTCAGCCCTTGATCAAACACTCATGACATTTATGGCTCTGTTTGTGAGGGATAAGGTATCTACCCTACTTTTGGTGGCTCAACAGAATCTCCTACGAGCACATTGTTAGAGCATGAGAGGGTTCATTCGACAAAATCTTCACCAAAATGCCCTGCCCAGCAAGACCAGCTCTAGCCAGCTCATCATGCGAAGGACAATCGTCAGAAAGAGAAAGGCCTTCATGACCAACTCAAGCAAGTTTTCGTACTTGTTTTGAACGAAGTAAAAGGGGCCTACATTCCAATGGACCCCTATACAGGCCAAAGAAGTGAAGGTGGGCACCAGTCTAGGAGGAAAGTTTGATCCTGACTCTCTGATTGTTGTTCGCTAACCCTCCACTATAGCAGACGTAATATAGTTTCAGAGCTTTGAAGAACCTCTACTGAGAAAGCACTTAACCAGCCTTTATCGAAAGATCGATAGATATCATCTGATGTCCTAACAAGCATCTTACACTTAATCAACCATCCTCCACCAAGAGCACTGAGATTAGCTGGACCTTAATCAGAAGCTAGCCGAGACAGAGGATAAGTTGAAGGAATCTACAGCAAAGAGGCTCAAGCGGATTAAGTTGCTTTCATCCATTCAAGAAGAGAACTGAGACCATCGAGAATACATGGCAGTGATAAAGATGCTTTAGGAGTTTTTTACTGAGCTTTCCACTCACTGCACGTAGGAGGCCCTTCTTGTAGATAAGTTCAAGGAAGGGGTTACATGTGATGTTAGCCATTTGGTGAAGGTCCGATTGGTTTCCCCTTAGTGGAGCAATCTACTGAAGTTATCCTCATTGGTAACTGACTCGAAAGCTTAGGAGGAAGAGGATGCAAGTGACCAGGATGACACTGGGTTATTAAATGTAAAGTTCGATCTTGACTCTCATATAATTTATTTAGTTTATTTTCTATTATTTTTCTATAAACACTTGTAAGAAGATCTTGTCAGAATATTTTTAAACTATTTTTTTATCATGAATTAGAAATAAAATTTTTTGGTCAATTATACATTACAATTTCTTTCATTTTTTATATATACTTGAGTTGAATGCCAGACAAGAATAATTTATTTGGTTGTAATGAATACTGACTAGATGATTAATGAATTGAACTGACTGCAAAACTAAGTTATTTGGTTGGACCAAAAGTCAAGTTAATTGAAGAATATTGTTGATTTTTGAATAGGTGTGATTGTAGAGAATTCATGAATCATTTGATATGCTATTGTCTGACCCAAGTCTTACATCATTTATGTCTTGGCACTTGGTTAAGTCATCACATTGCCAGGCCACACCTTTCGCTAGATATATTAAGCAGATCTTGTTACATTCTTTATGAGGGTACACTATTTGAGCAATCCATGCACTACTCATCGTGAATCTTATCGCAAGTGGGTAGGGAATGACCATCAGAGCTTGATATGTGTTATGATGCAAGAGACATGAGAATTTTATGAAGCTTGAGTGTTGAGGTCAGGTGGTTGCTCGATTGGACATCAAACATTATTGTCAGTTTAATCTACTCGCTCTAGTGAAGTCATGGTTGGCAGGTTGACTCATGTTCTCTGAGTGTTGTTTGGGCTTGATGACCCTTTGCATGAACCTTGACTAAGTTCCCGGAGTATCGGCTCAGTTGGATTTGACTATTTCCTGCGTGAACTATAGTTGAGTATCCTAAGTGTCAATCGAGCCTAAGATCATGCAGTGTTAAAAACTTTCACATATATTGTGTAAATTTATCAAGTAAAAATAAGAACTGGGAACATAATATTCATTTTATTGTTAAAGCTACATAGTTAATAGGTAAAGCATCCTTAGGTCATCTCAACTCTATGTATAGGTCACCTTAATTCCTGTATATGTATTTAGCTTGCAGGCTCCGAGAGCAACTCTTTTATTAATGATAAACGGTCCAATCAAAATCTGATCGAGATTGCCTACCACTTGACCATGGGTTTTGGCTCTGCATTATTTAACTTAAGATCCCTGGTGGAGAATGGTGTTTCCCTGATAACCCTGTAACACCGAGTTATTCTTTTTACTTCTTTCTGCCTGATGGATGAGTCAACACAATTTCCTTCTATTAGGTGAAGCATGAGTTCTATTGCTTTAATATTTACCTTCTTTCATGGTAGATGTAAAATAATCTTGTTTGTGGCTTTGGCTTATTCGTTTGTCTATAGGTGATGAACAAGATGCAAATTTGAAGTTAATCCTTTGGTTTTGGCAGAAAACTTTTGTTCTTTGATCGACAGATTTTGTCTTATTGTTTGTGATGATAGTGAGTGACAAACTGTACTAACTGATCAGATCCAACTAAATGAAGTTTTGAATGACCTCAGATGTGATCCGAGCCAATTTTATTGCCTCAACCCACTTAGAAAAGTAGTCCACCATGACTGGTAAGAACTTTCTTATCCATGTGACAGGGAAATGTTCCATGGATATCGAGTCCCCAGACTGAACGGTCAAGAGCTAACAATTGGTTGTAGTTTGTGGGATGGTTTATGCTGCATCAGTGCAAATTTCTGACATTGGTCGCATTTTTTTATAAATTACTCAACATCCTTATAAAGGATCGGCTAGAAATAACCTTATCGTTGTTTCTCATAAGCCAATATTTTTCTTTCAGAATGGCTCCCGCAATCGCCGAAATGTACTTCACTCAATATTATTTTTTGTTTTGCTATATATATCTCAAATATAGTGATGTGGTTGACATTAAAAAAAAAAATCTGCTCTATTAGCAAATACTAGGTGGCTTGGAACTTGATGCGCTTTAGATTTTTTACTTTCTTAGCAATGTTTATGATCTTAAAGAGCCAGATGTACAAGCCTACCCAACTTTTTTTCCCTTAGCTTTTATCTTCATTATGTAGGCTTCTTCGATGGTCGGTTGGCTGAGTCTCTTAAATATTCCTTCCTCTAGACAAATGCACTTAAACAGAAAGTCAACCACCTAATTATCTGCTCAAGAGATATGCTTGATATTGAAGTCTTTGTATTTCCCTATCTTTCTTTGTCTTAGCGAGATATTTGGACATCATCTCATGTCTGACTTTGAAATGCTCATGTACTTGATTGGTTACTAATTGTGAGTAGGATTTAACTAAGAGGCGTCACGCTTACATCTCATAAACAAACCTTAGCCCAAATATCAAGGCCTTGTAATCAGCTTGATTGCAAGTGACCTAAAATCCCGCTTCTATTGAGTGGTACAAATGATCCCCGATCAACTTTGTTAGAGTATCAACTTTGTTAGAGTAAGACTGAGCTCTACACTGATGTAACTTGATGCTTCATCGATATGTAGGAACCATGTATTGATGTTGGTTGTTAATTCTTTATCAAACTCGCTCGACGCAGAGAAATTGGCCAGAAAGTCAGCTATGGATTGAGCTTTGATGGCAATTATGGATATGTAGAAGAGATCAAACTCATTGAGTTCTATTACCCATTTGAGAAACTAATCAGAGGTCTAGTGAGAACTTACTTGAGCTGGTGGTTAGTGATGATTCTAACTGGATGAGTTTGGATGTAGCAGGCATAAAAAACGAGAAGAAAGTTGTTTTTCCTACTATTGGATACCTGATCTTGGTTCCCAGGACTCGACTGATATAGTAGATCGAGAATTGCTTCTCTTGCTCTCGTTGAACTAAAATTGAGCGATGGTCTCAATCCAGACTCTCAAGTTCAAGGAGAGTTTTTCATTTGGCTTTGGGCTTTGGATGAGTGGAGTTGATGTTAGGGAGACTTTCAATTTCTTGAATGCTTGCTCTCATTCATCTGACCAACTAAAAGCCTTCTCTTTTCATAAGGTTTTAAAGAAAGCAGTGCACTTATCATCTGACATTGAGATGAAAGGACTTAGCCCTAGGATTTTACTAGTTAATTTTTTTACTTCCTTCATGTTCTAATAAAATGGCATGTTTATCAATGCTTGAATTATTTCTGTATTGGATTTAAATTCTTTGAGGTCAGAAAACCTAAGAACTTCCATGTTGTTGTGCCCAATGCACATTTTAGTGTATTATACTTCATGGTAAACTTCATTAATGTTTCAAAGGTTTCATTTAAGTCTTTGAAGTATTGCTTGGGTGTCCTAATTTTTATTAGTACATCCTCCATATACACCTCAATATTTTTTTCTTTCCGTTTAGCAAAGATTACATCTAGTAGTCGCTTATAGGTCAATCAAACAATTTTAAGCCTGAAGAGCATTGCATTATAACAATGCACTCCCTCATTAATAATGAATCTTATTTTTTCTGCATCGATCGGGTGCATCTTTATTTGGTGGTAGCTGGAGAAGGCGTCAAGGAAGCCCATCACTGAATGACCGACTACCATATTTATCTGTGCATTGATCCATGGTAGAGGTTAGTTGTCTTTCAGGCAGGTAGCATTTAGGTTTGTGAAGTTGATGCACGTCCCTCATTTTTCATTCACCTTCTTGAACATGACCACCTTAGACACCTATCTTGGGTATTGGATTTCTTGGATGTAACAAACTTTCAGTTCTAGTAGCTTTTGCACCTCTTTTCAGATTGACTTGGCTA
The DNA here is from genome assembly GCF_001263595.1 of Phalaenopsis equestris. Classification (NCBI taxonomy): domain Eukaryota; kingdom Viridiplantae; phylum Streptophyta; class Magnoliopsida; order Asparagales; family Orchidaceae; genus Phalaenopsis; species Phalaenopsis equestris. Next base: position 13,850,857 of record NW_018164444.1, read on the forward strand.
ATGTGACTACCGACATTCTCATCTTCTGCATCATCAGTCGAATTATTGGATTACTGTTGAACCAATGACACGCAATGTCCACCAGCACCCCATACATCTTTGTGGTTGACCAATCGAAGATGCCTTGTTGGCTCAAAAGAGTCCGAGCAGCTTATCTATATGATTTGAATCAAAATCATCACTCAGTAAGAAAATTTATTTGCTTCATCATCATTGGAAGGGACCTTCTGAGTGGTTTCAACAATCTTTAGGTCTCTTCCCCTTGTTGGGTGTTAAGATCTAGAGACTCGTGATGACTGAGTAGTAAGTGCACATCACTCTCAGTCGTCTTATACAGTGATCACATCCCTTATTGCCCATAAACTTTAAAGCTACATGGTATGTGAAGGTGACGACTCGAAAGGAGTCGAGTGATGGATGACCAAAGATAACATTGTATGTGGATAGAGAGTCAACAACAAGAAAATCCGTCATATCGGTGAATTCCTTCTCACCCTCTCCCTAGTTCATTGACAAGGTAAGGGTTCTTAGAAATTCATTTCATCTTTCATGGTTGTCCGAAAGATGGGAGGAGCTCAAATCCATCTTATCAAATTTCGATTTCAAGATAACGTTCACCGAGCTCCTGGTGTTGATGAGTATGCTTTAAATTTGGTTTTGGTGATCAAAGTGGTAATGACGATACTATCATTTAAAGGTTTTCCTTTGATAGTAGGTCTGCATCGATAAAAGATAATAATGATGTAAGAGGCATAAAGGTACCATTGTGACATCAAATAATGCACTCATTCGAGTCCTCTTCAAGCAGGCTCAATGAGATGACTCTCCTTCATCCCCTCTAAAGATGGCAGAAACTATGCTGGCTATGTGTATTGCATGGGCTTGAACTAGCTTTTTTGCAATTTATTTAATATAAGTTTTTCCCTGCTGCCGAGTGGTTGCCCCATGTGCTATAAGCTCCTTTAGTTTCTCAAATTTGTTCAAATCCTCAAACTGGGAAAACTTGGTTTAATGAATGTTGTTCTAATGGTATGTGTGGTACTTCTTTGGGTACAAAAAATATGCTATGGTTTTCATCGGGGTCGTCTTATTGAAATAATCTTTATTTTGGATGAGCTGTACTATACCGACCATTGAGAATCTTAAAGAAGTCTCCTTGGGTATTTTTCAAATGGGTGGTCGTCGCTCCTTATTTCGAGCAATCCGTCGTTTGATATATCAAGCTCAGTTTTCTGGGTAGTGGGCTATATTGGTAGCTCGATTATTTGAGCATCTTCATGAATCCTCAAAGCAAGGTCGGGTTGGAGGGTGAGGGTTATGTCTCGCTTTCCTCCCTTCCTCGTGAGTGGTTCTCTTCAACGGATGACAACTGACTGGCTCAGCTCTGAATTAAGCGGAAGGGGGAATTATACTCTCCTACCAATATATGGTTGTTGGCTAGCTCCAACAACTTGGCTAGAGTCTTCAATATTTGATATTCCAATGCAAAACATAAAGATCCTTCCTTTTATCCTTGTGTGAGGGCCATATGAGTAGCCACGGGCTCCAAATCTCAAACCTCTAATATTTCTTTCTAAAAATGAGTGAGGAAGGTGCACAAGGTATCACTCTGTTCCCAACAAAGCTGCATGAGAGCATGTGAACTCTTTTGGGGTTTTTGAGTAGTTGTGTACTTTGCATAAAACATTAGCTTGAAGTTTGTTAATGTCGTCATCACTCCTGTCGGTAGTCTATTGAACCACGTGAGTGTTGAGTCCCTCAACATGTTGAAGAAGTGTCGGCATTTCAGTGTGCGATTGATCTTGAGTTGGCATACAATCGACTCAAAAAAATAAATGTGTACGGTTAAGTTTGTTTTTTCATAAGATTCAAGTGTTAAAACCTTGAACAGTTTCAATGGCTCAACATCAGAGATATATCAGAAAAACGCATTCACTGGCTAGCTTGACACGTCAATATGCTCAAACAAATGCCTATCAATTGGTGCCTACCCTACATTGTCAAGATACTGAGTTTCATCTTCTCTTTCTAATGTCAGGGGGACTCTTCTGCCATAAGGCGCCAGAACATCCTTTCGGGGTCGCTGATCTTGCTTCTAATTCAACACACCTTTGATTATTTCTACCATCTAATCTTCATATTCTGGAGTTGTTGGATGACATATTCTATGGTGCACTCTATATTGTGATCAGTCTCCATGTTGTGAGGTCTGTCTCCTTGCATGGCTCCTCTTCTTGTCGGTGACATGATCAACACTCACCGCACCTTTCAGGATGTTGAATCCTAATTGTCTGTGAATCGCACACAAGGAATAGAACATAAATAAGGAAAGAGAGAGAGAGAAATGAGAGTAATAAATAGTGTTTAATAATGTTATTCTTTATAAAATGTTTCTCTTATTTATAGAAGAGATAGTACAATGATGAAACTCCCATTTGAAAGGGGTTCATACTAAGTTATTTCTAATATTTTACAATTGTGGACTTATTGTTACCTTCTGACTCGATCGGCTAAACTTAGTTGAATTCGGGCTTACAGGGTCAGCTCGGTTGGTTGAGGTTGGTTAGTATAGTTCAATTGGCTAATCCTGCCTGGTTGAATATTTTTGATCCATATTGAGGAGTCTTTGGGTCGCAACGGGATGGTCGGAGATAATTTGCGAAACTGGATTTTCATATGGATTGGCTCTATTAGGGGATAAGCTATTGCGTCGAGCTGACCTTCTTGCAATGAATGGCTTGGATGTCTCTTGTCTCTTCTCTGGCGAAATGACTCATGCTTGGATCATCTGGTCTTTTTCTTTTCCTCCTCGTGGCTCGGTCGATTTTGGCTTAGTTGGCTTGGCTCGTTTGGCTTTGCTCAGTCGGTCAGGTGGGCCTCACGGTTTCCTGATAGCGGGTCTGCCTCCATCGTACTATTCTCTTTTGGACCGTTATATTTCTCTAAGATCAGCTGACATCCTTTTTTGTACTCTTTTTGTTCTTTTGCTTTGTGAGCATTCAACAACCCGTGCTATGACTTGAGATCTCATCAGATTTTAAGAGTATTTTTTTATTTTTCTAGTTAATCAACTATTTGAGACTTAGATGCTAAGAAATTATTAAAATGATTTTTTTTTTCTACTGCATTCCCACTTTATTATTTTCTAAGGAATATTTTCCATGCATCCGCCATTTTTTTTCTTTTTTCTTGTTTTTTTTTTAATTTTATTTTTAACTTGTAGAAGGCCGATTGCTATCGTCTTCCTTCAATCCAATCGAATATCTGCATTTAATTTTTTATTAAATGACGAAGATTTTTGTTCTAATTTAATAGAAGGTTAAGGCCATGATGCTTTTTTCTTTCCTACGAGAAATTTTGGCTTTTAATCAATAGTAAAAAATATGTTCAAAATGAAAAGACATTTATATTTACATCCCGTAGCTTTAGTTGTTGGACGTGGCTTTCACGTTCCAGTCTCCTTCCTCACCAGCTGTTGTTGGACGTATTTAGCTACGTTTCTTTCTGGCGATGTAGCTTAACATATAAAATAAAAGATCTACTTAATTATGTCTGGTATATTATTAGTTCCACGACTTGTTCAATCATGAGCCAAATGAATCTCTTCCGCGTCTCTAGGGAAAATGCATTCAGTACACTGAGGTGTTTGCAAGCATTTGAATTTTTGAAATATTCAAAATATAATGTAATGTGAATTTGTTTATTTGTAATCTTTTGATGATAATTAGGTATTTGTAAAAATAATGTCATCAAAACATTACAAATAAACAAATTTACATTACAGCAACTTGTGTAAAAAAGTGAGGGACAAAAAACTCTCTATTAATTAAAAAGATTAATATTCTTCAGGGTAATGTCTTGCCTTCCTAATGAATAATTCTCTCTGTAGAGTTTCCATTACACCCTTCATTTTCATTGCAATCATTGAACAAATATGTGAATCAAAAAATGAGAAAGAAGGGGTAAAGATAATGAGATGGTGGTACTATTATAGAAGTTGGTGGCGAAACAATGATATGTGGTTCATCATTATTTGATGAATTTAAATGGGAACCATTTGAATAAGAGTGGGTACAACATAAGCTTAGGATGGTTCCATAAGGACAACAACAGCAACAACAACAACGACTAAACTTTAATCCCACTAAGTGTGGTTGGCTACATGAATCCTTTTTTCTCCATTGTGTCCTATTTAATGTCATATTTTCATTTAATTCTAATAAATTAAGATCATATTTATACAATATGCCCAAGTCTTCCTAGGTCTAACTCTATCGCTCTTAACACAAGTCGAATCTAAAACATCTACTCTTCTAATCAGATCATCAGATGGTCGACGTTTAACATGACCAAACTATCTATAAGACGACTCATTCTAATTTTGTCTGTCAGTGGAGCTACACCAACCCTATCACGAATATAATCATTTCACATTTTGTCTTTTAAGTTTAAGGCCACTCATCCACCTAATCATTCTCATCTCGGCAACACTAAACTTGGTTATCTGCTTCTCTTTTAAAGGACAACATTCAACGCCATAAAGCGTTGCAGGTCTCACCACTTTCTTATAAAATTTTTCTTTCAGTCTAAGCCGCACTTTTCTATATCACAATAGGCCCGAAACATTCTTCCACTTCAACTAGCCAACTTGAATTCTACTAATAACATTAATAAAATTAATTAGATGGTTCCATAAGGACATTAGGCATTAATTATATGGTTGCCTGGACAGATACGATGGCTAATGCAACCACTTTTGCTCTAGAAAAGTTGAGATTTAGTACATGTTATCAATGTGCTTTAATGCTAACACATTCTCTTCTCTTTATAACTAGATCATTCCTCTTCTTTCAAAAGCGGAATCAGGTGGCATATTTTATGGGGTGTCATCTCGACAACAATCTCAAACTTTTTTTCTTCTCATCTTGACTGATGGAATAGGAAGTCTGCATGAATCATTTTTATTAAAGGAATCATCATCTAAATCACCCCAATTATCAGATTTATTAAAGCTTATTTCAATTAAAAGAATTTCTCTATATATTTTTTATGTTCCCATTAGATCGAGTTTAATGGGATTTCTCAAAAGGTTCTATTCTGTCAGTAAAGATTTAAGAATAATCCTTCTTTACACATTTTAATGCTTTTTTTTTTTTTTTTTGAAAATGATTTTTTTTAAGATATATAAGTCTGCATAGGATCTCATTTTACTTCATAAAAGTAACTATGGGTTGCTTTGACAAACGCTAAAAGAAATTGGAAATGATTTTTTTTTTTCTTAATGAAATTTACGACATTCTTCTTAAACTTGGACAAATTTGTAGAGCTTTGAATAAGTCTTTCACCGTTAGCATGGTGGCCTTCTAGGAGAGGATAGTATGATAATCTATGTAACACTTGTTTACCAGTAGAATTAATCACAATAAACAAAATGTCGATCGGTTATAGGTTCTTTGCATGAAGTATCTAAAACCGCCTTACCTTTTTCTTCAACAAGGCCCTTTGAAGTCTCTTAAGTGATTTTAACATCTGAATGTGTAATAGAGGATATATATTTTGGAAACAGGAGCAATTTGCACCACACTAAATGATTCTCGAACAGCTGCCTTTTCTAAACACTTCAAAGGATAGGGTAAGAAGGTAATTCCTACTATGGGGGAGGGTACCAAGGTATGAGTAGAATTATTTATAGTAATAGAGTGGGTAACGATTCTTCGAGAAAAATCAATTCGAGTTGAGTTTTCTCTTACTTGAATAAAAAAATTATAATAATGTAACTTTGTGAGATCATTTATAGGTAACCTTAATTCAATGTTCCCTCTCTAATGAGCAAGGTAATTAATCTTATTTAACACTGCCATTGCCGGTCCCAAGTCTAGATATAAAAAGTGGAGGGTTACGTTAGGTAGTCGACAACCAGTGTAAAACTTGTCAAATAAATCATGACATGAATCTTTTTGATCATTGTGTAAGTGCTAGGGCGTGCCCTGGAAGCGACCACTGTATAGCCTCAATGTAGTAAAAAGTGTGCAAGGGACGCTATACCGACGCCTGGGCATAGTGTTAAATAAGCAAGGGTTCCCACATTACGGACGAATGCAAGTAAAAAAGTTAGCCCATGAAACTAATGAAACTAATATTAGGAAAGGATCTTGGAATATAGGTATTCTCAATGTTAAATTAATGGAATTAGTGGATATTATGTTTCATAGGAAAACTAATATCTTATGTATGCAAGAAACTAAATGGGTTAGAGAAAAGGCTAAGAAGATTGATAATTTAGGTTTTAAACTTTGGTATGTAAGAGTCACACTAGAAATAGTGTAGGTGTAATTATAGATAAGAGTTTGAAGATAATGCTGTAAAAATTAATAGAGTTAGAGATAGAATTATAACCCTTAAGATTATCATTGATACTAAGATTTTTTAATAATATAAGTGCTTATGCTTTTCAAGTAGATTTAGATACAGAGTCTAAAAATAATTTTTTGTTAATTAGGGGAAAATTCAGACACCAATTTTTGATTATTCTTAAAGAAAGAATTTTTATTGGAGGAGATTTATTGGAGGGATTTAAATGGACATGTCGGTAGAGTGGTAGAAGATTTCAGAAATTCTCATGGTGGCTACGGTTTTGGATTAACTAATGAAGAAGGTACAGATATTTTAGAATTTGCTTTAACAAATGATTTTGTTATTACAAAAATTTTATTCAAGAAAAGAGATGAATGCATCTTATTACTTATAAGAGTGGATCTAATAAATCACAAATTGATTATTTTCTTATGAGAAGAAGAGATCATTGATATTGTAAAGATTGTAAGGTCATTCCAAGCGAGAATTTAAGTATCCAACATCGTTTATTAGTTCTAGATTTTAAGATGAAGAGCTACAAAATAAAAAACAATAGAACTTATCATTGTAGAATTAGATGGGGGAACCTAAAAGATACAAATAAAATTATTTTTATGAGTATAATTCAAGATTTGAAAATTTGGATTGTTCATGAAGAAGCAAATGTTATGTGGGATAAAGTAACAAACAATATTAAACAAGTAGCAAAAGATGTGTTTGGGGAATCAAAAGAAAAAAAATTTATAAATAAAAATAGTTGGTGGTGGAATAATAATTTGCAAGAAAAGATAAAATATAAGAAGTTATGTTATAAAAATTGGTTTAATTGTAAAAGCTTAGAGAATTGGGAAAAATATCAAACAGCCCGTATGGAATCTAAAAGAACAATCTGTGACGCTAAAAAGTCTGCTTTTATTGATCTTTATAATAGATTAGATACTAAGGAGGGTGAAATATATATATATATATATATAAACTAGCCAAACAAAGAGAAAAAAAAGTAACGATTTAACTCAAGTAAAGTGTATTAAAGATGAAAATCAAAAAGTATTTTTCTTAGAAAAAGATATTCAATATAGGTAGGTGAGTTATTTTGATATACTTTTTAATGAAGTTTTTGAAAATACGATTGACTTTAGTGATCTTAATATCGTGAATAATAATAAAATGTTTCACTTTTACGTCGTATTAGTAAAAAAGAAGTTGATGTGGCTTTAAAGAAAACCAAGGGTGGAAATTCTGTAGGACTTGATGATATCCCAATTGAGGTGTGGAAATATTTAGGAGATTTGGGAGTTTTTTGGCTTACTAAACTCATTAATATTATTTTAAAAACTAAAAGGATGTCTAAGGAGTGGAGGAAGAGTATTTTGGTCCCCATTTTTAAGAATAAAGGGGATGCACAAGAGTGTGCGAATTATAGAGGAATTAAGTTGATGTGTCATACTTTAAAGTTATGGGAGAGCGTAATTGAATATAGGTTAAAACAAATGACAAAGATTTCTCATAATCAATTTGGATTTATGTCGGACAGGTCTACT
>NW_018164444.1:13858946-13873202 GCF_001263595.1 Phalaenopsis equestris
TAGAGCTGTTACTTGTGTTCAAACTGAAGGAGGATTGACCAAATATTTTCCTATTTCTGTTGGATTACATCAGGGATCGGCTTTAAGCCCATATCTTTTTGCTTTAGTTATGGATGCTCTTACTGGACATCTACAGGAGGATGTACCTTGGTGTATGCTTTTACTGATGATATCCTTCTCGTGTATAAAACAAGAGAAAAAACTCATGAAAAAATTGAAATATGGAAGTCTACATTGGAGTCTAAAGGCCTTCATTTAAGTAGAACTAAAACTGAATACATGGAATGCTGAATACATGGAATGTAATTTTATTTTAGTAGTAGTTTCTCTAGTGACAGAATTGTGACTTTGGGTGATCAAATTATTAAAAGGTGTAACCGATTTAGACATCTTGTGTCCGTTGGTCAAAGCGATTGTAATATAGATGGGGATGTTAATAGTAGAATTCAAGTTGGTTGGTTGAAGTGGAGGAATGCTTCGGGTCTTTTGTGTGATAGAAAAGTACTGCTTGGACTGAAAGAAAAATTTTATTAAGACGGCGGTGAGACCCGCAATGCTCCATGGCACTGAATGTTGGCCTTTAAAAGAGAAGCATAATAATAAGTTAAGTGTTGCCGAGATGAGAATGATTAGGTGGATGAGTGGCTTTATACTAAGAGACAAAATGCGAAATGAATATATCCGTGATAGGGTTGGTGTAGCTCCTGTGACGGACAAAATTAGAGAAAGTCATCTTAGATGGTTTGGTCACATTAAGCATCGACCATCTGATGATCCGATTAGGAGAGTAGATGTTTTAGATTCGACTTGTGTTAAGAAAGACAGAGGTTGACCTAGGAAGACTTGGGCTTATTGTATAAAAAATGATCTTAATTTACTGGAACTAAATGAAAATATGACACTAAATAGGATGCAATGGAGAAAAAGGATTAATGTAGCTGACCCCACTTAGTGGGATTAAGGCTTTGTTGTTGTTCTTGTATTAGTTAATCTACATTAAAATATTGTTTCCAACTCAAGATGTTCCGCAGAATGGTGCTTTTTAGATCCCACATAAGTGTCATATTGAAGGAGTCTATCTTATCTGACTTACATCTAACTTCCCTTTCGTATCCCATGTCATCTAGATGTGTGAAGATGCATTTTACTAAAATGACATTTTAGTCCTGCATATGTTTTTACCAACCCTCCGACGCTCGGCTAACTCCTGAAGACTCCCATTCATAAAAGTACACAAATATATGGGTAAGTGATCAAGTGGCTCTATATAGCTTAAGGGATGACCTTTGTCTTTTATCCTATCATATCAATATGTAGGCCAAACTGGTTAGGTTCAACTTAGAGGAGTCGATCTATTGTGTTAATGGTTGCATGCTAATTGAGAGTCTTTTTCCATTCATTAATTAGCAGGGATCAAAAGCTTGCTGTTTTATTCAGGAGACACTTATTCTATCAATATTCTGTTAAACTTTTCTTAAATTTCCCATGAAAAATGTAAATCTGTTTGGCCCTTGTGGAATCCGATATTTCACCAACCAGAACTCTCCTTCAGATATTTTCAATGGATTTTTCTTTTTATTTCTTATTTAAAAACTTTGTTTTTTTTCATAGCATGGACTTGATGGAGATGTTAGTGAAGGGGACAAATGCATAAGCATTGACAGTTTTTACCCTTTTTTAGGATTTTTTACATATATGCCTCTCAATTCGTATGTATTTATATATTTAACAGCTGAATTTAAATTTTTACATACATACCATCTTTACCTATGTATCATAACATTTATTCCACCTTTTAGAAGCTAAAATGGTGGCATTTTTTTGTGATATGAAAGATTTGGGTGGCATAAATATAAAATAAATAAGAATTATGTGGCATGTATGTAAATGCCCCATTCCCCTTGTGTGGCTTCAAGCCTTGTAATTTTTCTTGGGATGAACAGTCACTGCTCTGTCGATAATTTTAAGCCATTTTCATAATGCAATAGCTTAAAAATTTTATATTCTACCTTCAGAAACTTAAAATGGTCCTTTTGTAGTGATATACATATATGTATACATAAACTCTCTTTGGTGATGCACCAAAAGATGTGTTTGATTATGCTTCACCCAACAACGAGTCAAAGCGTACATTTCCTGATTAAATCAATTCTGAACTTGAATTGCCATTGTTCTTTGTTTTAAAATAATTTTTTTCAATAAATTCTTTCATTTATTTCTTCTATTTAAGATTCTGTCACCAACCCCTTCATCTTGTATTGAACTTGAATTGCCATTGTTCTTTGTTTTAAAATAAATTCTTTCATTTATTTCTTCTCTATTTAAGATTCTATCACCAACCCCTTCATCTTGTATAGTCAGCTTACCTTTAGTACACTTTAAAAGAGTTCTCCATCAAGGAAAATATTGGCAAACTCTGCTACCTCCTTAAATCTAACGTGATAGATAGATTTTTAAGTGGGAGGGTAGATTCAAGTGGATCGGGTCGCTACACTTTTGTTTCTCGGTAGGAAAACTTTAATTGACATTAATGCAGATGCTACGTTTTTCGTGAAATGAAGATTTAAGAATAGAACTTCTAAAATCATTTATTCAGCATCATTTAGGGTGTTTGGCTGCACTACGATTTAACTTAATAGGATTTAGTAAGATCCTGTATATCCGCATTTATCAAATCCAAATAAAGTTAAATTCTTTTGAAATGTTTGGCATCTTTTTTTATGGATTTAACACAGAATAAGTGTAACGTCGTATGGAAATACAGAAGAGGAAGAAGAAAATCAGCACAGCAAATTAAGGTCAGTCTTATAACAAAAGCTTGCAAATACAGGCCTTAAGTGAGCACAAATCAAAGCATAAAAAAGCACCCAAAACAATGTGCAAGAAGCATCCCCAAATGACCAGAGCTTCTCGCCCAAAGATGGAAGGAGCTGAAGACGACGATGAGGGTGATAACAATTGTGTACCTGTTGGTAATCACGAGAGGAAGAGAGGAGAGGCAGCAGAGAAAATTCAGGAAAATGATTTATTATCATCCAATGACAAGACTATACAAAGAGGAGAACATTCTATAGATGATTCAAATAAAAACCATTAGCTATGAAAAAATAAAAAAATGTGATAAATCACTGTCACCAGCAGAGAAAATTCAGGAAAATGATTTATTATCATCTTATGACAAGACTATACAAAGTTTCTCTATATATAGCAACAGGAGAACATTCTATAGATGAATCGAATAAAAACCATTAGCTATGAAAAAAATCAAAAAATTTGATAAATCACTGTCGAGGAGCTTGTTTAAGTCCATTTATGGATTTCTTGAGTGGGCAGACTTGATTGGAGAATCTTGGATCTTGAAACCCCGATGGTTGTTTCATATACACTTTTTCATTTAGAGTGTCGTGCAGGAAAGTATTGGGGATCTCAAATTGTAAGATGTTACAGCCATAAGATAGAACCACTATAATGAGAATGCTAACGTTTGGTACTTTGGAAATCAGGCTAAATGTTTCGTTGTAGTTAACACCATATTCTTGTTTGTTCCCATGAACAAATAAGCGTGCTAGATGTTACAGCCATAAGATAGAACCACTATAATGAGAATGCTAACGTTTGGTACTTTGGAAATCAGGCTAAATGTTTCGTTGTAGTTAACACCAAATTCTTGTTTGTTCCTAAGCGTGCTTGTAACATAGAATCTCACCACCTAAGATTATTTTAGTGGGGTATGTCCCGCGTGAGCTCAGAATTGGTTGATGTTCAGGGAGTAGAACTAATATCCATGTTACTTGTCTTTGAAGGGCTGTAAACTCGTCGAGCATGGATGTTCTCCAATGGGGTAATCTGGAGGCTTGATTGAAAGAAGTGGGATCAGGTGGATGTTGAATTTTATGAAAGAGATTGCGTTTTTAAACTGGCTTGAGGTGACCTATTTTAGATCTGGTAGTCATTGCAGTTGTGGAGGAGTGGTTGTGATTTGTGGGAAGATTGGAGAGTTAGGAGCACAGGAAGTTTCGATATGTGCAATTTGTATAGGGGGAGGTACATTGTTTTGTTTGGTTGATATGGAACCCTGAGCATTGTTCTGTTTGGTTGGTATAGGAGAGGGAGCAGTGGTTTGTTCAGTTGGTCTAGGCATGGAGCGAGTGGAGGGGAGTTTGAAATGAGCGTTGGATGTATACGACTCATTTGAGCTTGCTGATAGGGAAGATGTTGGGAGTAGAATATATTGAGAGTGGTAGTTGAAGTGGGCATCTGATTTGGATGTGAAGAAGTGGGATTTGGACTGAACGGGAATGTGTTTTCATCAAAAATCATGTGTCTTGAGATACCAGTTTGTCTGGTGTTAGGATTATAGCATTTGTAGCTCTTATGTTGGAGGGAGTAGCCAAGAAAAATGCATTGAACCGATCTCTGCTGAATTTTGTGTCCAGTTTGAGGTTTTCACCATGGTAGCAAGCACATCTGAAGACACGAAGATGGGTATATGTGGGGGTGATTTTATGAAGATGTTCATAAGGAGAGATGTAGTTGATAGTTTGGTGTGCATTCTATTTATGAGATGAACTGCAATAAGTAGAGAATCAGTCCAAAATTGATATGGTGCATTGGCTTGATGAAGAAAGGCGCGAGTGGTTTCTATGAGATGTCGATGCTTTCGTTCCACCACGTCATTCTATTATGGAGTATATGGACATGAGTATTGGTAGAGAATTCTCTTTTGAGTAAGGAATTGATTGAGAGTGTGGTTGTTATATTCTCCTCCCCCATCGGAGCGAATAATTTTTATGGTTGTATTGAATTGATTTTGTAATACATTAAAGTAATTTGAGCTATTTGAGATTTGAATGCATCAAAAAAACCCAACAAAAATGAGAATGATCATCAATAAAGGTATTGTAGTATATATATCCATGATAAGAGGGAATAGGTGAAGGACTTCAAACATCACTATGAATAAGTTCTAGTAATTTGTAATTTTCTCGTATAGATGATGCAAAGGGCTGCAATGACTTTTAGTAAGTTGGCAAATACTACAAAAACTTGAAGTTGTGTGAAAGTGTAGAAGTTGTTGATTGGAGATAGTAGAGATAGTATTCAGATGAGAATGGCCCAACCTCCGATGTCATGACTCGAAGTAGTGAGCCTTGGAGATAGAAGTAGTAAAAGCTTGTGGTGGATTTATGGATGAGGGAGTGGTGTAAAGACCATTAGAACTGGATCCCCAAAGAAGTAGCTTGTGGGTTTGTTGATCAAAAAAGGAAAATACAGATGGTCAAATGAAATGATAATGTTGTTATCTTGAGTGAGCTTATGAACTGATAATAGGTTGTGGGAGAGTAACGGTGTGTGATGTATTTGAGATAAATTTAGCTTACGGTTGGGGGTAGGAAGAATGACATCTCCCATGTGTGGAATCAGAATCGTTTACCCATTTCCAGCAAGAACTTGCTCGGTTCACTTGTTTGGAGTTGTGGTTTGTAGATTGTTGAGATCAGAAGTGAAGTGTGTCGTTGCTCTGGAATCAGGAATCCATTTCTTCGAGGTTGTTGTCAATGCTTGTGTAGGGTTGGTGAGGTGGGGTCAAGGTTGGTGCTTGCCAACAAGTGGATGCTGACTGTCCCAATTTGTTGCAAATTTGGCACGTGATATTTAAGGTCTGTTTGGGGCAGCTTATTTACGTGTTTCACATTTGCAAAATGTCAACGGATTGTTTGGAAATTACATTCAAAGGGTGGATCCAGAAACACGCGGGCAAGACGAGAGTTATTTTTGAAGATTGCGGCTGCTGGATCATCCCCGCGGCTCGTGTTCCTTTACAAATTATTGCCCCGCTGCCCTTTCTATCTTGACCCTACGCCCCTTTCTTTGCCCTAACACTGCAATCGATCTCCCTCGCTTGCTCCTCTCTCGCCCTTATCATTGCCCTTCTCATTTCCCTTCTCACTCGGTGCTCTGGTTAATTTTCTCTATAAGTTCCTGCGAGTTTTGGCTCTATGTAATTATATGGTTGTAGATTGAATTGTGGCTTTCCTTGTGCAATTTTTGGCTCTGTGTTGAATTTTTTTTGCGAGATTTTACATATTGGTGCCCTAGATTTTTTTCCTCTCGAAATTTTTGGCTGTCCTCATGTGATTCTCTATGTCTTTTTTAGATTTTTGGTTTGTCTTTTGTGGTATTCTGGATGGATTTCGAGCTGTTGATCTGATAAGTTGAGGGAACTTCATATAATACTTTAGTTTGTGTTTTAGCAAGCTTCCATCTTCTATATAAATTGGAATCTATATATATCATTTTTGAATTATCGGGCATCTAAAGTAGCTGTTGAGGAGATCTTGTAGTCGTTGGCCTTTGCAAAGGTTTCTGACATATTGATGTATCACCACTAAATGCTAAATGGTAGCTAGAATTGACACTTTAAATTTTAATGATGCTTATGAAAGGGAATTACAGTTAGTTGCATTAGAGAAAGATTTGAATGATGTTTCAATCTCTTGTCTTCCATTATGTATGAAACCCTTGGTACCTGTATTGGGGTGATCACTCTGTTAACTTATTTCTTTTTCATCTCAAGAACATGTGGGTGTTGTGGTTGTGTGTGTTGTCGGTGTTGTGGTTGTGTGTTGTCGGTGTTGTGGTTGTGTGTACTGTGGTTGTGGAGTAGATGAGTGTAATTGGTGAGGACATTTTGGATATGCCTTATATGTTATGCTGCACTGATTCTTTTTACTCATTGTTATGATGAGGCTTTTCTTTTATGATGCTCGTATATTGTTGCTTGAATTGGGGCAATTTTGCTATTCTGAGCCTGGGTATTTGATTTTTGGGGGTTAGTGTTGTTGCACTTTTACCACATTTTCAGCTTCTGGTTTTTCTTATTGCATCCATTTGGCATAAGACTTGGAGCACTAATATAGAAAGAAGTTTTATTTATAATGTTGGGGTTAGGCTTGCCCTTTGGTTGGCCATGAATGGCTTTAATATAGAGAAGTTTTATTTATAATGTTGGCGAGCTCAAACCTCCTCTCCAGAACTGTGGAGGCTGCTATATGTGGCCATGTCGTATAGGCCTTATCTTACAATTCATTGCTTCAATTTTATTTTTTGATATGAAGGGGCTTTCCTTTTTGTTGATGGTTTCTTGCAGCCTGTGTTGGGGTTGTTTTTTTATGGGGGTGCAAGTCTTTGTTTGGTGTTGTTGTTTCTTTCTGTTATATAGAGGTGGTATGGTTTTCTTTTGGTATTTTCTTCGTTGCAGCTGTTCATGGGGTTGTCCTGCTATGGTGGCTTGCAGTACATCTTTGAGCTAGGGCTAGGGTGTGGTTGTTTATTGTGGTTGAACTTGGGTGTGGTTGAACTTGGGTGTGGTTGTGTGGGGTGGAAGGGCTCTTGTTGGAAGGGCTCTTGTGGATATGGTTTTAATGGAAGGTGTTTGTGATGGCTCTTTGGAGATTGGGTTGAGGCTATGTGGGGGTTGTGATGGAGATGTGATGGGGGTTTTGCTGTGGGTGTGATGGGGGGTGGTTTCATGTTTTCACTTCCCAATTTTATTTTTTGGTTTTTGTTTTTATTTTTTTAGTTGAAGTGTTTGTTTTTTCTTGGAACTTTCTTCTTTATCCTATTATTTGTTTTACTGGCTTTATCATTACCTTTTATGCTTCATTCTTTTATTAGTATTGTTATGATTAAGATCAAAGAAGTGCCTTCGTCGGCAATGTGGGATAGGGAAGTCACAATAATATTTTGCAATCTCTGTATATAGAGATCGAGTTTGGAAATAGACACACCACCTACTTTAACAAAGAAGAGTGGTAGAATATTATGAAGAAATTCTATGAAATGACAAGAAGGGATTATAAAAGGTTAAAATTTAAGAGTAAGTGAGATCAGTTGAAGAAGGATTAGAAGTTATGGAAGGAACTTAAAAGGGGATCCATGCACTTGGGCTGAGATCCTATCAAGCGGACCATTGATACTTCAGAGAATTGGTGGACTGAGAAGTTGGAGGTAATAAGTAAACCCCTAAATACATGTTCTTCCATTCATTTGTTTTAACAAATATAATTTCTCATATTTTGTGGGCAGTGTCAGCTGCCAAGAAATTCAAGATAAGTGACATTGAGCCAGACCTGGAGGAGAAGTTGGACCTCATGTTTAGTGTAGTTGTTGCGACGGGAATACATGCATTCACCCCAAGTGAGCATAGGTTTGCAAGCATACCAGACAATGTGGGGGCTGAGCAGGTAGGTGGGCCAGGTGAAAGCCCCAGCTAAAACCAGAGGGAGATGGAGTCCACATGCCAGTCAAACACAACCTAGGATGAAGAAAAGGAAAAAAGGAAAGATTTGCTTCTATCATAAGCTCAATAAATAAACTGATAGAAGTATGTAGAGGTCAGCATGATCCTTCAAATGACACCACCATAGACAACTTTCGAGTTCTGGATTTATATCTTCAAGTTAGGACAGATACGTCGTTCTATTGAAGTCCTTGAAGTTATTGGGGAAACTGACCTGCAGGCTAATATTCATGAAGATGCCCCCTGAACTTCATGTCCAATATTTACATTTTTTTATGGATAACTGATTCCGTGATTTTATTATTTGTTGGCTTGTTTTCTTTTTTCATTTAGGGTAAGGTTATTTGATTTGGATGTTTTACTTGCACGAACAATCAATATGCTGCTCTGTAATTATTTCTATTTTGTAATAATTAATCTTCAACTTTTACATTTTCTTTTAAATGTTGTTTGATTTGGTTGTATTACCTGTACAAAATACTTTTCTAGAATGTATTGGCAGCAACCACGTCGTATAAAAATAATTACGGCTATCGTAATTATCTTGTATGGTTACTACAACTCCATTGTATTTCGAACACCATGCTTGACATCGAGATATATTGGTGATAAATGGGTCAGTGAGCTACTACAAGAACACCTTACAATGTTCAGTAACATGTTCCGGATGACATTACCCATATTTTTGGATCTTCTGAATGAATTATATAGCCACCATGGGCTCCACCGTTCCTCAAGAATGACTACAAGAGAGGTGTTAGCTATATCCCTCTACTTTCTATCACAGAATGAATCAATGAGAGGAGTGATGGGGCGATTCTAGCATTCATCAAAGATAATCAATAGGTATTTCTCAGTGGGATTGAAAGCTCTCGTCAGTTTGACGGCACAAATAATTAATCTAGATGATCCAACATTCGAGTTGATTCAAACAAAATTTGCAAATGACCCACGTTATATGTCATTCTTTAAGGTAATTCTTTTTAACACATTACATTCAGATGTCAAAATGAGTTACATGGCAATCACAGCTTTAATTGATGTGGCACGACTATATTGGAGCGATTGATGGAACCCACATGGATACAGGAGTATCTAACACTGAAAGTTTGCATACATTGGATGATGTAGATTACCAACACAAAATGTGATAGTCGTATGTGACTTTAACATGTGTTTTACCTTTTTTTATGATGTGATAGTCGTATGTGACTTTAACATGTGTTTTACTTTTTTTATGACTGGTTGGAAAGATAGTGCGCATGATAGTCGTATTTTTGCCTTCTAGGTTTGTTAAGCTATATATAACATTCTTTTTTTTTCAATTGTTTATTACTAATTATGTTTTTTTGGGTGAGATAAATATTACTTAGTCGATGCTAGATATCCCTTATAAAGGGGGTATCTGAAGTCATTTTCAGATACAAGATATCACATTTCAGATGTCGAGAGATCCTGCGGTGCTTCTCGTGGCAACAAAGAAATTTTTAAAGAAAGGCACTTCTCCTTACGGAGTGTAATTGAAAGAACGTTTCAAGTATGGAACAAGAAATGGGTCATACTATGTGATACGTCAAATTAACCATTTCTAAAATTAGTGCACATTGTAGTGGTCATGATGACGCTCAACAACGACATTCAACGACTTCATTCTAGGTCGGATGTAGACTTCACCGTGGCAGACAATGATTACATGCAGATAGCGCTAGCAACATTTGAGTTTCACATCGTATAATCTTTACCACACCATGAAGTGGAATCACATGAAGAATACACCCAGAATGGCGAAGGTGCCACAAAAATGGCTGAATTGAGAGAGCAGATAACGAAAGTCAGTGTTTGATGTTGACTGGACTTATCTTGTTCATTTTATGTCACATGTATTATGGATATTTTTTGTTTTGCAATTTTAATGTGTTTGCATTGTTTCTTTTCCATTTGACTTCTATTCTTTTTTTTAGTGGGCTTGCGAGGTTAATGATGAAACTTTTAACCTTGTGGGTTCTTCTGGATTATCTGTTGGTGGATGTTGGTTAGTGTTACATGTGAAACTCTAATGAAGACAATCCATAAGATGTTTCGGTGCATCAGTTTAAGAGGTTCTTTTGAATGGCTTTTTTTGGTGATATGCACATGTGACACACAAAATGTTGGTTTTACTTTGGTTAAAGGTAACCAAGATCTCATTTTTTTATAAGGTTTATTATTTTCTTGTAGTAACAGGTTCCTTGGTTGGTATGTTGAGTTCTCTGAGACCTCACATCTGCAAAAGACTGTAAATAATTGCTTCTTTCAGCAATTTCAACTTCTGTTATGACTAATGATTTATCTTTTTAATCATTCAGGAAAGATGGACTCCGGAATTTCAGGGACCTCCGAATAGTGCTCTGTCCCTGTAGACTACAGACTTCCCTAATGACGTTGCGTCGGGCACATAACTATGGGAGAAAGACTTATAGGCAGTCGTGGTGGGCAGGCGGTCTGGAGAAGTGTGTCTTCTTCTAGTGAGCAGATAGTCTGGAAGATTCTACTGTCGATAGTGATCGGGATTCGATAGCTTCCCTGGAGGACGTCGTAGTTCGGGACATACGTCGTCTAGATTTTAAAATGATTATTATTATTTTTTTAAAAATAATTTTAATTCTTTTTGTCTTTTTTAGTGTACACATAATATTCACTGTTATGTGAGGTGTGTATCTTATTTTTCAACTGTTCTCAAGTGGTTTTTTGCTTCTCAAGTATCATATATATTGTTATAACAGTTTAGTTGCAGACAACTTTACTACACAGAGGTAAAAATATTATTTATCCATAATCAGCTACAAACCAGCTGATTTCCAACAACAAAAACCAAACAGTTAACCAACTTATCCAGATCAGTTGCTGATCAACAGTTTATTTGGATCAGCTGCTTATCAATAGATTGTCAATAAGCAACAGCTATCCCAAACAAACACAACTTAAGTAGAAAAAAAAACATATAGTAATCATAACTTCTAGAAATTTTTGGCAATTTAAAATTAATCTTAATTAAATGAAAAATTGTTCATAATTTTTTTAAGAATTCATTTAAGAAATTGCAATTGGATAGAATTTTATTTAATTAAAAATGTTTTAAATAAATTTAATAATATACTAATCATTATTTAAAAATTTTAAAATAGTTTGTACAACAAATTTGTGTTATTTTTTTGCCAAATAAAATTATTGTCATTTTTAATAATTAATTTTTTTTTAATTATGAAAGTACTATGAAGCTTGTTAAAGTCACAACAATGTTTTACAAAAGTTAAAATTTTAAGAAAATAACGACGGTTTTTAATTTTAAGCTTATCTTGATAAACTGTTGATGACCAACTGATTCAGATAAGCTGACTGGCTGTTAGGTTTATGCGTTTGGAAAACAGCTGATTCTGGATAAATGATCAATTTGCCCCTTTTTCTGGATAAACCGTTTAGGTGTTTGGTTTGTGTGTTTTCTAAACAGCTGATTTTCAATTTTTTTTACAAATTTACGAAATTTTCTTAATGCATTCATAAAGAAGAGATAAATGTGAAAATTGAAGAACATAAAAATACAAAATATTCTTAAAATTAAAGTTCAAATGTTAAGACATAAAAATATAAAATATTTATATCACTTAAATATTTCAATTCACATCACATAAACACAATTACCTAAAACATGACCACCCTCACACACAATAGCTTGAAAAATCCCTCGAGCAAAACCCGGAGTCCAAATCGAAAGTCTCATCACTCTTACAAAAGACACAATTTTGCCTCAATTCCAAATCCATACTTCCTGCTCCACAGAATGCTTCTTGAAATACTTCAACACATCCACAAACAAAGATTTGAATTTTCATCAAGTCTACATCATAAACGATTCTTCCTTTAAGAAAATTTATGATGAATCATGGATTATAAACAGAAAGCAGAGACTTCAAAGAAGTTCATTGCTTATTAAACTGTATCAGAGAAAAAAAAACAAGGAAAGAACAACAACAACAAACAAATGAACAATAATAGTTCATATCTCAATTAAACACTCATACCAGATGAACTCCAAATCCAAAGAAGACAACATAATCAAACGGCTTACAGATACAATGGCTTCTCAACCCACGCACTTGAAAAATGGCCATTCTCACACACAAATGCTCGGACAACCGGCTCCCCCTCATGAAGACCCAAACCTCTCCTCAGGCAAAATGCAGAATGCAAATCCCAAGTCTTTTTTCCATCTCAAAAGGTTCATTTCGCCTCAATCCTGCTCTTCTTAGCATCCCTCACCGTCCTCCAGACTGAAGTCTCCTTAAAATTTTTGAACATACCTCTAAACAGCAAGTACTTCCGCCTGTTCTCCGCATGGACGCACGCCAGCCACTGACTAATGACAATCACCATGAAACCGGCTTGCAAGTAGCTTGCTACCTTCTTCCCTACTGAATCCCCTTTGCGTCGTGGTGTAATGAGGTTCCCAAATGGGACGACGCCTAGACTTGTGATTAGGGTATTCATCTAAGAGGACGTCGGTGTGGTGGAGGCCAGGACAACATATATAGAGCTTGCGTATGGCAGGAGAAGAGATCCCGAGCGAATTCGGGCAACGAGGCAGGAGAGGGCGAGGCAGGAGAGGGCTTCGAACAAAAGAGGAAAGTTAGGGATGCGGGAATGTTTCGCGAGGGCAGAGGAGTAAAACTTCCAAGCCAAACGCATATCGCCTCGTGTAATGCAAAATAGTAAACTTCCTTTTCATAAAAACCCCTCAAATGTGTGAAACAAACGGTGAGGCGGCGTGCCGCTGCACTTATAAGCTGTCTCAAACGGGGCCTTAAATAGTTGTGCATTTGCTATTATGTGCACATGCGTTGATAAATCCATTAATTTGATCATAATAATTAATATTGGATGTCATATGAATATATGTCTAAAGCTAGTCTTATTAAATAAATTATTTTCAAAATTAAGATAAATTAATTAACATATTAATTTAATAATAATGCATTTTATAATTTTTAATCTCATACATTGAGATTCTTTATTTCTATTTCCAATTAGCTATTTAAGCTAGATTTACGAACACAAATGTGAGAAAAAAAAATTAAATGTTAACGGAGCTTTAGATTTATTTTTTTATTTTTTTTTTAATTTCGATTGAATGTAAATTAAATTCTATTAATAATAGGCTTCCAAGGATCAAATTAACATAGAATCATAATAAAATTTTGGGGCAATCACAGGAGGGCCGTCCAAAACTTGCTAATTTACAAATCAACCAACCTCTTTCATTCAATTTTAAAGTTCTCACTCAAATAATAAAATTCAATGTATAACGCCGACCCATAGTTTCTTTTATACCAAATTCTCAATAGTTTAATCTTAAATACATGAGATTTTAAAAAAAAAATTTAATTTATAAATATATATAATTATCCCTAAAATTTTTAATATCAAAATATTTTCAATTAAAGTATTATATACTGAATTAATAAAATACTATTATTAGTATATTATTATTTACTATTTTAATTATATTAAAATTGTTTTAATATTTTATATTTCATAAGTAATCACTAAACTTTTTAAACCTGAGTTTTGACAAAAAAAAAAAACAAAACAAAAACGTAGATTTATTCATACAGCATTCTGAAGTCTTCGCTGGCCGAAAAAATATTACATCAGTATTTACGCACGTAGAAGTAACGTGCGTAGCCAATGAAATCACGCCACGAGACCCCGCGCGATAGAGAGAAAAAAACGGATCAGTAACACGGAGAATATTCCCTCCCGCGTTATTGATGTGTTATTCATGTGTTATTACGTGTTATTGATGTGTTATTGTGTTATTATAATAACAAGAATATTCTCAGGACAAAACAACACATGAAAAACACACAATAACACCTAAATAACACGGGAAATATTCCCGACAGAGAAAAAATGACGCA
>NW_018164444.1:13875142-13877058 GCF_001263595.1 Phalaenopsis equestris
TTTGTTTGAAATTTAATTTGTTTGAAATAAGCTCGTGTTTTAAATTGTTCGTGAAGTCACTGCTCGTGTTTTTTTCTTAACAAAGGACCCGAACACGAGCTGTTCGCGAACAACGAGCCAGTTTGACGTCCCTAATATTAATATATAGAAATAATATATTATACTAATTATATAACTTATATTATATAAACATGTTATATTAGTATATTAATAATATAGTATATTAATATATTGTTATTATTAATTTATTATATATTATAATTTATAAAATTTAATTTTTTTAAATATCATTATTTTTTATATATGATTATTTTAATTTATTTTATATTTCGAATAATAACGATTTGAACACGAACGAACACATCACTGTTCATGTTTGGTTCGTTTAACTAACCGAACGAAAAAAACTTATTCACGTTCGTCTCGTTTACTTATCGAACATGAAACGAACCGAACAAAGACTGTTCGCGAACAACGAGTTTTTTTGACAGCAAAATAATCTCTTTTGTATGTCAGTGGACCCCACTTTAATTTATTTAAAAAAATTATTGGATGTCACACGTGCACTGTCCGCACAGAATAATTGTTCGATAATTCTGATAGGGTCGGGATGGTTACAATAAACTGAAAATAAAAGGATTTTTATATTATGTAAATTTAATTTTTAATTTTTCGTAAATTATTATTCTCATGCACCTGAAAAAAAAAAGGATGATTTTCATAATAATAAAATTAGAAGTGAGTTTATCTTGATTTTTAATGATCTCTTTCAAAAATGATGATCAAATATTAGAAAAAAAAAATTGAAAGAAATTAAGACCCACCATTTTGGGATTACTTTTGTTTTTAGTTTTCTATTTTTCTTTTTTTTTATTTTTTTTATTTATTTATTTAAATTAAAGCTTGTTTGACTGTGGTGATTTTTTTTAAAAACATTCAAAATATTTTTAAGTGTTCGAGTGCTTTTAAAATAATGTGATTTATTTTTAAAAGTAAAAAATAAAACATATAAAAATTGTAGTAACCAATAAATGTAAAAATGAAAACAAAAGGAGATAACGAGAGATTTAACGAAATATTACCCATCATTGAAGACTACTAAGCTTATGATAGTTTATTTTCTAATAGTGAACAAAAATTCTCAAGTAAATAGCTATAATTCAGACTTCAAGTAATTTGTACATTCGAAAAATGACTTTTAAAATTTTAAAAATATTAAATAATATGTTAATATTTTTAGTTTTTCATAAGATATTATACTAATAAACTACTTCTGAAAATTGAATTATTATTAAATATTTATTTAAATTGATAGATCATTGACTTCTAATTATTCCATTTAATAAATACACAAATAAATGACACATAATAATATTTAATTAATATAAAGATTAGCCATTTCAACACTTAACTAATTTAGTATAGATTAATTTGTAATATAAATAATAAAAAGTTATTGTTGAATAAGAATTTTCTACTTTAATTTAAATCCTCCAAAAAAAGTGATTAGAAAATCAAAATAAAAGAAATAAAGATAAGAGAAAACATCAAATGAAAAATGTAAAATAGATGAAAAATAGAAAGCAAAATTTAAGAAAAAAAATGATTGAAAATAAGATTTGATGATTTTTATTTAAACTTATTACTTCACATTTATTTATTGGATAGTCAAAACTTAATGAAAATTTATTATTTATTTTATATTAAAAACATAGTGTTCTTATTAAGATTATTTAATATGATTAAGCTAAGGAACATTGCAATTTTCATTGATTAAAACTTATAAAAGTCAATTATCACACATTGAGAACTAAATAGTTAGAATTAACTAAGGGGGATATTAATAAAATTAGAAATTTAGAGAGTAATTAACTTCATTAAATCTTTCCTATATGTAGCATTTATGCGATATATAT
>NW_018164444.1:13880968-13906457 GCF_001263595.1 Phalaenopsis equestris
GATATATATATATATTAAAATATTATTCAAGGAATTTAAAGTTCTTAAGAAAATTTTTACTATCAAAAAATCTTTTTTAAGAAATTTAAAGTTAGAATTACTGGAGTAAAAATAATAGGTTAAGTTTGGTAGAATTTATTAAGTAGTTGAAACATATTAAATAAGTTTATTTTTTTATATATTTGTATTTTGTTTAATATTTTTTAAAATTTATTTATTTATCTTTCAAGGAATGAATGCAGCAGAATAATTTGTCTAGATGAAAAATGAAAATCACGAGTAACACCCCAATGTTATAATTATAACACCTCAGTGGCATAGCAATAGTGTCTAACATTATGAAGATAATGTATAGGTGTTAGGAGTGCAAAATAGAGACCAAAAAACCCATAGCTTGCCTCTTTTACACTATCATTCATCACTTAATGCCCTAGTATCCTGCTTATGGAGCCACAATGCTAAAATTTGTAAAAGATTAATCTTGAAATCTAGGAGATTGGGACCCATATGCCAAAAGCTTGTGCCCTAGCTCCCAAAAATAACATTATGAGGCTACCACACAACACTACCTCTCGACCAAAGGTGGTTGCCTTGTAGTTTTGACAATTCCTTTAGCAATTTGAGAGAAAACTCTATAAAAATGGGGTCGGGACAGAGTAATAGGGGAAGTTGTACAGTGTGGAGTGTGTTGTGAGAGTATAAGGTATATGCAAGTAGGAAAGTACTTTTATGAGGTTTAGAGTGAGAAAGGGATCTATGAGAGCATTTAAAAGAGTTTTGTGATGGAGCGAGAAAATTTCAAGAGAAGTGCATTCTAGATGTTTTCCTTTTCACTTTTTCAATAATTATATTTTAGATTTGTACATATTTGCTTTATGTTTGTGAAAATAATTTGGAAATAAGTTAGTAACTTCTTTGGATAGTGTTTGCTTGTGATTTTTATCAATCCAAGTTGTGTTTGTGGAATAATTGAATCATGTCAATGTGTTAGCCTTTTGCATTTTATTTGTCAATTTGGCTAGTTGGTTGTTAAATCCATCGAGTTCTAGAAATTTTGAAAAAAAAAACTAGAATAATAATTAGGTTAACACAATTCTCTAGTGGAATAGGCATGTTGCATTAGGGAGTTGCAATTCCTAGGATTTTTAATAAAGTTTAGAAAAATAAATCATAACATGAAACTCAAATCCACTTTAGTGTCAACAAGAATTAATGAGTAAATAATCCTCTATTGTCAACATAAGAATAGAACACTTAGATGATTGTGAACTAAGTAATCCACTAATTCAAAGGAGTTTTCTATCAAAACCTAAAAATCACTAATTATTTAGACTCTTTTACATTTCATAAATTTTATTTCTTATCTAAACTTAAAATTATTGAATAAACTTAAAAGCTAAATAGATTAGTACTTGATCTAGCCTAAGAATCGACTTGGTTTCTCATGGATCAACACTTTGACTCAAATTCTTATATTATTTGATCAACTCGTACACTTACCTGAAACGTATGCTACTTAATATTTATGAATCAACTTGATGAATTTTCTTTATTTTTGAAATTATTTAATAGTAAAGTATTCCAAGTTCTTGTATTAAATAACAACTTTTGAAAAGTTGTTCTTCTTAAAAAAGAAGATTTTTTGCAACATTATCAAAATACCTTTTAGTGACTTTCCAATATTATCGGCTACTCAAATCCTAAAATAAATTTTCTTGGCTATAATGCATAAATAGTGAAATCAAAGCATGCTACAAACTCAGGTTTTACACTCAATGCAATAGTGATTCATTACTTCATATTCTTTGATGAGATCATCCTGCATCCAAATGGAATAAATAGATGATTTGTTTTAAGTTTTTTTTTTTTTTTTTTTTTTGCCTATGCATCCAAGACAAAAATTTTTTTTTTTTTTTTTTGCCTATGCATCCAAGACAAAAAAAAAATTTTGAATTTAGATATCTTTTGACATAATGATGACCAGATCTCCAAAATTTGAACAAAACATGTTCCTTCCCAATTTTGTTCTTATAAATAATACGAGAGAAATGGAAGGTTTTTTTGGAAAACTTAATGACAAGAAAAGGCTATGAATAAATATTTTAATATGTATAAATAAGATTTAGAAATTTCAATTACATGTTAAATGTTTGGTATGGAATGCTAAGAAGACTCTATATTAGACTAACTTGGGCCAATTGGGAAGATATCTTTAGAAAAGTGGTTTAAAGCTAGATAAATGACTTGAAATACTTATGCATGGTTAGTTTAAGATGTGTACTTATGATCTAAAATTCATGGTTGGATTTAGATGGATCTATAAGGTTTTTGGGGGGTAGGTAATAAGATTAGGACTTAATATTCTCTATCTTGGTTAAGAGCTATGAGAAGGTGTTTGGATTGGTAGAGAGGCTTCGGTAGCTACTTTATTCATGTAAGAAGATGTTTATGATATAAGAAAATAGTAGTGAAGAGCTTAGAGTAGGTTTTATAAAAGGAGAATGAAGAGTTAATGGAAAAAATATAAATACTTATTCTCGCCCATAAAAAAGGCACACATTTGAAAATACCGAACATTAAAAAAAAGAGAAAATTCATACTTCAAATATCACACTCCAAAAATTAAAAAAATTAATACATACTCATCTTTTATAAGGATTGCATTGACCAAAATAATAAAATAAAATAAAATAAAAAAGAGATGAGAAAGGCTTTGGAGAGAAAGGTGGGTAGTCGTTAATGAAGGAAAGTTTCAACCACCTTCCTAAATTAATTATTTTTTATTGCGACGAGCCCATAAAAATCCAATATTTGATAATTCAAAAATATAGAAAATTTTGAAATATAAAATCTAATTATTTCTTCATGATTAGCTCTTATAATAAGCTTTGAATGGGCTTTTTCTTTGGAACTTGCTTGGGATCTTATAATTAGCCCTTTGGCTTTATTTGATTAATCTAAATGGTGTACTATATTAGTAATCTTGCACCCAACAATCCTAATTCAATTGCATATATATAAGCTTTGTAATCTTAATAGCTTAAACATATGGCTCAACATAATTCCCAAATAAGTCATTAAGGCACTTTCCCATGTAAGATTACTATCACTAAAATTGAGTACTCTAGACTATGAGCATAGGAGATCAACAAACTACTTATTAAAAACTTCATTTCTAACTCAAAAAGATGTATTCACAAGCAATAAAATACTAACTTAAAGCATATATAATCAATCTATTAAAAAGTTGAAGTTATGAAAATTTTGAAACTTGAAACTTAAATGAGGAGGTTTTAAAGATGTCATGGAATTAAATGCTACACAAAAGCTTTTTTTTGCCTTAATAAATTTTCAACAATAAAAAGGTTAACATACTTAAAAGCTTATAAACATAATAATGCCTTTTAAAATATAGAAAAGTTTTATCTATACAATTGTATCAACACCTCTTGATTTAAGAAAAATAAAGAAGAGCTTAGCTTATTCATAGAAATTGACATCCATTCTTTACACTATCAAGCAACTAAAATCAATTATTCCCTCCATTAAATTTGATAAGTCATTATTAAAATAACTATGATTATTGAAAGTATCAAACAGTTTGATAACTTTCAATATATGAAATTTTAGTGGAAGCCTAAAAACCTAAAAAAGATTCACATATATCATAATGATCAACACATTAAATGGGCAGTTATAGATAGCACATGAAACTAATAAAGTAAATTCTTAAGTAACCCTTCGAAGAATTCCAAGAGAATTAGAGCAACTATAGAAGGAATTGGTAAACACTAGCTATTGCGAGGTGTGGTATGCATGAGTTTGCTAGCTATTGAGAGCGTTATCGTGATTATAATATGTTGATGTGCTTCAAGGCTAATCAGTCTAAAATGATTCAGGTATTAAAAGTAAACAATATTTCAAATATTTCAACTTATATTACTTTCATGGATGGTTCTTTGTGTGTGAAAGAGATTCAGGTTGTGTATGTGGGAAATCATGGAATGCTTTCATTGTACGATGAGGATTCAGTGTTTTATAGAGAAAACTTGGCTTGATTATATGTTTGCATGCTTTCTTTTGTTTGTATCTTCAATCAATTTAATGAAAGTTGATGTGTGTTTCTACCTCATGTCTCGTAGCAAATTCTTTTCCATGCTCATGTGATGTAAGCATAGGGTTTTTCTTATTGCTTTCGCTCAGAGTTTATTTTTTCCCGAATACGTTTTTCCTGCCTTTATTTTCGTATGTTGATGTGTTAACCTTTTGATCGTCATTTTCTTCTAAGCTGATCAATTAGAAAGTTATAACTCCTTGTGATTTAGGATTTCTAACCATTGACAAGAATAACAAGTAGATTAACACATATTCATCTGGTAAAATAGACATATTGCCAGTAGGAGAGCACAACCGAGATGAGGGACTAGAGGATTCCTGAGAAATGGTGCATAGTTAAATCCTTCTTAATTGTAATATAATTTCCAACTGTTTTTATGACTTAGACATAAGCTGAGGGTGATTTTATTCTTGGTTGTCAACCATCACACAAAGGAACTCAAAAAAGATACAATATACCAGTGTCATAGGAGCATGGGCCTCATAACCACTTTCTATGAATTTTATACAGTTTTCTATATGTTTTAGGACTGTTTGCTCTTGCAAAACTGAACCTTCAAACAATACTTAGCAGTTTTATAAGTTAGAACTTCCCTTGTTAGAAAATTTGACAAGTTTCTTTGTGAAATTAATATGTGGACTCGAAATCTATATATATTTTTAGTTGACACATGCAATTGCGTGATTGACTAATTGCTTCACATCAATTTTAGGCATTAGTCACCAATCATGTAATGTTGTCTCCCATAAGCTATAATGTACACTTCACTAGTCATGAAATGTGTTTCCCACGAATTGCCCCTCCTGTCACCCTTCACCACAATGCATATCCCATGATGCCTTCTTATGAATTCTTCACACACACATACACACCATGGTCTTGCAATATCTTCTTTCATATGCTCTATTGCATATATTGTCAATCCCCCAATACATAGAGAATAAATATTCTCTTTCCCCACAATTTGAATTAGGTGTTTGAAACATAATCAAAACAAATTTTGAAACACTTTTATAATGATTTAAAGTTCTAAGAAACTTTCCCTGCAATTTGAATTAGGTGTTTGAAACATAATCAAAACAAATTTTGAATTAAACTTATTTAAACACTTTTATAATGATTTAAAGTTCTAAGAAACAAAACGAAAAAGTATTTTTTTTCTTGTTACTCATATTATTAGATATACAATGTATATATCTATATATATATATATATATATATACGCGCATACACACACACACATAAAAAATGTGTCAGCATGAATCTCAAGGAAATCCAGCAGCCAGCCATTAGAGAAGGTGATGGGCGAGCTAGGACCCCAGGAGCAATTCAAGAGTCCACATTTACTTGTCTGGCTTCTACTGGCCTGGAGAAATATAACTCTATGACGGATGGAAATCAACTATTCTCTTAAAGGGTCACAAGAACAAACCTCACACGAACATTCTGCCAGGATTCCTCATCCATGCGGGGCAGATGTTTGGAGCCACCCGAATCTTAAGCAGGCGATCGACTCCTCCTGGTCAACCCTTCAACCATGGTCGTCCAGATCTTAACTCGGTTGAACGCAACCTCAAGCTCCCAACCCATAGCCACCCAGATCATAACACAGTCAGACACCATTTCAGGCTCTTGACCTTAAAACTATACCAAAATATCCCCTATCATACCTACTTTACTAGGGGTATGGATGTAATCTCATGACCCTCATTCCTATACATAGGGGCTCGTTTCATGAATAAAGTTTACGCGATCTTACTGTTCCTTCTTGTGTTTACTTTGCTCTTTTTCTTCCTTTTGCGTTCTATTCCATAGATGTGACTCTCTGACATATTTGGATCTAACATTTATATAAATAAGGACTCATTCCATGAATAAAGTTTACGCGATCTTACTGTTCCTTCTCGTGTTTACTTTGCTCTTTTTCTTCATTTGGTGTTCTATTCCATAGGTGTGACTCTCTGACATATTTGGATCTAACATTTCTATAAATAAGGACTCGTTCCATGAATAAAGTTTTCGTGATTTTACAGTTCCTTGTTGTGCTTACTCTGCTCTTTTCCTCACTTTTGTGTTCTATTCCATAGATGTGGCTCTCAGACAAATTTGGATCTGACATCTTAAAACGTAAATATATACATAAAAAATGTGTCAACATGATCTCTAAGAAATCAAATAGCTAGCATAGAAGGTGTCGTGGCGGGCTGGTACCCACCGGGGGCAGTTCTATATTTTGTATTTACACGTCGAACTCAAAGGGTCATCCAGACGAACCTCACACGGATAATCCGCTAGGATTCCTCATCCAGGCCCTGACACCTTCCTATCAACCTTTCTGTCATAGCTTTATGGATCATAACCGAGTTGGACGCCTAGTTGGACGCCATGTAAAGCTCTCAACCCAAATCCACCCGGTTTATAACCCAGTCGAACGCTATTTCAGGCTCCAGGCCTTAACTCCAGGCCTTACAACTATATATTCCCAAAAATACCACTAACGTACCTACTTTATTAGGGGCACATATGTAATCTCACGACCTCCATTAGGGACTCAATTCAAGAATAAATGTTCACAATTTTGTTGTTCTTCATTGTGCTTTCTCTGTTCTTTTTCTTATATATGGCAACTATATATTCCCAAAAATACCACTAACGTACCTATTTTATTAGGGGCACATATGTAATCTCACGGCCCCCATTAGGGACTCAATTCAAGAATAAATGTTCGCAATTTTGTTATTCTTCATTGTGCTTTCTCTGTTCTTTTTTTTATATATGGTTGTTAAAGAGTAGCCTCCTGCTCAGCTCGTTTGAAATTATTTAGGTTGGTTCATGTTCAAAATTGCTCATAAATATTGAAAACTAACATGTTTAAATTAATTAAAAAATAAATATTGAGTGTTGCATTATATATAAATATATATAAAGTATTATATATATATATATATATATATATATATATAAAAATAGACAAACATAAATATATATGTATATATATTAAAATAGCCGAACATAATCGAGACAATGAACATTTTCTTACGGCGGCAATAAATTACCGAATGCTTTTCAGCCGCCAGCTTGCTTCACCAGGGGTTTACCTGTTTGACTTGCGGACTTACTCCGCCTTGCTCCGCACGTTATAGGCTCATGCTTAAATGGACGATACAGATCTTATTAGCATTTTCGATATTATGTTAAAGTTCAAGGCCATTTCGTAAGTCGTAGGAGTGCCAGCCAACGGGGTCGGTGGTGTTCGTACTTGCTGCCATCCTCATCTTCTTTTTAGGGCTCCCTCTCTTCCGGGTGAGGACTGAGGAGGCCTAGCTCTTCCTTGGCTTCTCCCAAACATCTGTTAAATTGGAACAAATTTGTCATTCTGGATAGTGATTTCCTTTTCGGGTGGCATCACTCATTGGAGCTGCATCGGTAAGGATTCTAGAGGGAGTCTGGTGATTGTTTTCTTGAACAATGGAGGCTGATCCTTGGAGCCGATTGTTTTCTGCTTCTTCGAAGCGACATCAGTTATGCCCGCAATCCAGATATGGTGAGGCCTCCTAACACTGATTATTGCCTTCTTTGTTACGTTTTAGGGATTTCGAGCTTTGAAGTTTGTTGTTGTGGTTCTTTTTGGGGATAGATCTCCACCTTGGCGCAGAAGAGGTTGATGGAATTGAAGACGACTCTTGTGCGGAATTTTTCTGCCCGTTTTGCTCTGAGTATTTCGATATCGGAGTGCTTTGTAGTCACATCGATGACGAGCATCCTCAGGAAGCTAATAGTGGGGTATGCTTTCTTTTCTGATTCGGAACATTTGCTGGCAGTTAGATTTTTAATCTTATAATTGCAGAAATTGTTTATACCTATTTAAATCCTGCAGGTATGTTATAGCGGGCTGATTTTTTGCATGTATTTTGTACCATCAGTAAGTTTTCAGTGTGTTTTGAGTTGTAGTCGTGTATAACGCACATCTGCGACACTTTCAATCTACTTCGAGTTATGAGATCAATCTTTCAAGATGGATGCGGCAATATGGTAATTAGTGTCGGTTGAAGAATGAAAAGGAGAATTTGATGGTTGTGTTTGCTGTCCTTGAAGAGTGGGATGATCTGGGCTTGAAGTAGAGAAGTGGTAAAGGTATAGGATAGAAGAGAGGAAGTGGGAAATGAAGTGGACTAGCTGATAATGGAGCTTTGTTTATTGAGGAGAGTTTTCAGTACGGGAAAATATATTAATGAAAGATGACATGCCTGGAGATGACAAGCTTACCATTTTTTTGGCTTTTTAACCTTTCTAACCTTTCTAGTTGGAAGCATTCCCAAGAAACACACATGAAGCAGAGCAAGGAGCAAATTTATTTAGAGAATAAAGTTGAATCTAAGAATAACACAGACATCCAAAGGTTCAAATGAAGTTGTAGTTATTGTGCTTGTAATAAAGTATATAGGATGGAGCTGTGTAGTTTGTCTTTGGAGAAGACAAGCAATTAATGAGATATGCGGCTGTTAGAAGTGCATCAAACTAAAAGAGGTGTGCATCAATGAAAAGTGTACACCTTTCTAGAGTATGGTGATGTTAACGTTCAACGACTCCATTTTTTAAAGAATCAAATACAGATAAAGCATGTCGGACTGATTTAGAAAAGTTTGAATTGAGTTATTGCATTATTTTCCTCCATCTGATCGAAGGATTTTTAATTGGTTGGTGGATTATTTCTCAACAATAGTTTTAAATTTAAGGAAGCAAGAGAGAGCTTCAGATTTACATCGCATAGGAAAAACCCAACAAAATCAAGATTAAAATCGATAAAAGAGATATAGTATTTAAATCCTAGAATGGAAGTTATAGGAGACTGACCCCATGCATCAGTGTAAATGTTTTCTAATAGAGTAGAACTATGAGCTTGGGATAAAGTAAACAATAAACAAAGACTTTTAGGATTTTGATTTGTATTACAAGTAGAATAAGTAAAAAATTTTTTGAGAGTTGGAATAACATATAACAATTTGAGTAGAATTGCAGTTGATGGATGGTCCAGATGGCGGTGCCAGTTTGTGGCTAATGCACACGAAAAATGTGGTAGGCAGATGTTTGGGTAGATGGTGGATCAGATTCAAGCCATTATGATTGGGGACTTGAAGAAATGTGTGATTAACCATATGGTCCTTTATGTGAAAACCATGAGCATCAAATAAAATAGAACAATGATTATCACGGGCTACTTTATAAATAGAATTAAGGTTATGAGAAAAATGTGGAACATGATAAGTAGGGTATAACTTGAGCTTACAACTTGGTGTAGCTAGAAGTCATTTTATTGTTATTGCAATTGGCATGTCTTGATCATTGCCTAACATTACCTGATCCGAGCCATTGTATGGGTTGGATTCGGGAAATCTGGTCTCTATCAGCAATTTAGTGTGAGGTGGCACCAGATTCAAATAGCCATTTTAGATTCTGCTCAGAGGAACTGACAGCATGGGTTTGCAGGGATGAAGAATTATATTATATATTTGTTCGATGCCAACAGTGGGTTGTTGAATGACCAAATTTTCATAAATTTGAACCAAATTTTCATAAATTTGATAGTCAACATCAGCTTTGGGAGTGTTTGGACCTCTCGTTCTATTGATACGGCCATGAGCTGAGTTAGAATAGTTTCCACGGCCTTTGAATCTACCTCTAATTGCAGCCAACGCGAGATTAGGGTCCTGCAAGGTAGAGAATTGAGCTGCTTGAGCTGTTTTAGTCACTGGGTTAGTTCTTCACTACATGAAAATGAATATAAATTATCCAAGATAATTGGTTGAAGCTATGTCTTGATGGTACTTTTAAATGCTTGATAACTGAGCGGTCTGCCATTTCGAGTGCATAGAATAATGTCTTTGGTATCTAGCGGAGCTCCAGTGGCAGCTACAAGATCAACCTTAGCTTTAATTTGAGAAAAACTCCTATGGACATAAGATGGAGCAATGAGACAAGCGTGGTTAGTGGATTGTAATCGGCATTCAGTGTTATGCAGATTTCAGCATAGGAATCAAAATTAAAAATATATGGCAGAATAAGTTGTGAAATGGTATAAGAAAGAGTTGATGCCAAATTTTGATCTATGAAGATCCAAAGGCTATTTTGTGGATTTGGAACAAATGAGCTATTTTTTGTGAGGATAGTGGCTGTCGATGGTGGAATAGAGCCATCTAAGTATTCTTAAAACCCGTTAGCTCGAAATAATTTGAGAAGTTCAGATTTACTGGTAGGAGAATTTTCAAGGGTTGGATGAATTTGGATAAAATTTTTAATATTGAGCATGACAACTTTTAACTGGGAGGAAATAGAATGACCAGCTGACTGCAATAAAAAACTAGTTTGAGGATTTATTGCTGAAGTGGCAGAGCTATCTATTTGGATAGAGGAAAGAGCATAGTATGGAAAACCAGGAACTAGAAGTGCAGTGAGTCGTACTGTAGGCTGAGGTGAATAAACTGTAAGGTATTTGATCTTATACTATGTAAACTCCTATGTTCAGCAGTCTACAGAATCACCAGCGAGAATTCATAATAGGAAACATCTGCAGTTACAGTAAGAGTTAGAAGGGAAATTGAATTTTTTTCTCTTCAATCATTCCAGCTTGTAAAAGCTTAGAGAATGAGACTGATAACAAAAGGTCAGAGTTTGTTATCATAACATGACAGGTGTACAGTCAGGATTGCAGCAGGACAACGAAATGAAAAGTGTTAGCAGATTGTGGTTGAATAATTACAATAGCTTGTCTGTTAGATGAATCTTTCAAGATTGATGTTGCATTTACCCAATCAACCGAGCCCCAATTTATTTACGTTGTTGCCTTGTCATGTGCTAGAAACAGGCTGATATGTGATACGGTAGAACTTGCTGGCTTCAATGCATGCTGTTTTCCTGGATTTCCTTGGATACAGTGGCCAACTTATGCACTTAATTATTTTTTTCTTTTTATGTGTGCAATACTATGTTCTTATTCCTCTCTTGATTAATATTTAAATTATGTTCCCCCTTCATATTATTTTTTATGCTAGTTTCAAGCTCTGTTTTTGTTTTTCTATCCAAATTGTTTTTATGGCATTTTTTTTAACTGCATAAAAGAATGGCATCGGGCTAATGTCCAGCTATTTCAGTTTTCAGTAATTTTGTGGCGTTTAGTTCCATTAAAGATTGATTATGATCATCATGCCTACTCATTTCTTCACCTTCTGCATCATCTTTATGTCATGGATTTTTATTCCTTTGTGAAGTAGTGATTATTAGTATAATATTATTTGGTTTGATATTGTGACACTGTTCTCTGATGCTATACTTTGTTCACAATGATGATTGATCCTTGAATGTGAAAGAGTTACATCTTTGAAAGCATTATTGGGAAGTTTCCCCAGATATCCTGATTTGCTTGTTTGGTTTGGCTTGTGTATTAATTTGTTGTCTATTCAACTTTTTTGAATGTTTAGTGGGAGCATTATTCATGAAGATGATGAATATGATTTTCTGAATTTGAATGCATTTTCTTGCTCGTCTAAAACACTTGATAGTTTGAATAGGTCATATACATATTCATGATTTCTATTTACCCTCTATCTTCTACCTCTCATCCTTTTTTATAATGTTTAAATTTTTTTTCCTGTATAGCTTGATATTTTTTCACACTAGAAACTTGAATGAGAATTAAAAATTTAATTTGTTGCACATTCAATGTATTTTTACACCACGGCAGTCACTTATAATTCATTTTTTCTTGTTTTTCTTCTTCATCATGAGTACAACCAATAACTATTAATGCTTCAATTAAGGGTTTTGGATTTATCATCTTCTATTTAAAACAATCTGCCTACTTCTGTGTTTTGATTGATTTTTTGTCAATCAATGTTAGAGTTTCAATGTTCTGAACTGGTGTGGTTCTTGTTTCTTTTGCAGATTTGTCCGATATGTGGATCAAGAGCTGGTGTGGATTTGGTTGGTCACCTTACAATGGAACATGGAAATTTCTTTAAGATATCCTTGCTGCTTTTTTTGGCCGATCCATTCTTATTGCAGGCTTAAAAACTTGTGTTTGTGCTTATTATGCGTATTTCTCTATTCATAAAGTTATTGGTATTTTTTGTATGAATTTAGCTTATGTTTTTTTTATATGATTTCTTAACTGGTAATTACATACATAAGAGTAGAAGGTTCCGGAGAGGCGCCTTGGGTTCTCATTCTACGCTTTCCCTCCTGAGAAAGGAACTGAGGGAAACTAATGCACAAGCCCTTCTTGGGGGTTGGTCCCATTCAAGTGCCCCTCTTTCTGCAGCACCAGATCCGTTGTTGTCATCATTGATTTACACATTACCTGTAGCTAATTCTTCAAATGACATGCCACCTGAACCTGAATCTCTGGATGAGGGAGCCTTTACTAGTGAACATTCAGAGAAAAAGGCTGTTGAAAGGTTTGAACTTTTTGACATATTAAACATTGGAATTTTTAATTCCATCTTTTTCTTGAATCTTGGTCTATATGTTTATTTTGCATAGTTATATGTGTCCCATTTGGTCAAATTGATCTTTTAGTTTTACTATTGCATTAGGTTCCGTTTTGAGAGCAATCTGAGATATTTGTGATCCTGGCATTGTCATGCTTGAATTTGTTCATGCTGTTTTTCTTTCTCCTTTTTTTTTTTAGCATCATTCGATTTCCTTGATATGTTATGATTGGGAGTTTTGGGCTATGATTTATTGTTTGAAAAAGTGTTAATTGATCAAGCTAATCAGAGATTATAGTTTAAGATTCTATTTATTTATTTACTTTGCAAAGATAAGAGTTCTTATACGAGAAGTAACTGATCTCAATAAAGAAAAGGGACATTTACATGCATACCACACAATTCTTTACCACACAATTCTTATGATACCACACAATTCTTATGTACATATCTAACACCTAAACTTTAATATTTACATTCATAACACTCAAATGATTACAATCACATCAAAAATATCACTCTTACTGACTTTGTAAAAGTCAAAATGCATTTTTTTATGCATAGGTTTTATAACACCAAGATGTTATAAATGTAAATTGACAAGAATTGTGTGGTACATTTGTAAATTTCCCTATCGAAAGTGATGATGAAAGTTCACAAAACACCTAGCTGCACTTAGATACCTCACCAAACCTAGTGAATTTAACCACAAACTAATGTCAAAGAAAAATATATGCATTTGTCATTATCTCCACATTTTGCTTGACCAAGCACATCAATAAAAGTGGCTTGCCAAATATCTACTTTCATTATGTAAGAGGTTTTAGGTAGGGCTGGAAACTGAATTACTTGGATAGATTGAATTTACTTTTTCTTTTCTATTATTATTATTATTATTGTGTGTGTGTGTAAGACTCGTCTGCAATGCTTTTAAATGGTTTTTTTTCTTAATAATCCTTCATATCACAATTTTGATATTTGTAAAAATCATGTAACAGAAAGCACCATGATTTTATCACTATAGTATAACACTTACTAATTAGTTTGTCAATCTCTATGAGAGTATTTATAGCTTTATTCATACACCAACGGCAATAACAACAACAACAACAAGTCTTTATCCCACTAAGTGGGGCCGGCTCTAGTTTTAGTGATAACTTTATCATTCATTCTCTCCATGCTCATTTTTATTATATTTGTATGGATTTGCATATGCCTGTGCAAAATGACTAATGAGCTATGTTTGAACCATGACTTAACTTGTCTTGTGAGCTTAACTCATTGGACATTCTCAAAAGAGAATATACATCTAAAGACTAGAACTCAAGTTCTTATTCAAAGATTGAACTAACTCATTTGACAATCTCAAAATAGAATTATTACTATAAACATTAGAATTCAAGTTTTTAACTCAAAAGAGTGAATATGTAGGAAATATTTGCTTTCTATTTTTTTTTTTTTTTTACTATTTTTTTATTGTTGCTATATTGACGTCCGGTTGTAGTGTTAAATAAACAAGGATTCTCATATTATGAACAAATGTGGGCAAAAAAGTTGGTTCATAAAATTAATTTTAGGATAAGATCTTGGAATATAGGCACTCTTGCAGGTAAATTAATGGAATTAGTAGATATTATGGTTCATAAGAAGATAAATTTCTTATGTATTCAATAAATTAAATGAGTTTGAGAAAAAACTAAGGAGATTGATAGCTTAGGTTTTAAGCTTTAGTTTTCACGCAGGAGTCACACTAGAAATAGTGTAGGTGTAATTAGAGATAAAAATTTAAATGATATTATTGTAAAAATAAATAGAATTAGAGATATAATTATAGTCCTAAAAATTTTTGTTAATACTATTATTAATGTTATTAAGTACCTATGTTTCTCAAGTAGGTTTAGATATAGGTTCAAAAGAAAAAATTTTGAAATGGCCTGAAAGAATTAATATAAATGATACATCTTGAAAAAATAATTTTTATTTGAGGGTATTTAAATAGTCATTTTGGTTGCGTGGTGGAAAATTTAGAAATATTCATGGTGGCTACGGATTTTGAGTAGTTGATGTAGAAGATATAATCATATTTGATTTTATTTTAGCTTATGATTTTTATATTACTAATATTTTATTTAAGAAAATAGATGAGCATATTATTACTCATAAGAATGGATTTAATAAAACACAAATGTATTATTTTCTTATGAGAAAGGTAGATCGTCAAGAATATAAAAATTGTAAGGCCATTTCAAGTGAAAATTTGAGTATTCAACATTGATTTTTAGTTATGAATTTTAAGATGAGTTGGAAAATAAAAAATGCAATGAGATATTGCTATAGAATTAGATAGGGGTACCTAAAAGACAACTAAAATTACTTTTTGTGTAAATTTCAAGATTTTGGATGTTCATGAAGAAGCTAATTTTATGTAGAAAAAGAAACAAGTACTATTAAAAAAGGTGTTCTTGGATAATAAAAAAATGGTTTTTCTAAATATAAATATTTGGTGGTGTGATCATAATGTGCAAGAAAAGATAAAATATAAAAGTTTTGTTTAAAAATTTGCTTAAATCCAAAACCTTAGAGAACTCTAAAAAATATAAGATGGCCTGTAGGGAGTCAAAGTGAATAATTTGTGATGCTGTGAATTTTGCTTTTAGTGATATTTATAATAGCTATATATTAAAGAGGGTGAAAGATATATGTAAATACTGTTAAAAAAATAAAAGTAAAGTAAAGATTTAATTCAAGTAAAGTGTATTAAAAAATGAAAATAAAAAAGCGCTTTTCTTAGAATAAGATATTTAAATTAGTTGGGTGAGTTATTTTGATAAACATTTTATTTAAGTTTTTGAAGTTATGATCATTCTTAGTGATTTTAATATTGTTAATAACAATAAAACTTTTTATTTTTACAGTCACATTAGCAAAAATGAAGTTAAGGAGGCTTTAAAGAAAATCAAAGGTGGAAAATTAGCAGGACTTGATGATATCCCAATGATATTGTGGTTTTCACAAAAAAAAATGAGTAAAGAAGCGGTTTGAAGTTCTATGGGAGGTGGGCTCCATTACTAGTCCGCTAGGATGGTCAACCAGGAACTCCTAAGGCTAGATCCTAGGTTCTAAGATTAGGAGGCTAAGACCTCACTAAAAATGAGGTCAACAAATGCGTCATACATATAAAATTATGGGATAGAGTAATTGAACATAGGTTAAGATGTGATGCGAAGATTTCTCATAATCAGTTTGGATTTATGTCGGGCAAGTCTATTATGGTAGTTATACATTTATTGAGAGGTTTGATGGAGAAGTATAGAGAGAATAAGCAGGATTTACATATGATTTTTATTGATTTAGAAAAAGCATACGATAAGGTTTAAGAGATTCTTTGGAGAGTTCTAGGAAAGAAAGGTGCTGATAAGGCTTGTATTCAAGTCATTAAAGATATGTGCACTAGAGATGTTACTTGTTTTCGAACAGGAGGATTGAGCAAGTAATTTTTTATTTCAGTTGGATTACATCAGGGATCGGAGTTATGCCCATATCCTTTTGCTTTAATTAAGGACGCACTTACTGGACATTTACAGGATGATGTACCATGGTGTATGCTTTTCGCTGATGATATCTTTCTTGTGGATAAGATTAGAGAAAGAGTTCATGATAAACTTAAATAATGAACTACATTAGAGTCTAAAGGCCTTCGTTTGAGTAGACTAAAACTAAAAACATGGAATACAATTTTAGTAGTAGTAGACCTAGTGGCAGAATGAGTAATCAAATCATTAAAAGGAATGAACATTTTAGATATCTCAGGCTATTGTTCAAAGTGATGGTGATATAGATGGGGATGTAATTAGTAGAATTCAAGTTGGATGGTTGAAGTGGAGGAATGCATCGAGCTTATTGTGTGATAGAAAAGTACCGCTTAGACTTAAAAGAAAATTTTATAAGATGTTGGTGAGACCTATAATGCTTTATGGCACAAGGTGTTGTTGGCCTATAAAAAAGAAGCATAGAATTAAGTTAAATGTTGCTGAGATGATAATGCTTTGATGGATGAGTGTCTTGACTCTTAGAGACAAAATGTGAAACGAATGTATACGTGAAATGGTTGGTGTAGTTCCAGTGGCAGATAAAATTAGGGAGAGTCGTCTTAAATAGTTTGGTCACATTGATCCGATTAGGAGAGTAGATGTTTTAGATTCAACTTATGTTACAAAAGGTAGAGGTAGACCTAAAGACTTGGCATGTTATATAAAAAACAATCCTAATTTACTAGAATTAAATGAAAATATGACCCTCAATAGGTCATGATAGAGAAAAAGGATACATGTAGCCAAACCCACTTAATGGGATAAAGGCTTTTGTTGTATTTTTTTTTATCCCGTTCATGTTCCATTTTTTATCTACCAAGTTTTCAGTGTTTCCAGGGTCAAATCCATTAATTCACTATCATCTTCTCTCTTTTGCATGAAGAATAACTGGTTGGTCAGCCTGCTAGAACCCATTGAATTGAGATTGAGCTTGAGCTTGATTACTTAGTGGTCAAACCTTAACCCTAAGCAAAGACTACTCTAGCTTGATTTTAACACATTTACACCTCTAGAACAACTAATGGTAGCGAAGACAACCAATCAAAAATTTTGTTAATTGAATTTTTTTTATTAATAAACCGAAGTAGCTAATTGTATGGTAATTAACTTGTCATATTTTGAATTATTTATCTTTTATGTTTTATTGAAAAAGGCTTAGCCTAAGCCAAGGCTGTTCTAGCTTTGATTTTAAGACACTCACTCCTCTAAGTCGACTAATATTTGCGAAGACAATCAATTAAACATTTTGTTGATTGAATTTTTTTTATTGATAAACCGAAGTGGCTAATTGTGTGGTAGTTGAAATGTCATATTTTGAATTATTCGTCTTTTGTTTTTTTATTGAAAAAGGCTTTTGTTTTGGTTTTAAAATATTTTCTGGGTATGTTACAATTTGTAGAATGATATAGTTTCGGGAAATTGATTAGCATTATTTTCTTTTAAGAAATATTTAGTATTATTTTTAAGAGATGCTAATTGCAAGAGCTCCCAGGTATGGAAACAGTTTATTTGCAAATTTAGAGATAATGCTGTTTGTAACAAATCCTCGTACCTTATGTTGATGAGAGCCCTATGCATTAGATATTCCTTTTTTATTTCTTTTATCAATTATTTAATATTATACCTACCAAGCTTCTTCTTTTTTTTTTCTTAGGACCACTTTTTTCTTTTTTTTTTTGGTATGAGATAATAATTCATAAGTGCGAGAAGTATGATGAGCGTTGGTTTAATATTTTACCTTTCCGTAGAACAGCATTGACATAGGTCAATCCTGGAGCTTAGATCTGTTAAAATTTACCAAATGAACTCTTTACATGCTTTTGCTTTGCAATTCATTTGGGATTTTATGTTAATATGTTTTGATATTTAACATCCATGATTCTTGCTATTTTACATATTGCGCATTCTTTTTTTTCATTAACAGAATAAAAGGATAAATCATGGCTTATGTTAATATCATATTATATATAGAAGGCCCAATTTAGTATTTGTATTTATAAAATAATAGCCAAAATGCACTTTTTGTTAACACTAATGGAAATTGTAATCGAATCTAATGGATGGTGTTAAAAATGAGGGTATTTAAGGAATTTAACTTCTAGATTTTTCATAAATCTAGTAGATAAATTTTGACAAAATTCGGGATTTTTTAAGAAAACTATCAATAATAATTGTTAAAATTTATAGATTTAATATCTATTCATTTCATCATAGAACTTTTGAAAATGAAGTCAGAGATTATAGGAATGCTATAGATAAACTATATGCCAAATAAGGCAAGTAGGATATTAGAATTGGAATCATTCTCTTGCCAGTTAATTTGAGCACTCCTGTAAATTGGACTCAAAGTAGAATTAAACTGAATTGTTTTGAACTATTTAAGTATCAACTGATTCCATCTGCAGGTGCAAATGTTAACTTTGTTCATTCAGTCTCACCTTAAAATCCATCTCAAAAATAATTTTTGGCAAGGTGACATTTCCTGTAGTCAGCATTGCCTAACCTCTTGTCTTCATCTTTCTAGATCTTTTCACCGTGGCTTTAATTTTGCCTTCATGAATAAGTAACTACACCAGTGGGAATCATTCTCAATGCTTTTCCATCATTGATCTTTGCCTTTCTTATTGCCTTATTCTCCCTCCAATCCTGATTCGTTATTATAACCTGTGTTAACGAGCATGGTCTGTCTCCCTGCATCTAGCACTGCTGAGATCTTAAGAATTGAATACCTTTTTCGTTTCGAGCGTTATTATATTTTCAACTAACTGAGCATCAATTTATGACAACATGACCATCTCTCTAACCACCTAGTATTTTCATTTACAATATTTTAAGTTCCCAGTATTTTTTTTTTCTTGGTCTGAACCGGTGTTTGATTGGCGGGCTCCATCTGGCATGATTTAAATCAGGTTTGGGTGCATTGTACTTGACTTGTTATAGGACCAATTCTATATATAATAGATGAACGGTTATGTTGACATGTAAATTTCAAATTGTTTTTCAATCTTTTCAATTTGGTAGGAGATGTTTGTAATAATAGGGAATATAACAAAGCAAATTCTTGTAAGTGGTTTAAGAGTATTTGATTGGTGACCATAGTTTTGAGTAAAAAATAAGTCAGGATTATGAAAATAGCTTATGTGAGAAACTGCTAGATCTTTTGACGTTACTCTGTAGTGGTGGCCGGCTAATCACTTTTCATTTTAGTTTGTGGAAGTTTCTGCTCTATGATTTTCTTTTTCACACTGTCGATTAATTTTTGCTGAATTAAGTTTAGTAACTATTTTTCTGAACTCTTGCTCTTGTAATTGTTGGTCAAAATCTTGAACCATGCTCATTCACAATTTATTGTCAGTTGGTGTTTTTTTCTGCACAGTTTTCTTATAAATCATGGCAAGCACAGGGAAATTTGTTGTTTTCATTAAGACTTGGTGCTAAATACCAAGTATCGTTTTTTGGCATGTAATTACTGGTTTTCTTTGTGTTTTGACGCGCATCTTGTTCTGCGAGCTAACAAATTATGTTTTCTGAACGTTATCCAGCTCCATACAATGTTTATCTGACAAGGAGCAGGAGGAAAGAATCCGGAAGTGTGATTTTGTTCAGGGGCTTGTCCTCTCCACAATATTTGAGGACATCGATTGAGTAGTGTTCCTAGTTCTTTCTGATGGTGGCTTACTTAATTAGCTTCAGCAAGACGTGATAATATCAGAACTGCAAATTGTAGCTATCTGCTGCTCATTGATCTCTTTCTTCGAGAAATAAGCGTTTTAGATGATGAGAGCTGTTATGTGTTTAAAGCTCTTTAGAAAGAGAAACATGTTATATTATGTGTTATATATGTTGTATTTTTACTATGAAACTTTAATAAAATCATCCTTTGAGCACGAGTTATCTGGCTCGTGGCTCGTGGCTTTCACTATTGCTGCTGTAAGGGTCCCTGTCATATCCTTATTAAATTAG
Source organism: Phalaenopsis equestris (assembly GCF_001263595.1). Taxonomy (NCBI): domain Eukaryota; kingdom Viridiplantae; phylum Streptophyta; class Magnoliopsida; order Asparagales; family Orchidaceae; genus Phalaenopsis; species Phalaenopsis equestris. Next base: position 13,901,122 of record NW_018164444.1, read on the forward strand.
TGCTGTGTGTGTGTTGGCTGATGAGGTGGTGTTTGATTTAAGGTGAAGTTCTCCTTCATCACTACTCTTTATGATTTAAAGCTCGTCTTATTTCACATTGTCATGACGAGCATACTTCGAGAGGATGATAATACATTTATATGCCATAATTTTGCAGGAGTGTATGACACTTGTTGATGCTCTTAGGGCCTGTGTTTGGCAAAAATTTTACATCTGGTTTGCGTCCGGAGTCTGGTAATAAGATGTCACGTGTTAAGTGAGCCCCACTCTTTTAAAAATTTACCCAACCAATGCATTATAATGGGATCCACCTGCCACATGGCAAGTTCCAGAAATAAAATTTTCTCCTGTGTGTTTTTTGTCAGACATTATTTTATTAAAATTATATGTACTATTTTTAGGATGTGTTAGGTTTTTGTTTTCTGTTTGTTTTATGGTAAACAGGAATTCTTTTTATTTACTGCACTTTGGAACTCTGATCGCACCACGTAACCAAAATGCAACGTCTCTAGATAGCCCTATTTCTTTTTTAATTCCATGATCTGCTAAATAAGCTAAAATAAAGACAAATCAAGTGCGATAAAGACATAAGTTTAGCCAAGAATTTAAGACAACACTCATGAACAAAACAAATAGAGAATGGGCATCATTTTATTAGAGGTCATGCTAGCAATGGTGTTTTATTTGAGGTCATGCTAGCCATGGTGAGATCCATATAGAATTTGTGAAGATAAATTCATAAGTAAGACATTTTTATAAAATAACTAGTACAAGAAAAATTTAGCACATTAAGACATGCTTAGTATGTTAGCTCCTAATAGAGATCCATATAGAATTTGTGAAGATAAATTCATAAAATTATAGACATTTTTATAAAATAATTAGTAGAAGAAAATTTTGGCACATTAAGACATGCTTGGTATGTTAGCTCCTAATGTTTAATCTAAAAATGAAATTTTATTTTTGATGATGTCAAAAGAGGAAGAAAAGTTATATGGTAAGAAGTATATGTTGGTGATAAATTTCATGCAAATGTTTAGTGAGAAAATTATGCTAAAAGGTTTTTCGATAAATTTCATGCAAATGTTTAGTGAGAAAATTATTACTTATTTCATGCACCAATAAAAGTGGAAGAAAAAAAAAATTTTCTACTACAATTATGCTAAAAGGTTTTTTTTTATGCTTTCATTGAAACTAAACTCAACATAAGTTTGTCATAAAAGAAAATGGGACATTGTTGACTTTATGAGGCTTATACTTTCAATTTTAATGATAAAAAATTTATGCTTAGATGATCTAATATATGAATTAAGTATTTCACATATATTGATTTTATGAATGTATAAATTAGAAATTGAATCAAGATTTAAGCATAGAATCCAAGATGGATCAAGATGGATCAAGATGAATAGAATAGAGGTTTATGTATGATATACATCTAGAAGAATCTTAGTAGATAATTAAGAATTTACTTGCATGGTGTGTTTTTGTTCGCAGTCAAAAAAATTCAATTAATATTTATGTATATTATTAGTTAAAAATAATAAAATTGAAATATACTTTAAATTTTTAATTATACTTTTCATAATTTGAATATTTTTTAAAAGCACTTCATACAAAGCATCAAATTTATCAAATTAACAAAATTGGATATTAAAAGTATTAAGTGTATTTTATTTCAGTATATTAAAATTTCTATTATACATTTTTTTATAAGTATGAGTTTTTAAATAGCTTATTCAACACTATTTGGATATAAATTAAGGCATTTAAGAATTGTCATAAAAATAAATAAATTTGTAGTTTTAACAATATCTACTTAAAAACATATATGGGTTTACTGGTTTTGGTATATGTGATTTGCTAGGTTACATGACTTTCTTTTTAATAGAATTGGATTTAATATGATTTTTTAAACATCATTTTTGTTCTGCAGAGCTGACTAGCCATTATACACTCACTTGGAGCAATTTAAATTATGACTTTTATTTTTAGTCTAGGAGATTATAGGTTTGGTGACTTTAAATGTCGACCATCTGATGATCTAGTTAGCAGTAGATATTTTAGATCCGTTAAATGTTAAGAATGGTAAAATAGATCTATGAAGACTTGGGCATATTGAATAAAAAAAATTATCTTATTGTATTAAAATTAGATGAAAAATGACACTCAATGGAGATAATGAAGAAAAATGATTCATGTACTTAGGGGGATAAAAGCTTTTTGTTATTGTTGTTGTTTTTTATTTTGTCTAGACATTAGAGAACCTTTTAGAACAAATAATTCCTAAATAAAAGTTAACTTTATTAATATTATACTATTATTTGATAAAATAATGTTATAATACAATTATGCATAAAAATTGGTTCAAAAGAACTCCTTGGCTATAATAGTACTAATTTTTTCTTGTAAATGTTGCTCTTGAATTTTAACAACTCTAGCATATACTCTCATCTTTCTTCTTTCTTTTAAGCAAAAATTTTAAGAAGAGAACTCCAAATTCTCATTCTAAGTGCTCCATATTTACAAGGTTATATTTCTTGATTTAAAAATTCTCAACACACTCAAACAATCAAACTCTTTTGAAGCCTTTGGGTTTGTTTTCTTTCTTTTAAATTTTTATTTATTGCTCTTATAATTTTCATATTTCTTAGAACCTTTATTTTTAGAAGATGTATATTTTGAGCATTATAGATTAAGTTTCATGTGATTAAATTTCTTCATCCATATAATTTATAAGCAACTTATTTTATTTTAATATATATTTACTTATAAACTTAATAAATATTAAGACTGAAAATTTAAAACAGTGAGCTTAATTCTTTCAACTTAAAATCATAGTAATATTATCTACATAAGCCAAAATATTAATTTATTTTAAAATGAGCAAAAATTTACATTCCTCGTTTGCAAGTTACATAAACCGAAATATTAATTGTTTTATAATGTGAAAAATTTACATTCCATTTGCAAGTTGTGAGGTGATTAGCGATACTTTGCAAATTTACCTTAAACTATTATGTTTCAAAATTGTTTTAGCTTGCATCATCCATAAAATATTGTCCTTTTTTAAGCCAATTTGCTTAATGAAAGTCCTTACATTTAGATAGGATTATGCTTTGTTGGTGTAAGGGAATTAGGTTGCAAGTAACATTTCTAGTTTGAAAAGGTGAGGTCTATTGGCAAACTTGGGATTTAGTAGACTGTTAGCCCAAGATTTGGCTAGTGTGGATGTATGCTTGGTAGATCAAACAACATAAAAATATTTTGTTTTGCTATTTTTTTTTATTTTTACATGCATTTGTGGTATATTGTTATGTACTTGCAAGATTTTATTATTTGTATTGGCTAATATTCATATAACATAGCAGTAAAGTAATACTAAATAATTTAATTAATAATTTTTTATTAAAACCTCTATTCACGCTTCTCTTTGGGTGTCACAATCATTCTACAATAAATTCTTAGGTCTAGTCAGAACTTAGTTTAGACATCTCATATTTATAGTCTTAAAAAAGCTAAATTCTATGGCACATTCCTTTTAATGAATTAGTTCATCTATATTATAATCAAGCTTCATATGCTTATTTCATGATATATTCACTTGAAAAATAAGGGTACTTTTTTATGACTAATAAGTCAAGGTATGATCATATTCTTAAAATATATCCTAACTTAGTATTTCTTAGAATTGCAATAACCTATCTTTAGGAAATCCTTGTCTACTTTTATCTATTAATTTTTGCTTTATTAGGTTCAAATGTCTTAGAACATTAATGTTTTTGGTCAAACATAAATCATGAAATTAAAATCATAGAAAAAAGAATTAAGGTGAAATCATAAAATTTCAATTTGAATCAAATTACAATTGAGAAACTAAAAATCTTAAAATTTAAGTCAAATCAAATCATATTGAATGAAATCAATTTTATAAGTATCTTCATGTGACGGTTCTTTTAGAACTTATTGATATCTTTAGTCACTTATTAATATCTTTAGTCAATGTCATGCAGTTTACTTTTGTTAGTGCATCATAGCTATTATGTATTTGTTAATAAACCCAATTTTTTTATGAGGTTAATAATTATGCATTTAATTTCAACTTAGACTTTAGGCTCCATTTCTAGTATAAGAATCTTTAGTAAGTTTCTTTAAATGATTTATAATGACCAGAATATCAACCTAACCTAAGTCAACCGACAATGACTTAGTGAGACTGCTTTAATAAAATTGAATTCTCTAATTTAATTTTATGCACCATCATTCAAGTATTGTACTGCTGCAACATAGTAGTGCCATCAATTGATGGAGTTAGTGCCAACAAATTGAGAGCTCAATGTTATCACATAACTATTGAGCACCGCACTGCATGTTGTCACATTGCTCCATCAAGATGCAACAGTGTCATGATCGACAAGGTAGTTTTTGCTCAGTGTTGAAGTGGACCTAAGGGGGTTATTGAGTGGGATGGAATAACTAGATGTCTTTTTGAATGCCATGGAACAAAAAAGATGGAGTGTAAACTATTAAGGAGAACTTAGTAAGTGTGTGTGTGAAGTGTGAGTGAGTGGAATGAGTACAAGTAAGGGAATGGTTATCTAACTTGTGCAAGGAGTGGATATGTACTTGATTGATATCTACTGTAAGAAAACATAATGTGGATTATAAAAAATTTAAGTATGCACAACTTCAATAAATTTTTATAAATTAAAAAACCTTTAAAATAGTCTTTTCATTTTCTTAGAAGTATTCTTTAAGTTTTTTAACCAACTGGATAAAATCTAGTTTGAAGTAGGACTGGTAATTAAATTGATTTGGCATCTGGATCCCTTTTCTTTTGGAACTAATCTTGTATTCAACCACTTACTTTCTCGATTGACATGTGCACTTTGGTGAACTGAGCTCATAACACATCAGGTTTTTGGCACTATTGTTGGGGAGTACAATGTTCAAAATTCAATGAATTTAATATTCATTTGGAAAAAAATATGTTTTAATTTAATTTTTTTCCTATAATTTGTTATAATTAAATTTTGTATTATAAAGTATTGTATAGCTTATTTTCTTATGAATTTCATAAATACATGCATATGTGAGATATGTTGATTATTGTTGCAACACCATTCATCCAACACTACAACAACATTTGATAGTGTTGTAGTGTTAGATTTACAGTGTTGCAGCACCATTCGTTTATTTTCTATTTAAAATGTAGAAATTCTTATTTTATTTAATATTATTACTCTATTTTCTGAGGCTTCCCTCTGTTGTCAAGACCATGGACTTCATCTGTATGGTCTCAATTGCTGGGCTGTCAGCTACCAATATTTCTTCAT
>NW_018164444.1:13906788-13908393 GCF_001263595.1 Phalaenopsis equestris
TGTGATGTACAATTATATGAAATCTACTGAGGATGATTGACTTATCTGAGGTTGTTAGTCGATGCTTCTGTTTGATGACTGCAACGTGTTATGGAAGAGTTAGAATAAAATCCACCAAAAGTTTTTGACCTATTTGAGGTTATTAGTCGAATCATTTGCTTGACAATCGTAGCATGTGATGGAAAGGATCGAATCAAGTCACACTGTGATCAATTAAGCCTAAAATGAGATGTCAAACATGCTCTGCATTTATCGAGTCTAAGCATAGTTCGCAATGAACCATAATTTTTCTTGGAAATTTGGTTGCAGCCACATTGAAGATTGATATTTAGCAACATGTTAGTTGCTACTTTTGAATTTGTTCTCCTGACGAGGGTATTTTCCACACTAGCTTCTAAAGCAGACCGTGTTTTGAACCTTAAATAGATTTGCTTCCTAATATGATTGAGGAAGAACCCCAATATTGTGGAGGGTGCTGAGAAAACATTATATGTCAAGCTGCCCCCAGCCTGAAAGCCGTTCTTGAAGACTTGATGCCTGAATGAAATGTGGGATGATTAACCCACTACAGTCATGTTATGGACGTTAACGTGGACAATATTTTGAGACATTAATGAAAGTTGCCTCTAGCCTAGAAGAAGTTATCATAGACTTGATGTCTGAATGAGATGTAGGAATATTACCCCACTACAATTATGGTTGGGACGTTGACATGAACGACCTTTCGAGATTGTAGTTAAGGTTGGCCCCTCTTATCTCAAAATGACTATTGCATAGAGCGTAATCAACTGCAATTAGAGGAAGACACTTGGACGGAGAAAGAGGAGGCTTGTTAGAAGTAGGCACTGTGCACTCCACCATAAAGTCGACAAGTAGTGGTGATTTAATGTTGGTCAAGATAGGAAGCAGATATTGAGCTCTCCCAACTCTACATATCGTTTAATTAATCTTCCCAATGCTTCTAACTTTAGCAGGATATTGCAATGTATACTTATTCTTGGTCTAATGTTCACTTCACTAACTTTTATGTTAGAAAAGGAGATCACAATTCCCCTATTGTTTCGATTTTCTCCGCTGTGAGGATTGATTGGTGTTTTTCGACATTATTTTTATGCTTTACCCTGAATTGATTGAATAACTCCTTGTACACGTAATGACCTCATGTGTAGTGCTTTGGGCCCTCAAAACAATGGACAAAGTTAGTGTAAGAGCGATTTGTTTCTCACACTAGCGACGAGTAGAATGGTCCTAGGTAGGGCCCCTTAAAGAAGACCCCCCCCCAGTAACTCCAAATCCACTCCCAGAATCTGGCAAATTCCCGAGATATGAGATTAATCCTTGATGATCCTCCTGTTTACCTTGAACTGCTTTATGAATAGTCCGACACACTCGTTAAAGGTGTTGTCAGTGCATGTCGAAAGAGAATAGAACCAGGTGCGAGATTGAGCATTGTGAGTGATCGGGAATACTTGACATAGAAGCACATCAGAAGCACACTGAATGTGCATGATGATTCAATAGTAGTTAAATGTTTGTAGGGGCCAGTCACCCTTTTATAGGCATCGATGGTTGGAAGCTTGAAGCCTGTTGGGATGGGGTGTTGGA
>NW_018164444.1:13908493-13908980 GCF_001263595.1 Phalaenopsis equestris
GCTATACCGGCTGCACGGCACCCGTGCACATGCTTTGAAGGCTTATCGGGGTCACGGTGGCAACCATTTCTGGAAGCAGGGGAAGCATCGGACAAGCGACGAAGCACTGCGAGGAACGGGCACGGGCCAAGCACATCGCGACCGACGGACACCGACGCATGCTCCCGACATAAGGCAAAGGCAAGGTGCAGACAACGGAACGGCTCGCCCACCCATCGCCACGTGCTCGGGCGACGGTGCCCCAAGGCATTCCCCTCTAATGTACGGGCAGGGCGTACGTGGAACTCGGGACACGGGGAGTTCCAAAATCCCCAAAAAGCTTACGTTTTTGGGAGCACCGCAGAGGCGCCCCGTGTCTGCCCGCAAGCGCCCCAAGGCATTCCCTTCTAATGTATGGGCAGTGCATACGTAGAACTCGGGATATGGAGACTTCCAAAATCTCCAAAAAGCTTACATTTTCGTGAGCCCGCGCGCCCGTCGCACCGCG
>NW_018164444.1:13909080-13913813 GCF_001263595.1 Phalaenopsis equestris
ATATATATATAATTCTCTACACAACTTTCTAATTACTTATTTTGTCCACCACGACTTTACAATTACCTTTTTAAGAAGTTGCATTAATCCCAAATCGACCCTAAATCAAACTAATTTTGATTCAAAGTTAGGGTTGTGTCTTTCCTTAAATTTTAATGATTGAATTAATTCCTAATTTTTTTCAAAAGAGCCAAAAGAGTCTAATCATGAGTTAAAATGGTCGAAAATTTGAGCCAATTTTGAGTTGGACAATTTGAATCAGATCAATGAGGCATTTTTTCTACACCCATAAAATAAGAATCAAAGGATATTCAAGCACCGCTAAAGACAGAAATTAAAAATTAATTTATACTATGATTAGGGTTGTAAATGAACCAACGCGCTTGATGAGCAGCTCGAACCCAGCTCGAATAATACTTCATTATGCTCATTGATATTAGTGAATAAGTTTCAATATTTTTTAAAACTCAAAGGTTAAATGAAATCTTTCATTAAAATAAGTTTAAATAATTTTGGAACTCGGTAGGGAGGGGCCTACCCTAAGAAGATTCGACCGGTCTTGCCTCCCTGCTCGACCAATACATCCCTGATGTTAAACTGGTTGGTTCCGCCCAAACAAGCCCCACATCAAGAAGTATCTCAAGCTCGATGTGACCGTAATCAATCCAGTCGAGTTGGCTTGCCAGCCAACTAGCCTTACCTCAACGTGCTCGAGCTCTAGCTCGTTTAATAAATCAGCTTGACTTTCAGCACGGGGCTCGATAAACTTGACCCACAAATTCCTCAATGAGTCTGATAGAGCCGGCATCCCTACTCAATATTATTAAGAAGTATTTTAGAGTCATTAAATGTAAATTAATAATAATAATAATTCCAAAAAATCTTTCATTCGCGTCAGTTTATTCCCACCTTCGCATTAAAGAATGGAATTTGATACTGGCTCTTTACCTTTATTCTTTGCTGATAAGAACTACTGCGACATTTATTGGGTTCCTGAAAAAGAACTTTTTTATGCAGAACAAAATAAGAAAAAAAATAAATAAAATTAAATGTCCATGGGAATGAACTGATAAAATTTTAATAACAATGATAAGCCATCAACAAATTTTCATCACCTGATGTAAATCTCGAGACTTGACACGAATCTCAATATAATTTTTGAGAAAAAACATTAAATTTATGATCAAACTGGCCGTTCTCACGAGACTAACGAAACAACGCTAAGATTGGTCTAATCCGAGTTCAATCAAAGCTTAAATCAAGCCATTAAATTGTTTTTGGAATCTTTTAGTGCAAAACTGGAATGTTAAATGTATTTTAAATCTGATAACCTCATAGTCAAATCGAGTGTCTCAACAAGACGAATCCAACGAGCCCAATATCACTCAATTTTTATATCATTAAAGTACTCAAATGTCCACAGAATAACGTCTGATCAAGCAAACCTCTCTGGGGCGTTCGAAGTTGTCTGGATTCCTTCATTGATTACAATGAGGCCTCTCACAGTCTCTATAAATAGAGTCTTACCTCCTTCATGAAGGGAGACATGAGAGATATACCTTGAACCAAAAGAAGGCCGAAGTTTGGAGTATTACTCTCATGCTCTACACTAAAGATCATGTGAACGTTGTCTGCTCCTATCGTCGTCGACCATCATCCACCACTACCAGCTGGCCGTTCTCGACAATTATAGACCATCACTTTCTCCTTGATGAAGCCCTTGTTGGAATCACAATGTACGCTGTGGAATCACATCGTACATTGCAAAATAGCAAAACATCCTGAACATTGTGCAATAACTCACTCTGAAGATGGCATAACAACCCACCCTGAAAATAATGCAATAACACACTTCGAAGATGATGTAACAACATATGTTGAAGGCGGTGCAAAAACACATCCTGAAGAAGTTAAACAACGCAACCCCGCACATGGTGACCCTCTTCAGACTCCTGAGGTTCTCACCTCACAACTGTCAACTACGGACGACGTCCCTACGACCTAAGTGTTTCATAACGACCGTGCCTCTTCATTGTTGCCTTAGCGACAAATGGAAATTATCCAATGTGAACAACTACAACATATGTGGCTTGTAGACCGTGCAAATCTCAACTCTGACCTTTGCAATCTATGAAAGTTATCATAGCTCGTGCATCCCTCAACTTTGGACTCTATAGCCTACTAACACTATTATAGGTCATGTAGCTCTCAACATTGGCTTTTGTGGACTACGAGGGTTACCATAGCTCTTACAAATTTCAAATTTGGCTTCTACGACCTACGTATGCTATCACAACTCGTGCAACTCCCTACTCCGGCCTCTAAGGCCTACAAATGCTATCTTAGCTTATGCAGCTCCCAATTCTAGCCTCGGTGATCTACAAACATTACCTTAGCACATGCAACTCACAACTCTCACTTTTGTTGTCTATGAATGCTATCTTAGCTCATGCAGCTCCCAACTCTGGCTTCAATGGATTCCAGATGTTTTCACATTTCATGCAGCTCCCTACTTTAGCCTTTAGTGCTTATGGACATTATCACATCTCATGCAGCTTTTAGATTGACCTCCACGACCTACAGACATTATCATATTTCATGCTTCTCCCAACTCCAGTCTCCGCGGCCTACAAACATTATTACAACTCATCATTTCAGCTTATATGACCAACTACGACTTACACTGCTCGCAGATTTTATAGCTCCACACTTCAGCCTCTATGGCCAACAGAAGTTATTGCATGTCACCATTATGGCTTATATGACTAAATACGATTTACATGGCTCACAACTCTTGCAGCTCCCTAGTACGGGCTCTGAGGCCAACTGACGCTCCTGAAGCAACCATTTATGTCCCAAAAGACCAACTACTACGCTAGATTTCAACTATAACCTACACAACAAGTTACTCTTACAGACACCCTCTACAAAATTCTCAATGGAGTATTGTCTCTATATCAATCGACTATGACTTTTGCAGTCTACTTTCATCGAGAATTTCATTCATTACAACCAATTTATAACTATCATTGATGAACTATTATTATACAATTTTATAACTTATTATTTTTAATTCAGGAGAAGAGTGAACATATGTACTCACAATTACATGATGGATTATTTAAATTGGGTTAGGTCCTAAGATTTTTTCTCTTTTTTGGGATCTTCCACATAAAAAGTGAAGGTGTCTCCTCATGCTTGCTATTATTATTTTATCCATGTTTGTTGGATATGTGTACAATGCTGATATGACAAATATTCACTCTACATCCACTAATCTTCCGACATGCAACAAATCGGCACCGTCTGTAAGAATGAAGTCTCGTTTGGCACAATATTCAAGTATGAGATGTTGAGCCTATGGTTCATTTTCCAATGATATACATCATTCAACTGGCGAAGGAACCTCATTTGCATCTCTTATGGATCATTTCAGAAGTATTTTTTTATGTAAGGGGCAACCTTCACTGTAGTCTTGCAATGTCATTCATATCAATGTCCTGGGCATGATTCTAGTGGGGTAGTTTTCCGGCATTCTATTCAGACTTAAATTCTATGACAAATTCTTCGAGTCTGGGGACAATCTTCACTACAATCATAAAAGATCACTCACATTAATGTCTTGGACATGACTGTGGTGAGGTAGTCATCCCCAGTTCTATTCAAATATCAAGTCTTCGAGAAATGCTTCTAGACTGAGGGGAGGCTGAGGAAATGAATAAACTGGCCATCTTGATAATATAAAATTTTCCGAATATTATTTTTAAAAAAGTTAAATTTAAACTGACCATCTTGATAATATAAACTAAACTCAAAAGAACATATATATATTTTTCTTTTTAGTGAACATAATTTTTTTTCTCTGTTAATTAGTTAAATTAAAATATCTTCAACACTATTTTGTATTATTCTTATAGAAATATCAATATCCAATAGTATCAAATTATAAAAGAACACAAAAACAAAACCCTCAACATATATCTGCCTATATAAAGAGCACTATGGGCACACAAATACTAAGGCCAAGCTCTAAAACTCTCTCATGGCTCCACCAACAACTCACATATCCTCTTCAGACCTCAACGGCCTCAGCTCCATCCACAACCTGCTAACAACATTCAAATACTTCGACTCAAACTCCGACGGCCTCATCACCATCAACGAGCTCGAGGCCATCATCGAATCGCTCGGCTTCAGCTCCGTCGACACCGCCGTAACTAATGAGGCTGCGGAGATGATGAAGCAAGGTGACACGGATGGCGACGGAATGCTAAGTTCTGAGGATTTCATTGGCTTGATGGCCGGACAAATGGAAGTTGGAGAGCTGGCCGAGCTACTAAAAGCTGCTTATCCGGCGATCGCCGGAGCTGGAGAGGAGGAGGTGAGGGGGGAGGAGCTCTACGAGGTGTTGAGTACCATGGGGAGTGTTGTGAGTATGGATGATTGCATGGATATTATTGCGTCTATGGATGGAGATGGAGATGGAGCTGTTTGTGTTGATGACTTGAAACTGGTTGTTCAAGCTCTATCTTATACTTGATTAAATAAATAAATAAATGAGTTATATGTGTGTGTGAGTCTATATATATGAGAGTGTGATTGATGTGTTATTATATACCAATAATTAATTAAAATAAGGTAGTATAATATTATCTTGTTTCATAGCCAGCCAGTACTATTTCAAATGTCTTCAGCTTCTCTCTCTCTCTCTCTCTCTCTCCTCCTCGTGCATC
>NW_018164444.1:13913823-13927139 GCF_001263595.1 Phalaenopsis equestris
TCTCTCTCTATATATATATATATATATATATATATCTGTGTGTGTAGCGTTTTTTAGCTCTTTGGTTGGTAGCTGCAAAGTCAGTACTAAGTCCTCCGGGGTGTCGGGAGTACGAACCCGCCTATGTGCGGATAAGTCGAGCGGTTAGATACATGAGATTGGTTGGGGCCTCCTATCATAATGTCTCTATGACAAATTTTTTGAATGACAATTTTTTTGAATAATAATATATCCTATCGCCTTATTCATACAGTGATCTCCTTATTTTCAAGGAAAATGATATAATATAGTGATATCACAAATTTATCTCTACTTTAATTTAGTTGTACAAGATATTATAAGTATTTTACATACATGAGTCTATCGCTCGGCTGCTCTCTGGCATGGTCGGTTCAGCTAAGCCGGTGTTGTTGGTCGGCTGAGCTTGATTAGCTTCGGGTTGGAGGACTGATTTGGTCAGCTACGCTTTTTTGATTTGTTGATATTGTCTGGCTGGCAGATCTTGATCCCTGGATGAGGGTTTCCAATTGGTGGCGCGAGACTAGGCTATCGAGTAGAGCGTGAGTCATTGTAACTCGATCGGTAGATCATTCCTCAACAAGGAGAGCTTGTTGGATGAATATAAGACTATTATATTTTTAATTACCGGTCCCTCATGAGAAGACTGGGGGGCGTCCGTAGAATGGTTGGTGATAGCGAGGAATTAGATTCTTTCCTCGAGTCGAATCTACAGGAAGGTAAGTCGATGTCTTTGGTCAGCTTTCTTACAGTGCTAAGTTTGAATGCTTATCCGTCTTGATTTTGTCTGATTGGTTTTGATCCAATTCGTTTGGTCATTTGGTCAACCTTCTCCTTTGGCTCGAACGGCTTCGGCCGATCGGATAAGTGGACCTGCTTTGTTGTACTTAATCTCTTTTGTACAGTTGATTTACCTCGGGATCTGTGTTGACACAATTTTAATGTATAATAAATATTATTTTATCGAATTAAACGGTTGTGAGTTTTTTTTACTAGATGGGTGTGTTAAAAAAAAGGAAATTTACATACATACTACAATATTCTTATGTAGCTGTGAATGTCTAACACTTAAATTAATAATAATGATATTTTTGATATAATATCAAAAATTTGAGTGGCATGTATGTAAATATGAAGTTTAGGTGTTAGATATGGTTTAGGTGTTAGATATGTAAATGTTAGATATGTAAATATATAAGAAATGTGTGATATATATGTGAGATATTCAGGTCAGGCTAATATTCAGACAAAATAAGTTCTATAATCTATTTATTGATTAAAAAGTTTAAATTAAATTATGTTTAATAATTAAATGAAAGTTTAATCTTGCTTATTTTATTACAAATATAATATCATAGAATTCATCCTTATATAATTTGATTATACGTTGCCACATAATTAAGATATATTTATGTTTAAAAAAAAGGTAACCTTATAAAAATATAAAAATAATAAATATATATATGAGCTCTAGCTCGGTTAATAGATGAGCTTGACTTTGAGCACGGGGTTCGATAAACTTGTCCCACAAACTCGTTATTGAGTCGTGCTAGAGCCGGCTCGCCTCTATTACACCCCTGCTCAATATTAATAAGAAGCAATTTTAGAGTCATTAACAATAAAATAATAATAATAATAATAATTCAACCAAATCTTTTTCAAAAAAAAAAAAAAGAAAAAAAAAAGAGAAAGAAAAACTTACTTATTTAAACTCCCACCTTCGCATTAAAGAATGGAACTTGATGCTCGATCTTTATCTTTATTCTTTGCTGATAAGAACTATTGCGATATTTATTCGGTCCCTGAAAAGAATTTGTTTTTATACATAACAAAATAAGAAAAAAAATTAAAATTAAATTATGTAAATAGATGCCTCATTTGAATAAGCTTATTAAATTATAATATCAATGATATCCCATCAACAACAAATTTTCATTAAGTGATTTGAGACGTGACACGGATCTTGATGTAATTTTTGAGAAAACATTCAAACTTTGATTTCCAGAAATTTGAAATCCGTAAATTTATAATCAATTTGATCGGTCTGACGAGACGGACCCAACAACGTTAAGATTGGTCTAATCCAAGTCGACTCAAGGCTAAATCGAGCCATTAAAACCATTTTTGGAATCTTCTAGTGCACAATTGGAATGTTAAATGGATTTCAAGTATTAGAAGCTTGTATTCAAATCAAGTGTCTCCAGAAGATGAATTCAACGAGCATAATATCACTCAATTTCAATATCATTAATGCACTCAAATGTCCACAGAATGACGTCTGATCAATGGAACCTCTTTGGAGCGTCCGAATGAGTCGTCTGGATTCCTTCCTTAATTAAAAGGAGGCTTCTCACAGACTCTATAAATAGATTTTTACATTCTTCAAGAAAAGAGCTCTGAGAGATTGACATTGAACTAAAAGAAGACCAAAGTTTTAAGGAGTATAACTCTCGTGCTCTACACTGAATATCCTATTAATGTTGTTCGCTTCTATCACTGCCGACCACCGTCCACCACTACCCGTTGGTCGCTGTCAACAATTATCGACCATCACTTCCTCCTTGATGAAGTCCTTGTTGGAATCACAATGTACGTTGCAGAATCACGTCGTACATTGCAAAACAACAAAACGTCATGAACATTGTGATAGAACTCAATAAGAAGATGGTATAACAATTCACCCTGAAAATAGTGCAATAACACACCTTGAAGATGACGTAACAACATATCTTGAAGGCGGTGCAAAAACACATTCTTAAGATGGTATAACAACGCAACTCTGCATATGGTGACCCTCTTCAGATTCCTGAGGTTCTCTCCTCACAGCTCTCTCCTATGGTCTACAACCCTACGACCTACATGGTTCATAATAATTGTGCCTCTTCATTATTGCCTTCGCGACCAATGGACACTATCCCATGTGAACAACTATAGCATAAGTGTCTTGCAGCTCTTGAAAATTCTGATTCTGGCCTTTGCAATCTACGGAAGTTATCACAGCTTGTGCAGACTCAACTTTGGCCACTACAGCATACTGACAGCATCATAGCTCGTTTAGCTCCCAAATTAGGCCTCTGCAGCCTACATATCTTATCACAACTCATATAGATTTCAAATTTTACCTCTACGACCTATGGATTCTATCACAACTCATGCAACTCCCTACTCCTGCCTCTGAGGCCTACAAAGGTTATCTCAGCCATGCAGCTCCCAATTCTAGCCTCTGCGATCTACTGACATTATCTTAGCTCATGTAGCTCCTAACTTCTGTGGCCTATGAAAGTTATCTTTGCTCTTGCAGCTCCCAACTATGGCTTCAATGGCCTACAGATGTTTTCACATTTCATGCAGCTCTCTACTGCAGTCTTTGCAACTTATGGACATTATTGCATCCCATGCAGTTCCCAAATTGACCTCTATGGCTTACAGACATTATCATAGTTCATGCTTCTCCCAAATCCAGCCTCTCTGATCTACAGACATTATTACAGCTCACCACTACAGTTTATATGACCAACTACAACCTACACAACTCACAGATCATACAGCTCCCCACTTTGGCCTTTATGACCTACAAAAGTTATTACATGTCACCATTATGGCCTATATGACTAAATACGACTTACATGGCTCACGTCTCTTACAAATCTCTAATAGGGCTTATAAGGCCAACCAACCCTTCTGAAGCAATTATCTATGATCCACATGGACAATTATTACCATAGATTTCAAATACAACTTATACGACAAGTTAGCGCTACAGACATCGTCCACAACATTCTGGACGGAGTACTCTCTCCATGCCATCAAATAAATGGCAAGCCCATCTTCGGATGGTATCGGCAGTTTCTCCTCAAAATTTTAGTACTTTCATTGACTTTTAGAGAGAAGATTTTCCACGTATTGGTATCTCAACAACACAAGAAATCTCCTCTAGAAAATACCATAACGATTCAAATACAAGATTTTCTTAATGCTGTTTTTAACAAATTTACATTTAAAATGAGCATCTTGATAATATATACAAAACTTAAAAGAACATATAAAAAATGTTTTTTTTCTTTTTAGTGAACATAGCTTTTCTCCCCTGTTGATTATTTAAATTAAAATATCTTCAACACTATTTAGTGTTAATCTTATAAAAATATCAATATCCAATAGTATCAAATTATATAAAAAAAAATACAAAAACAAAATCCTTAACATATAGCTGCCTATATAAAGAGCGCTTTGGGCACACAAATACTATTTTGTCTCGATTCTTATTTTTCTTCACCATAATTTCTCAACTAATTGGTATCAGAGCGGGTTCTAGGGCGAAGGAATCAGCGCAGGAAGAAGATTGAGAAAGAAGTTTGGCTAGGGCTTTAGAATTCGACGAACTGCAACAGTTCAGCGACAAAGACAATTTTTCGTCGGTTTTGATTGCAAATAATTGGAGTACGCGCGACCGAGACGATCATTCACGAACATGCGCGAAGCAGTTCAGCGGTGAAGGGAACTTTCGGCGCGAACACCAATTCAACGGTGTAGCCGCAGAGGAACGGGGAGGTGGCAGAAGCAGCAATCGAGGGAGAAGAATGAATATTCCTTCGTAATTCCTGTGGCGAGGTGTTTGTGGCAAAGGCAGCGTTCTAGTTTGTAGAGGAGGTAACGACAGAAGGAGACAAGGTCTCTGCGAACTCGACAACAGAAGACTTGTAGCGGCGGCGGGAAGGAGTTCGGCAAGGTGGAGTTCGCGCATTCAGGCTCCTTCTGCGACAGCCAGAGGAGTTCTATTCTTCGAAAGCCAGCGGGGCTTCGAGGCGTGATAGTTCATGAATCTTCTTGGCGTTAGGCGAGGTGGAGTTCGCGAACAGAAGTTCACGTGCATTTACCACAAACAGGAGTGTCAATTTGCGAACAGAGGAGTTCGGACTGCGGAGTTCGCAAATTTGTCGCAGGAGGAGTTGCAACAGTAGAGTTTGGTTGTGGCATTCACACAAACAGGAAAGGGCTTCAGGCAAGGTGTTTGCAGTAGTTCGACTGAATTCTTTTTTTGTGCAAACAAGAAAATTTTGTTGTAGGATTAATTTCAAATAGCAATGTTTAGTGCAAAATTCGAGATAGTGAAGTTCGATGAAACCGGGAACTTCAGATTGTAGCAAACAAGAGTGAAAGATTTTTTGGCACAATAAGGAATTTTGAAGGCTTTGCGAGCTACGAAACCTGATAATATGAAAGATGAAGATTGAGAAGAATTGCAACTACAAGCAGCAGATACCATACGTTTATGTCTGGCAAATGAGATTATGTATCATGTTATGAATTTGAAATCTCCATGAGAAGTATGGAAGAAACTGGAATCTCAGTTTATGTCCAAATCTCTAACAAATAAACTCTATTTGAAGCAAAGACTATATGAGCTGAAGATGCAGGCAGACACTGATATGACGCAACATTTATATGTAATCAATCAAATAATCAGATATCTGACACAACTTGATGTGAGTATTGAAGATGAAGACCAAACAATGATTTTGTTGTGTTCATTGTCTTCTTCCTATGAACATCTGGTGACTACTCTTACATATGAGAAAGAATCAATCAAAATTGATGAGATTACAGCAGCATTGCTGGCTTACAACCAGCGGAAGCAGAATGCAGGGGAAAACTCTCATGGTAAGGTGGTTAATATGTAAATATCAATGTTTCGGTGAGTGATTAATTTGTAAATATTAATGTATCGGTTGGTTTGCATGTAATCATTCCTAAAATAAAAAATATTATTATTGCTAGAAGAACATGAATAGAATATATTAAACTGCAAGTAATTAAAAGTATGACAAAGTGTTGCTCACCTCATCTTTTGTATCCTCCAATAACCTGTTTGGACATAAGAGAAGCCATGTTAAGCTGGTGGTAAGCAAGCATTAATATGAATTCTTTTTAAAGCATTGATATGAATTTTTATTGATTAAAATCAGAAAAAAAAAGTGAAGAATATTTGGTTTAGAATCAAGGAAGAATTGCAAAAAATATTGCATCTGGAGTTTGAATATAAAGCTGCTTCCGAACAACAAACATGATTTACCGGGAGGAAAAAAAAAAACCTCCAGTGGATCTCGTTCGTTGTCCGGTCGTAGCTTTCCGTCTGGACTCCAGACGCAATATTTTCTCGAAGAATTGACAGCAATAAAAGAGGAAAGAAAAGCGAAGGTATGGGTTTTAAAGTTTTGTGTTAGAGACAATTATTTTATGTAAGGAAAAATGTAATGTTTACTTTATAGATTATTTAGTACGCTTCTCTGAACATTAACATCAGATATTTGCATAATAATTTAGTGCATAATAAAGAGATAATTAATTATTCACTAAGTTGTTGTAAATTTAACATATTATTTAACTATTTTTATTATGACAAGCTCTGCTAGTCTAATATAAGTGATATGAAAAAGTTTGTTTACATGAGGAAAAACTATTGAAAATAGATAGTATATTATTTGGGTTTACATGTTTTGTCACTTTTATTATATAACTTGTATTGTCGTATCACTTTAGATAATCTTATATATTTTTTTAGTTGAAGTGTATTTGTGGCTTGCGAATTAGTGGCTCTTTTCTAGTTAAATGTTATTGTGAAGTATTATTACTAATTAGAAATATTACTTTCATCATCTGACCGTCCGATCTCACTTTGTGGTTAACTCCACGCCCCTGAGTCGATTGTGATAGCTATATATCTTAACTTTTGTTCAAATACAATTGTTGAACACTAAGTGCTTAGTATATTAATAATTTAGTTTGAAATTTGAGAAAATTTATCACCGTTGATTTCAAGCAATTAGTGTTTGTGGTTTGGGTGGGACCCAATAAAAATCTCATAATTCCATTGAGTGTGTCTTGAGTTATCTTCGACTGTAATTTACTTAACCGAAAGATGTAGTCAATCGAATCAAACTGAATGATCATTATCAACAGTCATAAGTTGTCTTTCAAGCAGATTTTATATGCACAAAGAGAATTTTTATCTAAGAAGATAAATTCAAATCATCCTTCACTAACAAAGAGATAGTATCAAATGAAGCATGTCTTTATGATTTCTTTAAAATATCTCACACTATTAAGAACGTGCACCATGCCCTCAGTTGTGTCGCCCAAGCGAATCTCTTATTAGTTAGTTGAATTTTTTGTCTAAGATGATAGGTTTAAATTATCCTTAACTAACGAATAGCTAATTTCAGATGAAGAATGTCACTATGATTACTCTTAAAATATCTCACGCTAGTAACGATATGCATCATGTCTTCTATTGTATTATTTAATCACTAAATATCACCATAAAAATAATAACCACAACCAAGCTTTCCAAGTGACTACTTTGTCATGAAATGATGACATTGTAAAGCAAGGCTATTAGAGAACATATGATCTCTTATTGAAATCCATATGATTTCCAATGGCTCCGCATCACAAAATTTATGATTATCTTTCTTAAATCTCGAAATTTTGACCTAGAAAGAATAATTCATTCTCTCCATGAAACACCAAAAAGTGATCTAGACAAAAAAAAAACTAATGCATATATTATAAGCAATAAAGGTGATGTCTTGTGGCATAACATTGCATGAATATAAGAGAAGTTCAACTTTCAAATTAACATGTTGAGTTTGTTTCTTACAAACTCACACCATTGATCATATCATTTTTAGATTACTGGTTGGGTATCATTGAGACAAGTTATTTTTTCATCCTTCAGTATCCTAGGAAGTTGACAAAGTGGTTAAATCATTATGTTTGATTTTTTAACATCTTTTAATAGTTAATTTTTAATAAAATTTTGGTGGATAACATATTTGGGTGTCTTTGGCTTTTAGATATTAAAATCATTTATATTGAAACATAATTATTAATACAAAACCCATTTATCTTCATTGAATTATTGTTATATTAGCCAAACTGGCCTCATCTTTATGAGGATATTTTCTAAAGCACGATCGGAGGGATATAACCCCAGTTGATTTGAAGACTTCTGGAGATGACCAGGCGACTAGGTTCGTGTTGCTCAATATTTCAAACTGTTAGGTTGTACCACAATAGCATTCACAATGAAGAGACAAGTACTTTCAAGGTATGAAATTCAATAGTATGTGCACTGTCAATGGATCAACTTCGACGTACAACAATTATGCTTCAAAAGTCTCTCATCTATGTTAAGCTCAGACATCACGTGAGCTTGTGAAATTGCATCATGCTCAATCTTTGACGCCTTAGAGCTAAAATTGGTCGTGGACAAAATAAAAAAATCCATTTTTTTTCTTTTCACCACAATATTAAGTTAAGGAGAAGAATTATTAAAATTGACTCAATATTATAATGTTTAGTATAATTTAGATACAATCAGATTTACTGAGATGTTAAATGTGATTAAACATTATTGGTCTAGAATACTTCTTTCTCTTTTTCTCTATGTCCTTGATCCCTTATTTTGTACTTTTATGTGGTGCTTCATATTGTGATCCTTTATGAGCATCAACATCAAATTAAGCATTTTTTTCCAACGTTGATCAACATCTTTATCATACCCTATATTTCAACTCTTGGGGTCAAGTTTAAAAATCCTCCTCCATTCATTCATGGTCAATGCAACATGAGATGTTTAACACTATCTGTGCAAATCTTATCATACTGTCTAGTCATGTTGCATTTCATCTGTCATTTTTCCTTCAAAATAATTTATGTTAAATTAACCATCCAAAATTATTGATACAGTTTTTGCATTCACCCTACATGTTCAAACCAAGTATTCACCACAACTCTCATCTTATCATGTATGATAATGAAGCATGTGATAAAAGATATAATAAAAATGAATAAAATAATGAAATTACAATAGAGATGAGGAAAATTATATGAAACCAAGGAATGAGTTAGTAAAACTAGTGGGCATAAGTATGAATGGATGGACATCGTACCTTTTACAGAAAGATGATATATACTTTGAGTATTTTTGTGCCTCTTGTTTATCTACAAACATGGAATAACTTCTTTTAGAAAATCATTCCCTTAAAGTTACTTCGCAAAATATTTATCAGGGAATAGACAATGAAATATATAGAATATCAAAAACTTGGTAATGCTGAAGATTTTATGAAAATAATTGTGTGACCATAAGCAGGCCTAAACCAAAAATGGGACCTATTCAATTCAGAGCCTCACTACATGAGCTCTATGAAAACTCTGTTACATAAATGAAAATCTCTTTAGTCATTCTTAATTTTCAAATTTATGGTTTGAAAACAAAGTATGTACATTTTTTCCAAGTAACTTAAGTTGTGTGCCTTAAATTTAAAATTTATTATTGAAGCTCAACATTCTGCAACTGATAAAAGCCCCTAATCTGTGTAAGACTAGGAGAATGAAAACAATGATAAAGAATCCCTAAAGCTTAAATCTTCCTCGTAATCCATGTCTAAAGTATTGTTAACCTGCTATTGATTGATAATAGATTGAATCGAATGCAAGGAAAAGATACTAAACTATTATGACATTAATTATTTACACATTGCATCAATTCCATCTCCACTTCGCATTATCATAAATCTATGTCGATGACATGCATATATTAACAATAATTCTCGTTATATCTCCACATTTGAGATGTTATAAAGCTCTCACATATTATCAGATTGGTCAAGCATAATTTCAGGCTTACTTTAATGATTTCCTTAAAAAATAAAAACTAAAGTTTGATAGATCTCTATTGATGGAACATGTTGAGATTTTCTAGGAACAAACTGAAAAAGACATGAAGTATTATCATATAAAATATTGGAATGGCATTAAATATTGCCTTTGGATAAGAGTGTCTTCTTCTTAAGAAAATCGCTTAAAATACGCAAACTTAAACAAGCTAATCTTT
Organism: Phalaenopsis equestris; assembly: GCF_001263595.1. Classification (NCBI taxonomy): domain Eukaryota; kingdom Viridiplantae; phylum Streptophyta; class Magnoliopsida; order Asparagales; family Orchidaceae; genus Phalaenopsis; species Phalaenopsis equestris. Next base: position 13,923,743 of record NW_018164444.1, read on the forward strand.
GTTTCTACAAATATTTTTGTTGTCTTCTCACTTAAAAGAATGAAAACTGTTCTATAACTGACATAAAATTCTAACTAGAATGAAAAATGTTCTATAACTGACATAAAATTCAAACTAGCATGATCAGAAAAGGAGGCAAGAAAATATCATTGAATAAGTACATAATATGAAGTTCTTACCTTTCCCAGCTGGAAGATTGTTCCAGTCGTGTACTCTGACCCAAATCTCTTCACCTGTATCCAACTGCAACATGGCAACAAAAACTTAAATGCAATTATGCATAAAGTACAAGATTCCAATTTTGAGTTTTCCCATCTCTCTTGTCATTTATAGTTGTATGCTCGCTAATTTTGGCACGCGCGTATCAAACTCCAATTACCAAATTCGAGTTACATTTTCAAGTGACTTAAGTAAGAGAAAATCAATGTAGAATTGGAGCGTGGATAGTATGTCTCCATGTAATTCCTCATCACTTAAACTCTTGATATTCTGTTAGAAGAGTTTGTTCATGATATTAGAGTTAACAAAACTCCTTGTAGTTCTCCTGAGTAAAAAAATCATGCTAGTCAGATTTTTTTATGAAATGAAGATTTTAATATTGGTAGGAGTGATCCACCATATCTTATAGAAAGAAATGAATGATTTCCAACAGACAGATACTGTGAAAGCAATTGAAAATTTCTAGTGAAACATAAAAGCTAATAATTGTTCGATTGTGCTGCAGGTCTGTTTGATAAATTGCAGGGAAGGACAACTATCTTTGACTACATATTATCTCAGGAAATTTAAATTATTTTATGGCTAGAGACAATGAATGAATAATGGATTTTCAAAAGCAATGTGATTTTTCTGTCGGATCTATAATAAGTGAGATCAAATCATCAGCCTGAAAAGAAAATGAACTTTATGTAGTTTATCATTTTACCTTCTCTAAAGTGTGGTCTAGCATTTTCTCACAAAGTCCATCCAACATTTCAACAACTGCTTGTGTGCCGTTTCTATAATAAATTAAAGAAACAATTAATGTTAGTTTGAAGCCAGATGAAAAAAATTGAAAAGCAAATGAGAAATCAATGAATAAAGCTTTCAGGAGCTTATAACGAGGGTGAGCATGACCATATAAACAAAGAAAATTTATAAAATCTTATTAACTCGTTCTCATTAGCAACATCAACAAATTTTCCAGATCATTTTCTAAGATGCAAGAAGAAAGACCGTAAAATTTATATGTATGGAAAATAAAATCAAAGACATTACAATATTTTCAACAAAAACCAACATTTAGAATCACTGAAAAGATAGTTTTTAAGAATAGATAGAAGAATTAACTAAAATAATAAAATATAATCTTTATTTGTTGATAAGAATTGCTAATTTGAGTCAACTTGCTTGCATTTGATGTATTATGCGTTGCAACAAATGCATGAAGGATTGCACGGTCTCTTAATACTCAGAGTATTACATTAATTGAATAGGACTACATCAAATGGTTGAACTCAGATGCATTAAACTGTATGCAAATTAAATCTGCACTTTTGGAGATCTCATTATAAGAAATTGGTATGATATCATGGAGTAAAATGGTAGAGAAAATTGGGATCAAAGAGATGGCTTTGGGCCTTTGACAGCCAAGTTTTGTTTATAATCTAATTATGTTAGAAAAAAATTTGAAAGGTAAAATTCAATTTAAACAGCATTTTGGGCTAAAAGATAGCCATTTTGAAGGTATGAAAATTGTCTGGTGAGTGTAATTTAGTAATTTAGCCATTCAATTTATCTCATACTTTGGTATGTACAGACCAAAGTGATAAACCGAAGTGCATCGCAAAGAGCTAATTGAATAGCGCGAGAAAAGAAATATTACTAGTAGCATCTGGTACTATGTGGATTGCTCGATGATTTTAGGTGGCACTGCAACAACACAGCCTGGCTTAGGGGTGTAAACAAGCCGAGCTTGAGAGAGCCCAGGCTCAATTAGTTCTTGTTCGGCTTGTTAAAACATATTGCAGTTCGTGTTCGACTTGTTAATATATCGAGCTCAAAAAATTTGTTCTTCATCGGCTTGTTTGCTTAGCGAGCCAGATACGAGCTATTCAAGAATAACAAGCCATTTTGATAAACGCAACCGTAGGATGTTAAGTAGATTTAAATCTTATTATTTATATTAAAATACTCATTTAAATAGATTTAATATATTTTAATTAATAATTTTAATGGATTATAAATTTTGTAGCCTTATAGTCAATTAAATTATTTAAAAATGATACTCATCAATTATATATATATATATTATATCGAGCTCAAAAATTTTGTTCTTGTTCAGTTTGTTTGCTTAGCGAGCCGGATACAAGTTATTTAAGAATAACAAGCCATTTTGATAAACGCAACCGTAGGACGTTAAGTAGATTTAAATCTTACTATTTATATTAAAATACTCATTTAAATAGATTTAATATATTTTAATTAATAATTTTAATGGATTATAAATTTTGTAGCCTTATAGTCAATTAAATTATTTAAAAATGATACTCATCAATTATATATATATATATGCTCCCTTATATATTGAGAGCAAAAAATTTGTTCGTGTTTGACTCGTTTGCTCAATAAACAAATCGACACGTGCTATTTAATGAGTCGAAAAAAAGTCATTTGCAAACAACAAGCCGTTTCACAAGTCCTAGTCTAGCTCATCTTATTGCAGCCGGACCAATTACCTTCAGGGAAATCACGTGGAGTAAATGGTGCAATTTGTAAAATATTCTTCCATATTCCTATATATGGATAGAAATTTAATTAATAAATGGATATTGCCATAGAAATATTATCTACCAATAATTATGAAATTATTTATTTCCAACTGTAGAAATTACCTACTGCAGCATAACATTATACTGTATAAATAAGATTATGAGGTCCTCAATGAAATACACATAGAATTCAACTCATCTCTCCTCTATTCATGATATTATAGGGCTAGAAATAAAATTTCTGGCCATCCTTCCTTTCTCTCGTAAATTCATGTTATTTAGGCTTTACAGAACTATCATGTGTTGATGCCTTAAACTCATTTTGATCATTGATAGAGAAGGCTACGTTTTCAATTTTCATGATCAATTAATAGAATAATTTTACTTATCAGTAAAGTAGATATAAAATACTAACTTTTAAATATTCAATTTTATTCTATTCCATTTTTATTTCTTTGATTTTTTTCCATTTTTATTCGGGAGAACTTCACTAGAGTTGTCAAAACGACTCGTTGCTTGCAAACAACTCGTGTTTGATTCATTCGCTAAGTTAACAAGTCGAACACAAATACTTTTTTTTGTGCTCGATATATAAACGAGCCAAGCACGAACCAAAATTTGTTCGTTCGTGTTCGGCTCGTTTTGGC
>NW_018164444.1:13927202-13938022 GCF_001263595.1 Phalaenopsis equestris
TATATATATATGTGTGTGTGTGTGTGTGTGTGTGTGTTAATGATTAGTATTTTTAATAAATTTAATTGACTACAAGGTTACAAAAAGATTTATAGTCAATTAAAATTAGTAATTAAGAAAATAGAATAAAAAAATATTAAATTATAATTAAATGGTGTATTAATATAAACAATAAGATTTAAATATTGCACAAATTCTTAACATCCTATCGTTGCTTGATTAGGATTGTCAAAACCACTTTTTTGTTCGCAAACACCTCGTGTTTGGCTTGCTCCCTAAGCAAACGAGCCGAACACAAACACAATTTTTGTGTTTGAAATATAAATGAATCGAACATGAACAGTAATATTTTTTAATGAGCCGAACACGAGTTGAGTCTAGACTCGCTCATATTCTGCTCGTTTACACCCATACTTAACACGCACTAATTAATTCTTGCCATCTGTCACTGTTAGACTCTCGGGAAAGTAAATTGATCTTCTCTACGTCTCCATCAGATGAGAATTGGTGTATTAATGCTAAGCATATTATTATTATTCATTAAAATTAATTAATAGAAACTTTTTTAAAGTATCACGAATTTCAAAATAATTATATTTATTTTGAAGTGATAGTAAAATATATAACATGAACCAAAATCTTTATCATAGCACCTAAATATTTTCTGGGATATCTTGAAATCAGCAAATATCGGAAAGATTGAAGGTTAGAGTTGTCATATTTATTTTGAGAGCAGAGTGACATAAATTATTTATATTGTACTCATCTCCACATAAATTCAATGGTCAACAATTTTAAATTATATCCTGATAAAAACTTTGAAGAAGATATTTTTGAGGAAATTTTTTTAATTAAATTTTAATTAAAAAAATCAATATCTAATTAAATTATTTTAAGATGAATATAATATAAATATTAATTAACTATTTATATGCTGCATTTATGTCAAATGTATGAAAAGGTTTGAAAATCTATCATGATTCATCCAAGTTATTTTCCATTATAGTACAGATAATTAATATAAGGTTTTTTTTCTTATTCTAAACACATTAAAAAAAAGCTCAAAATCTCTTCCTGTTCGTCCTTTTTTTGGGTCTTGATCTATACGTGAATCCCACCGAAGGAATAGATTGTAAAAAGAGATAGATAGAGAGAGAAGTGCACAGTAATGAATAATAATTTGAATTGTTGATTAGTCTTTTCTGAGGAACCCCCTATTTATAGAAAATGAGGTATAATATATGAAGTTAAATATTTGTAATTGCTTTAATGGGAGTGTTACAAGATATTTTAGATATTTTGCACATATAGGCCTTTAGTTGGTCTACCCTATAACTCGGTTGACTAAAATCAGTCGATCCCGGTTCTGCAAAACTGGTTCACTCTACCATGTTGAATCGAGTTTGTCGGTCGGCCCTTGACGGTCTTCAGGTCGGCAGGACTTGACTCAATCAGCTTGATTTTATCACTCGGCTATTATAGTTTAGTGGTCGACGATTGATACCTGGCAAGAAACTCAGGTCAGCAGAGCAAAGTTAGGCCATTGAGCAGATGGAGAATCATCGAAATCTAACACATAGCTCACTCCTTGACGAGGCATTCTTTCAGGATGCTCTATGGGATTATGCTATGGCTAGTTATTGATCCCATACGAGGGATCTCAAGGGCGTCTATAAGATAGCCAGCAATGTTGAATTCCCCTCTTGAGTCGAGTTGTGCCGCGAGACAGGTTGTGCCTCTACTTGGTTTGGTTGGTCTCGATCTTTAATTTGAATGGTCTGTATTTGGTGGGCCTTTTGGGGGTTGTCCCTAGTCAAGTAGATCCTTCGGCATTAGTTTTCTGTTGGTGGACACTCGGTCTTCCGCTGGTGAACCTTTGGTTATTTGCCTGTGAGCCCTCCTTAGTCATGCTTCTTTGTATTTTTTGTCTTGGATTTCATCGATACTCGTGCAGATGTGCATCTTCTGTACACTTTTCCTCAAGAGTTTTCTCTCCATGTGCAAATGATACAGAGCATATGAAGAAAAAACACAGAGGATATCTGAAGGTTCTCAATGGGATTATTTCGGGAGGAAGGGAAAGGAAAGGATATTTGTTAGGTCGTGAATGGGTAGTTTTTGAAAGACTCCGATGTGGAGCGCTACGACGACCTCTTTATCAGTGGAAGCTGCAGTAATGCTCATGGCGAAGAGGCTCAATCAAGAATCCGATAGAGTTTGAGAGAGGACTAAATGCTCTTAAGTAGAAGTTCTTAAGGAGTTTGCTTTCTCCATCAGGTTCTCTCTCTATCTCTACCCCTCTTTTTTTTCTTCTATTGATAAAAAAGGGAATCGTTTTTAATAGGCGAAAATATGGGATTTTGCATAAACAAAAATTTTGAAATTTTAGATGAATATTTATAATTATTATGTTGGAGTATTCAAGTTGGTAGAGATATTTTAAAAAGATTTCAAGCACACGTGTATAAGTTGAGTGTTTTTTATTTGATAGATATTGGAATATCCTTCGCAGTCGTTTGTCATTGATGATAACATTGATATAAATCTAAACTCACACATAGCTAACGTTGTATTACATATATTATTATATTCATACTTAAAATAATTTATGTCTCTAAAGAAGTGGTCTGAGTTCTCTATACGTGTGATTTAACTCAACAGTTCCACAAACATAACAGTTGTGACCATAACTCACTAACTGAGTGGTTTGGCTCAATAGTTCCACAATATTATGATCACAGATATAGCTCATATGTTTCACAATGGCTTTTTGCCCGTTCTAGTTATAACATTTGATATGACACAAAACTCTCTATCAGTTAAGATTTACTTGAATTTATCCCCTTATATAAATATCAACTCAGGTCTATAAGAATCTTTCAGTGAAAGTATCATATGGCTTTGATAATGATTCTGCTGTTAGGTTTGATTAAATATCTCCTCTGACTAAATAAATCAAGGTTCATAATTTTCTTGAATTCAAGACGATAGCATCATAAAATATAGAGTAGATTTGTAATCATTCCTCTCACCATTCATTCTTGAGCTCAATGAAAATTTTCAAAATTTAAAACATAGTTCTACTGTAGCTACCTGTTGAATAATCAACGCCCTAATAATTACCTTTAATTAAAAGTGTTTTTTCCTTAATTGAAAAGGGTAATTAACTATAGCGATAGGGGCAGAACCAATTTTATCTTATAGGGTGGGCTCAATATTTTATTTTTAAAGTATATCGAGATGAGCAAAATTACTAAATTACCTAAAGTTCGTAAGAAAAAATATTAAAATTTATTACTTATAAAAAGAAAAATCTCAACTTCCAAGGTGAGAAATTGACCACGCTAGATATAACTTGGTCCCGCCCCTATATAAAGATTTGCACCTATGGAAAAGCTAGAATCTTAAATCTTAAGTGCTCATAAAATGAGGGTGAAATATTTAAATAGTGTGGTATCTACAATTTCATTTGTCTTTGAAAAAACTTAGTTCTGAATTCCAACACAAAACTCTCAACGTCTTCAAGGGAGGTTGTGTTGTGAATTTTCAAAGGTCACAATCTAGTTTGTCTAGGAGCAAAAGCAAATACACATTTTTGGTCCTACATTGAGCAGTATTAGTGATGGAAAAGCAAATAAAATTTAATGCAGGTAAATTGCTTTAAAAGTAAGAGTCGAAGAAGATGACAGATGAATTTACAAAAAAAAAAAACAAAGATTCTTAAAAAGCACCTGTAATCAACGTCTTTTCTTTCAAGACGACTAATAGAATCTAACCCCTGCTGAAAATCAAGATAGTTATTAGAATTCTTATTAGAGAAATGAAATAGCAAGATAAACACTAGAACTTTAGGAGACAATGACATGGCACATTATTTAACAGGGGTTGAACCAACATTATTCATTAAGCTGGGAAAAATCACTAAATATCTTTTTCTTTTTAGATTTCTTATTAGAGAAATGAAATAGCAAGATAAGCACTAGAATTTTGTGAGATAATGACATGGTACATTATTTAACAGAGGTTGAACTAACATTTTTTTTTTGTGGGGGGGGGTGCAAAAATTACTAAATAACCTAAACTACATTGCAAAAATTACTAAATAACCTAAACTACATATGAAAAAATAAATAAATTTTACTATTTATATAAAAAATTGTAAATTTTAATGGAGACAATGCCCACTCTGAACATAACGTTTTCCACCCCCAGGAACATAAGACATAGAACATGTGCAAGTAGAAACTTGAAGGCAAAGAGTTAGCACAATTATTAATCATAAAAGAAAAACACAACAAAAAATCCTGGTTATGGCACATAAAGTACAAGAGCCAAACTAGAATTGTTAGTGCCCAACCTGACATGCAGATTAAAAATTACTCGATCATCACTCAAAAGAACAGCTTGAGAGCTATGAGAATATGTTGCAAGTAAAATACTCTCCCAAAACTGCTTCTCAATTTTTGTATTATGTTCCCCACCAAACTTTTCCCACTCTCACACCTCACTGCTCTAAATTTGTAACTTATAATCAGAACTTGAAATGAAGAGATGACTTTTCCAAGTATCTCAAGGTACTTAATGTCCAATCAAAGAATTTAAGGAGCTTTTGGCTATTAATCTTTCAATTAATTGTTGTTTAGCCAATGAAAAAAAAAACTTTTTAAAAGTGTTAATATTCCTCAGCTCCAAAACACTTAATGAATAAGGAAGTGCAGTCCAATCAAGCGGAATAAAAGAAGAAATTCAAAAGGAGATTACTTGTGCTTGACTTCATGCAATTTATAGGTTCCATGAATTTTACCATAGAATTGAGACAAAAGAACACGTTGAAAGTAATCTTACATCAAAAAACTCGATCTCTATCTCATCCTGCATGCCATTGGGAAAAAAAAGATTAGATTCCAGAGATGCCAACCAAATAAAATTTGTTAGATTTCACTTGAAGGAAAGAAGAAACAAATATAATGGAGGAGCTAAGATTCCAAAATAGCATGCAAATAAAAAATTTTGTAACAATTCATTCATTTAGCACATATTGAAAGGCAAAGGACCCATAAAAATTTCCTAACTAAGACGAGAATGACAAAGTAATATTAAGGTTGTTTGGTTGCAAGTAGGATTTAGTAAACCTGTAAATCCAGATTTATGAAATCAAGAAAGGGTCAAATCCTTTAAACTGTTAGGTATGTTAATAAGTAAATCTTAATAAATTCAGAGAAACTGTTTGACAATTTAAGATGAATTTAATAGGATTTATCTTCCCTTGAGTTTTAGCTTCTCCAAGTCGCATAAATCCTTCTTTCAAAGTGATTTACTAAATCCCGAATTTAAGTCAAAACAGGGCAAAAAAGGGATTTAAGAATTTGTAGGATTTAACAATGTCTTCTTTACAATTTGGCAGGATATAAGCGAAACCTTGCCAAATGGTTGTCTGGCAATGAATTTAGGCAAGGATTTATGCAGGATATAAGCGAAATCTTGCCAGACGGTTGTTTGGGACAAATAAATCCTGATTTCGCGAATTTCGTTTGTAAATCCTGAATTTAGTAAATCCTGTGAATAGTTGGATTTAAGTCCATCAGCTGCGGAGTTAATGCTGAAAGAATCGGATAGAGCAGAAATTGCCAGACAGCTTTACTGAATTTACAGGATTTATCAAATCCATTTTTAAGATTTAACCCATTCAAGATTTATTAAATCCAAATTTAGATTAATTTAAATATCATATGCTGCCAGACAACACCTAAACCACATAGAATAATCCACCCACCAACAATTACAATGAATTCTAAAATCTAACACACTAAAGAGCAGAATAACTCTAAATCCACAAAACCGAACACCAATGAAAGGAGGCTTGTTCCATAGATTGGACTACTTAAAAATTCATTAAGATATCTACGGTCTAGAACAAATAACGAACCGCCATTACGTTTCAGTGAAAGCAATTAAAGCAGAAGAGAAGGAGACATACCGCAATGGCGTTGCAAGCGGAGCACTCGTCTTCCACGCTAGAAACTAACAAAAGGCTTGCAAGAATGAGCGCAGAGACCAGTGCAGATCTAGGGTTCTTCCCCTTCCTCTTCCACTCCATGCCTGCAATCAAGCCGGCTAACAGAAATCGGATTTGGGTTTCATTGTTGGTTTAAAAGTAGAGCGCTGCCCACCAAAAAGCGGGCTATGAAAGCTGGAAATAACGGTCTGCGCTGGCTCGCCCTTGCTTGATTGTACGTTATTTTTCCTTTCTACCGCACTTAAGAACGCCGCCAAGAAGGTCTCGTTTGGCAAATGCACGTTGTGTGTGTTTGGGGGCAGCTTATGTTTATTCGAATAAGTCGTGTTTGGAGGCAGCTTGTGTTTATTCGAATAAGTTGTTTATTTATAAATCACATTTTCGGATAAACTGTTCAAATACAGTTTCCAAACAGTAGGACGACGTTTTGAAAACACCGCCGCTACCTCAGACGAGTTTTTTTTCTCTCATTACGCGATTAGTTGTGTTTAAGTAGATTTAGTGAATTTAGATTTAATAAACTTTAGAAATATTAAATTTTAAAAATTGTTTGTCAAGGAATTAAATATATCTAATTAAATCATGTAAATTTGTTTATGTACTTATGTCAAGATTTAAAATGTTGTTATGTTTGTTATGGCAAAAAGTTATAATTAAACTTTGTGATTATTTTATTAATATAATAAAAATTAATTATTAAATTTAATTAAAATCCATTAAATTTTATTATTAATTATACTAATTAATATTTAATTATTCACTAAACTAATTGATTATTAAGAAAAAAATTATTAAACAAAATTACTTGTTAAACAATAAATTAACATTAACACAATATTAATTAATTGTTATTAATTATATTGATTAAGATTATTTAAGAAATTTATTAAACATTTTAAAATTTTAAAATGCACTTTTATTTATTAATTAATTATTAAATAATTAAATGTAAATTAATCTAATTATTATTAAATTGATAATATATGAATTAATTATTATTTATTAATCAATTTAATTAATAAATTTAATTTAAATAAAAATAAATTAAAATAATTTGTTACCAAGATTAAATAAAAAAATAAATCTGTTTAATTCTGCTTTAAGAGTCTGTTTGTGACAGATTTACAGGTTTAGATAAACTATATCTTAACAGCTTTTTCAAAAATTTGCTGTTGAAATTATCATTTTCCACCGATCCTAATTAGGTGCGGTAGCAGCTTTCTAGTTACGGTCCAATTTTTTCAAAAAAAAAAAATTATAATAGCCACCACATATTTTTATAACATCATCTTATTTTTTTTACTGTTTCATAAATAGCAGCTATCTCAAACAGATACTTAAATCTATTGCCGTAAAAGCTATTGATTAAATCTTGATGTTGTTATTTATGTATTAAATGTTCGGGCAAAATTACACTCTCTGACACACAAATTAAATGCATTATATTTATAAATTATTATGATTTTTTGCATAATTTTTGGAATCAACCATGCATCACAACATCATTATATTATGATGTCAAATTAATCTAAAAATAATCTTGTAGTATGATATGGTTGTATTACATGATGTCAAATTAATTTGAACATTACCTTTTTGATTGTTTTGAAACTTGTAGGATTTTTATATTGTCAATGCTTATGAAGAGGGAGAAGAGTAGATCCTCGTGTTGTTTCCGCTTATCACCGTTTGGGAAGACATACTAGAAGTATTTGGGCTCGCCAAAACAAAAGGAAAGTGATGCATTTATACATAAGAGAGTTCAATTATCATCGAACAATTGTTGTTTTTCAAAAATAAGCCGACTCATAAACTAATGAGTAGAGTTCGGGTTAGTTTGAGCTTAGCTTGTTAGTACATGAAGCTTAACTCACAAACAACGAATTCTTCTGATTCCCATACAATCTTTAACAATAAATAACAACACAAACATAATTACAATATTCATTAAATAATATAATTTCCATTATATAAATACTACAAATACTTCTAACCTCCAACTTCTCCTAAATTACAACTTTGTTCATTGGTTCATCTCTAACTTCCCCTTCAAGAACCCTCTGCACAGCTTCTCCCAAGCTTCCCTATCTGGCTCTCTCTCATTCAATTCCTTCTTCACATTTTCAGCATGCTCTCTCTGCATCAAATTATCCAAATTTACTCTCATATAAATAAAAAATATATATATAAATATATAATATGTCATATTGATTGATTAAAGAGCAAAAATTCACCTGAATGAGATTGAGATCAAGAAGGCGACCGATGAGGTGCAAAAGGACATCTTTGGTGTACTCGGGATGACCTTGAATTCCCATGATATGATCGTCGAATTTGAACATCTCAATTTCCGTCCTATCTGATCGAGCTAATACTTCGACGGACGGCGGCAACTCCCACACCTGAACAACATGATTCAAACATTTCAGACTCAATTTTAACTACCAGATATAAACATATTCGTCCATATTACTCGATCTATAAATTCTCTAGTTTATTTAACCTCGTCGCGGTGGCACTCAATCACGGAAAGTTGAGAGGGGGCTTCGAGTGGAGAGAAAAACTTGCTCAAGTTAGAAGAGGGATTAATGGAAGTCACCCCTATATCCCATCCTTTGGCTGCTCTTCCTGTCTTGCCTCCTAATGCTCTCCCAATTATCTGCCAGCATAACATTTTACATGTAATAAATGGTCATTAATATTTGTTAATAATTAATGACAAAAATAGAAATTACATCATTTTAGTGTGTATTGGTATATAATTAGAAACATTGAATAGTATATGGAATTTGCTGTTATTAGTCTGCTTCAGATATATATAGGATTTGGTTTGATACAAATCAGCTAATACGAGAATAACACGGGTGAGGAAAAAATATTACGTCCGGAGTCCGAAAATCGAGACGACACTTGAGATCCATCGGAGGTCATTTCTTTTCCTTTTTTTTTTCCTCCTCCGCTCATTTCAACCTCCGATGGATCGCAGACATTGTTTGGCTTGCGTCCGGACGTATTGGTATTAAACATTTATTTGGAAATTTACAAAAAGAAAAAATATTATGTCTAGAGTCTGAATGTCAGGACGACGCTTGAGATCCATCGGAGGTCATTTTTTTCTCCTTTTTTTTTTTTCGTCCGCTCCTTTCAGCCTCCGATGGATCGCAGACATTGTTTGGCTTGCGTCGAGACGTAATATTTTTTTCCCATTATTGGTATTAAACATTTATTTGGAAATTTACAAAAGTAGCACACAAATCCTTTATATTTACACACATAGCACCAAAAGTTTGATATTGCATTTAAAATGCCTTGGAGTCATAGAATTTCACTTTCAAATGTCTATAATAGTTGTATTTAAATATTTGAGTGTTATGTACGTAAATATGAAAATTTAAGTGTTGAATATGTAAAAAGCATGAGATTTGTCTGCGATGCCTTTCTAATGAAAAACTTAATTTTCCAATTAAGGGGATTCCGAAAAGGATATGGTATTTTAAATTCTCAGATTATGATTTAATGGAGAGATTTGTGGGACTAATTTAATGATTAGATCTCCTTAAATATAGTCTAAATTTGGTTTAAAAATTATTCTCCCCCGTTAAATTAAGTAAATAAATAAAAAATAGAAAAATTAGTTTACTATTTTGCTACAATATTCTGATGATTTATTTTGGTTTACTTACTGTAATAATGTAGTTTTTTTTTATTATTAACAAGAATATTATATTAAATCAAAACTTTTTTGATAAATAATCCACTCAGCACTTTTGATTGAATTTAAAACACCAAATATTAAAAATAATTTAATATAATTTTTTTTATCAATTCATTATATTTTTATTTTTTAAAATAAAACTTTTCTCCCCTAAAATCGAAAAATTATTACATAGGGAGAGCGCACGCAGAGCTACGTGCGCTCTCCGATCACAGTCATCCATCAACTCATCCAAACAAAAGATTGTATGTTCTGCGTGCGCTCTCCGATCACAGCCATCCATTAACTCATCCAAACAAAAGTTTGTATGATAGTGGGTCCCATTTTTATTAATTTGAAAAAAAAAAACATAAAAGGAATGACTATGATTGAAAAGAGTACCTAATAATTTCTCGATAAAATCAACGAAAAACATGAACAGACCCATCTCTTTCATGTTCTTGACATATTTTTTTCATATTTTCCGCATGTCTTAATGACACACATACACAGACATATATATATATATATACATATAAATAAAAATTGAATAAGCTTCAAAGGTTGCGACTTGGATTTAATAAATTTGGATTTATGTCAAGTAGAAGAATGTAAGAAAATTCGATTTAACAGAACGTTGGATTTAAACACCGCCAAAAAATAACATTGAGAGCTAGATAGAGAGAGAACCTGATGACCAAAGCAAACCCCTAAAACCTTCTTCTTCCGAGCATCAAGTACTCTCACCAACTCTACCAAACTCTTGATCCATTCTTCTTCCCCATGCGCGTCGCTGCTGCTTCCACTGATAACAAACCCGTCGTAACCGTCGACATCGCTGCCGGCCGGAAACTCCCCCTTCTCAGCCATGTAGACATTCCATTCTTCACCTTCCTCCTGCAACAATCCCATGAACACCTTCAGGTATCCTCCATATGCTTCCTTCACATAATCTGTATCCTCTGCACATTGTAACAGAGCATACTTCTTCTTTGCTTCCATGGGATGAATTGAGTTTGGAGGAAGAAGAAGTGGGGAGGAGATTTGAAGTAAACTGGTTTCAGATGGTTTTTAGTTTTATAAGAAGGGGAAGAAGAAGAGGAAGGGGGG
>NW_018164444.1:13938194-13946752 GCF_001263595.1 Phalaenopsis equestris
AGAGGGGGGGGGGGGGTGGACATGACAATTGGGGGGCACTTTTTGGTGGGGTTACATTTGCCTTTTGAGTGAATATTTTTTTTCTTAATGAGCTTAGATTATATAAATATATATAATGATTTTAGTATAATGAAAAATATTTGGGGTATGAAAGATTTTAAAATCTTTTGATATTTTTAACATAAATGCAGTATATAATTTAGTAAATAAGAGTTATAGTATCATCTACCTTAAATAAATAGATTGGGGAAAAAACTTACCTTAAAATATCCTATTCTTCAAGTTCTTAAACAGGTTAAGTTGGTGACCGTTACATTTATTCCAAGATCCGTATAATGCATATAGAATTTATGGTATGCTTGCCTTGAAGAATATTTAATAGCTCTAAACTTCATTCTAGTTAAGTTATGTGGAGAATTTTTTTTTCCCCTAATTTAGTTGAGATCCTGATGGATTGTTTAATTATGTTAGTCATTATTGATTAAGAAAAATGAGAATTAGAATAATTTGATTATTTTGTTATTGAATTGATTTTATGGTTTGATGAATGTTAGAAGATTCGTGACCGTAGAGTAATAAATTAGTGTCTCAACATAATAGGAGTTTCCAACACAAACACAGATAAAAAAAAAAAAAAAAAAGGGGGGGGGGAACACGTTAGCTTGTCATAGAAGTCGTAGTTGAAATTTGTTGGAGTCTCTCTCATGGGTTCGGCTTGAATCACTAGCATTTGTGCCTCGTCGATTGTAAGATAATAATCCTCTTTGATGTCTTCATTCTCTCCCATGTTACTATCTATTTTTTCAATGGACCCCTACTCGGTGAAAAATAGCATTATTGTATTTGGACAATCTAATACAATGTGCTCAACTTCATAACAATTGAAGCACTTCATAACTCGGATAGATTTTGGAGTGTTGGTGGGCTTTACCTTTTCTCCACTCTGGATTGGTTTCTCCTCATGCAAAGTGAGCTTCGGTGCTCCACCAGGTGTACTTTTGCCACTGAATCCAATGATTGAACCCTATTTGAAGGATGATGTGGACATGATGGATCCCTACTCGGTGAAAAATATCAATATTGTATTTGGACAATCTAATACAATGTGCTCAACTTCATAACAATTGAAGCACTTCATAACTCGGATAGATTTTGGAGTGTTGGTGGGCTTTACCTTTTCTCCACTCTGGATTGGTTTCTCCTCATGCAAAGTGAGCTTCGGTGCTCCACTAGGTGTACTTTTGCCACTGAATCCAATGATTGAACCCTATTTGAAGGATGATGTGGACATGATGTTACAATATTGTCTCTACACATCTAAGATTAAGGTTTCTACATCGAGTAAAGGCTTATATGTTTATAGTTGTACCACATTACTAGTAGATGACCTCAGTTCTCCAAAATATCATGCTACTATGTGCACCTTTAGTTCCATAAACTCATACTTTAGCATGAGTTCATAAAATTATGTTGTGTCCTCGTTCATAGGAGAATCTCTCTGGCGCTTGTGATAGAGTTTTATGAGCATATACTATCGTTAATGAGGGGAGTTATTTGCATTATATTTTCTTTTGCATATTAGAACATGTAGTGATTTTATTTTTTCTCTCATACTAACTTAGGTGCTTTAAATTTTCCAACCATAGAGATGCACTCTTCTTTAACTTAATGACAACTAGCTTTACAATTTCGTCCTATGAGATATACTTATACTCAAAAATTTGTTCCACTATTCATAACCACTCGATGACTTAATCTGGATCTGACAAGTTAATCTTCACTTCAAAGTCCTAGCTTTGCATCTGATATTTCATGTTGAATCATTTAGATATTATATTTTCATAAGTGGAAACTTCTTGATGGAAAGGTTTCACTTCTTCCATCAATCTTTTAAGTCGTCTTTGTGGCTATGGGTGACCTCTCCAGGTTACTTCCTCTCAAAGGTCGTAAACTTTTATTACATTTGGAGGATTTCTCTCTCTATGTCTTCCATAATGGCCTCCTTAGCATCCCATTGATGGTTTCTCCTTAGTGGCATGATACCTTTTTCTTTCGATATAAGTATTGACAAAAAATGAAAATATTATTTAGGTTTAGGGTTATTGCTAGGGCTAGATGGAGATGTGAGGGTTTTTTTTTTTTTTAGTTTAGGTTGTATGAATTCTTGATTTAATTGTATGAATGACAAATCCTTAAAAAATTAATGTTAAATTGTCTCTGATACTAGATAATACCATTCTCAAGATCCTAAAAGGTATTTATGAAGGGAATTTAGTGGGGGTTGGGTTTTAAAATAGTGAGTGAACTTTTAATGGAGTTTGGACAGGGATAGGAGGAGAAATCTATAGTTAGACTGCAGATTTGAGAGATTCGGTTGTTGTTCAGACTAAAAATAGGAAGTTGATAGTGAAATGGTGAGGTGTGGATGTTGAGGGGGATCCACCTCCTATTCTTGAGCTTGATACTGACACGCCACTTGCGAAAGGAAAAAGATATAATGATTTTAAAGCATAGAATAGATATTACAACTTTCACATTAAATCCAAGCTAAGGTCTCAAAACAACAAAAAAACTACATTTAAAAAATTCCTAATATAAAATAATCTAATCAGAAAATCAGAAAGAAAAAAAATGCTGAAATGGGTAATGAGATGGTGTCCCGAGGACTATAGCTTTTCCATGATTATGGAAATTAACAATTCTCGTTCAGGAACTCCACTCAAGATCACAAGATCTCATATATTTCGTAATGTTGTAGATTATTATGGAAGTGAGGGCTCCTGAATCATATAGTTGGCATACTTAAGCAATTTCTTCCTTCCATATTGCATCATGCTCAAGCTTCTTTTATTTTTTGGGAGAGATATAGCTGATAATCTTTTGCTCGCTAATGAGTTTCTTCAACGTTTTAATAGCATTAATTACCCTAAAGCCTTCTAATCTAAGATGGATCTACAAAAAGCTTTTTGACATAGTTTATTGAAACTTTAACTATTATAGAATGGCGGCTTTGGATTTTCTTACCCAATTCATTGGGTGGATAGAGGCTTTGCATTGCTCAATTCTATTTTTCTAAGATTATTAATAGTGAATTCCATGGTTACTTTAATACTAATTTTGGGCTTATACAAGGTTGCCCCTTATTGTCTTATCTCTTTACTATTATTATGGATGCCTTTTCTAGACTTACAAATCTTCATTTTTAAGGTGCTTTCTATGGGCTTAGTAATCATATTATTAACCGTCTTATTTATTTTGATGGTCTCTTTTTATTCAGCAAAATCCCCATGGCTTCAACTAGATGTAAGATTTATTTGCTTTAAATGTTCAATTATGCTTCCAATTAACATGTTAGTACTTCCAAAATTATTATTTGCTTATCTAAAACAGTTCAAAGGCATCTCAAACATAGCGTTTGTGAACCCTTGTCCCTTCTAAACTTAAAGCTATAAATTGCCATAGAATTCTAGATATATTGAACACTTACCTAGGAGGATGGAAACAAAAAGTCCTCACATTTCTCGACAGACTTCAACTAGTTCATGCTACCATATGGAATTATCTTCACTATTGCTCATTTTGTATGGTTTTAAATGAATTCTAGATTTTTTTTTTCTAATGATCTTTCTCTATGGAGATCATCAGCAAGAAAACTTCTTGTTAGTGGAATTAAAAGCAAAAATTGCACTTCAAAAAGGAGCTCCCTCATTATGTAAAGATACTCCATGTTTTTAAGAATGATATTTGAGCTCTTATAGACTTGTCAGGTGATGCTTTCTATTGCCTCTTCTCTTCTTTCTGCCACATGGATAGTTTCATCATAGCTGATTCTTTTGGCTATGACTCCCCTTGGAAGGAAATTTACATATATATATTGCACAAATGCTTCACATTTACATATCTAACGCCTAAAATCTGATATTTATATCTATGACACGTTGATGTTATAAATTTATGTATGAAAATATTTATTTCACCTTTTAAAAGTTAATAATAATGATATTTTTTTTATGTGATAATAAAAAATTTGAATGTTATACATGTAAATATGAATGTTTTTCACCAAATCTTCATAGAAAAGGAGCATTGATGTTTCATGTTCAACCTAGTTGGAGTTCATAACATTCTCATTTGTTCCTTTGGTTATGTAATTTTTTTAGCCAACTTGGTGGTTTTCACTTTGCTTTTTTCTCTTCTTCATTTTAATCAACTTTAAGTGTCTGTTTGGGGTTGTTGCAGCGTTTTAAAAAGATGGTTGTAAAACCACGGTGGATAAAACTTCTTAGGAAACTGCGGTGAACATTATAAATATTTTTTTTCAAAAAATTCAGACAGTAGTTTTCTTATAGCCACCGCATTTTACCAAGTCCGACTGAAAAAAAAAATAACTTCCTACCAAAAACTTTTAGAAAACAGTAAAAAAACAGTTTCTCAAATAAAACTATTATGACAGTCTGAAATGCAAAGCAGACAGAAAGCCGCCCCAAACAGACCCTAAATTTTGGCACTTTGATTATAACTCTCAATTCCCCTTTTTATATTGTATAGCTTCTCTAATATATTAATGTAAGTGTATTTTCATGTCATACCCCCAATCAAATAAAGAGCCACACAAAATATCAAAATTCAACTCAACTTCATTTAAATAGATGCATCAAGATTAAGAGCATGCATACATAGACACGCCAAAAATATGATATTTAACTCATATAAATAAAATGGAATTTAATCTTATTTTAATGCAGACCTTTTCTCTTCAACAATAAGGATTAATGATGGATTCGAAGCCCATTTCATTTTTAAATGATTAACAAATCTTTTCATACAAAATGCATTTTTCTTGATTAATCTACATCCTCCAATATAATTTTTAGATGTAATATAACTCATACAAAATTTTGATATGAATCACATCATTTCTGCTTAATCTGCAACTCACATCGCAGCAGAACAATTTGAGTTGATTAGAATGTATTGGCAAAAGAAAATTGAATGAATGATATACTAAATAATCATGCCATTTCGAGTCAATCTAGCTTCAATCAAGTTGGATTCAAGATAGATAGACATTGTTAGCCCCTATGCTACATAGGGTTTGATTGGGGCCAAATGTTATTTACTAGAGTTAAATTTGAGTCAAATTCAAACACGACACGTTAACTAACCGACAGCCCTAACATTCATAATACTATGTTCTTGTGTTTAATTAAAAGGTTGTTTCATTTGTTGAAAAAGACAAACAATGTAAAAGTAATGTATTGCATTTTGAATAATTCAAATTTGTTCACTTCAATGTAAAATAAATTCAACACTTCATGTTTTGTTTTTATTTAGTTAAGAAAGATAAAATCAATGTGAAATATGTCCATTAGTAGTGATAGTGATGGCAGCCGCTAAAGACGGCACCGCGTGGCAATGACCGACAAACTACCAGCAACCAGTAGGGGTAACAACGACCATTCAACAATTTACAGGTAGCGGTGCATTTAGAATTCACCCAAATCTAATGATTTCTAATACATTAAAATTTAACTAAAGCATAAATTCAAAATGCATTGTAGCTTTGCATTGTGATTATTTTTCCTCCGATCAAACACCAAAATTTTAAAAAATCCTAGAAAAGAAATGCATGAATAATCATTTTTTTTCAATTTTATACTATTATTAATATATAACTTTAAAATTTTGCAAATTCAACTTAATGAATTGTTGGTTATGTAATTGGTTATGCGCCTCAACGAATATTTGATCAATATCACTTTTAAGCATAAGGAAAAAAAAAACCAAATTGTGTGCTCAAGTCATGTTCATAGCTCTATCCATCTCTCATTTAACTTTGTTATTCATTAACAGCAATCTAATACTTTTTCTACATGCATTAACAAGCCTAATGAATTTCATACAAGTGTATATTAATCGCTATAAATGGGCTGCATAAGAATTAAAATATTAACTGGTACAAAAGAAGACCAACGAAGCAGCAGAAAGAACTGAAAATTTAAAAAAAATTGAACTATGCAGCTTTATAAAGTAAATATTTAATGAGAATTCACGAGTTATAGGATAATGCAATAGTAATGATTATAAATAGAAAGATTTACATACATACCACTCAGTTTTTATGTATTTACAATTCTAAAATCTTCATCAACACAGATTTAGAACAACAAAAGAGCAAAAGCAATCAAGTATAAAAAAGCTTAAAACAAATGAAGGCCAAAGAACACTCAAGGAAGTATCATCAAAATGCAAAATGATCAAGGTAGGATTTGTAAAAGTGGTGGTAAAGTTGCTATTTTTTGGAAAATTTGAATCAAGCCGAACGCAAGCATACTATTCATAAGACAAACCAAACACGAATCAATTTCGAATAAGGCTCACACACAAAAAAAACACGTGAGTGGCTCACACCGGCTCGTTTACGCCCCTAAATTCATAATAAACAAGCAATTGCAGCTACATAAATAGTTATTCTAGTAAAGCTTATCATTCCATCCAAAACATACAACATAATTTAAGTAGACTAAATTAGATTTACCTTCAACAATTAGCTTTTCAACTTGAGCAAGACTGCAGATAACCAAACCTCAGTAGGGATTCCATGGCTTCAGTATTTAACTCTATCAGTTACTGCAATTAATCGCTTTAACAAAAGCACTGAGAAACATATAATATGCAGCTAAGACAGAAAAAATGATATTTAATCAATTGGAAGAAAATAAATAATAGAAAGTAATTTTCATCAACAGTAAAAAAATAATATTAAAAACAAATTACTTATATTTCTCAGGCTGTAGCATATACATGAAGATCCCACCTGCAACTGAAACATTTAGAGACTCAGACAAACCTGCCATTGGAATGCCAATAAGTTCACATGACTTCAACGCTTGATGTGAGAGACCGCGTCCTTCACTGCCTAAAACAAGGCAGAGAGGTCTATCAGAGAGAGAATCTGCGAACTTAGATGACAGAGGAGAAGTTTGATTAGATGATTCTTCGCAATGGTTCTCTGGATGCCCGGCCAGTATCTTCATCTGGAATCTGCTAGTAAGAGTCTCTAGATGGAGCCAATTTCCATAAATAATGGGGATCTGAAAGGAAGCTCCTCGAGCTGCTCGGAGCGCCTTTTCGTTGAAGGGATCACAGCAGCCATGTAGAAGAAAGACGACATCCTGCAAATGATTTGAACGACTAAATCTCTTTGGGGACCAAAGGTACTCGCCAATAAAGAACTGTAAAAAAGAGTTTTTTTTTTTTGGGAAGTTTACATACAAAACACCTAATTCCTGTGTATTTACGCATCTAACACCTATATTTTGTTTTTTTAGATTTATACAACCCAAATGTTTGACATCATATCAAATATACCACCATTTTAACTTTTATAATGTGAAATACACCTTTTCATGCATAGGTAAGGTAGCATGTATGTAAAGGTGTTAGATGTGTAAATACATAGGAATTGAGTGGTATATATGTAAATATTCTCTTTTTTTGTCATTATGATGGGTAATGAAGAGAATAGGGTATGGACAAAGTCAAAGAGATGATAAGAAATGAAAGTCAAAAGTATCATACATACCACCCAACTCCTATGTATTTATCTAACTTCTAAACTTTGCTTGTTACATTTATACCAGCAAAATTATTCATATCACATAAAAATACCACCAATTTAACTTTTAAAAGTGAAGAACACCTTTTCATGAATAGATAAGAAGATATGTATGTAAAAATTAACGTTAAGGTGCTACATATGTAAGTACATAGGAATCGAGTGGTATGAATGTAAATCTTCCCAAGTATAATTATATTCAAAGTAAAATATGTTCATCGCCCAACAAAAATATATAGCAGAATTATAGAAGGATACAAGAAAACTAGTTTCCAAATCAGTCGCTACAAGTATTGAGCCAAATCAGAAGATAGAGGAAGAAAAAGAAGAAGCAACATCATTTCTCTATCAAGCACAGACGTCGACATAAGATAGGAACACCACAAAGGGAAATGTCACACTGAAAAACAAGAAAAAAAATTTACAAACCCCAGGGGCTCCTTTATTTTTCTTAAATTAAATAAAACTTTTTTTTTTTTGTTTAAAATCACATCCAGCACAATGTCAGGAACATTGAAATAATGAGTTGTACATCAAAAAAAAGGTGTGCAATATCTAATATATTGAATGTCATATCGTAATAATAAAATACTAGCTATAATAAAAACAAAAGAAACTTGTGAATACATCAATAACATATATAGATCTTACCCATTTGAATGCCATAGATGACCTTATTAGTGTGCCAAGATTACCTGGATCCTGTATTTGCACTTTTGATTAGTTAGCAAGTGGAATCTCTTTAAAAAACAATGTAAATGAAAAGGAAGTTGATGTTGGGTGTCATAGGGTCTGTAATTTTTAATACAGATCTAAAATGCAAAATAGCGCTTGAATTAATTAAAAGATTTGTGATTTTGTGATGCTTGTTTTCTAGATGAAATTCAAACAATTTTAATGAAATACATGCAAATCTTGTTGGGAAGCAAACTATCAACAA
>NW_018164444.1:13946852-13947224 GCF_001263595.1 Phalaenopsis equestris
TGCGATTCGGGGCCGGATCTCAGTGGATCATGGCAACAAAGGCCACTCTGCCACGTATAATGCCCCGTCGTGAATTTAGGTCGCTGCAAAGGATTCTGCCCATCGCCCGTTCGGAACTGCAATTCAGAGCATCCGTGCCGGCCGTCTACGTGACCGGCACGGTGCAGCCCACGTCACGTGCCCTTGGAGGTCGAGGCCCCTACCAACAATCGGCGGGGGGAAGGTGTGCTCCGGGATCCTCACATTTTTAGCGCGGATTCTGACTTAGAGGCGTTCAGTCATAATCCTGCACACGGTAGCTTCGCGCCACTGGCTTTTTCAACCAAGCATGATGATTAATTGTGTGAATCAACGGTTCCTCTCGTATTAGGT
>NW_018164444.1:13947324-13956590 GCF_001263595.1 Phalaenopsis equestris
GATGAACTTTTACAGCATGATTGATGTCTTATAACAAATCACAAATTTTTTCCACATTGTAGAGGAAGCTATGAATGATGACTTGAAGCTTTTCCAAGACAGAACACTTCCAACTAATCATGAAGTGGATCTTCTAGTATCGAGACGAACAATAAAATCGAAGTCAAATTTTTTATGATCTCTAAATGATCTGATCTTCTATATGTGAGCTTAAAATATCATGTTCTTTTTAATATGCATAAACTTCATTACCATTGTACAACAATCCATTCATGGGTTGCTTAAATATTTGACAAGCATTCCAACAATGTAATCACTATTCAAACACATACAAACTTGATCATACATAAAAGTCCCTATTGTATATGTACACAAATTCCTTTTCATCTCTTTCTTTTCAATATTAGTTATTAGGCATTGAAATATACTAAATTTAGCATCTTTAGCATTAGGTGTATCTACTAGCACACAATTCCTCATGCCAGATCTACTAAACACTTTATCGATATATGTTGATTGTGATAAACCATATATACCTATAGAATGATCTCGATGAATTTGTATACCCAACACAAATGAAACATTTCCAAGAACTTTCATTTCAATCTTTTTAAAAAAATTATCTTAGGTTAATGGAAAAGGCATATATCATTGCTTGCCAGTAGAGTATCATTAACATGTAACTCAAGAATAATAAATTTATCCCCACTAATTTTATAATAAATGCATTAATCAGTAATTTTTTCCTTAAACTAAAGGAGGCAATCACTTGATCAAAATTTTTATATCATTGATAGGATGTTTGTTTTAATCATAAATGGAGTTTTTTTTAATTTGCAAATCAAATTATTAGAATTAACAACTTAAAAATATTATGATTGTACCATATATATTGTTTCTTCAATATCACCAATAGTAAAGGATTAGTACCCTAATGATTTTGAAAGTCTTTTGAAGAAATTGGGGAAAAAAATTCCTTAAAATCATTACCTTTCATCTGAGTGAAACTGTTAGCTTTAAGTTATGCTTTATATCTTTTGATGTTGTCTTTTGAATCAGGATTGATTTTAAAAATTCATTCACAACTAATTAGTTTTATAAATTTAGGCTATTCAACAAGATCCTAAAAATTCATTCACAACTAATTAGTTTTATAAATTCAACAAGATCGAAAATAGCATTATCTTTCATTGATATCATCTTATCAACCATGATTTTTATCCAATTATGAGATTTAACACTCTATCTAACTTGACTAAAAGAGATTGGATCGCTTTTCAATTTAATATTAGACTCATGCTCTAAAGATATGAAATAGTTATATGTAATTACTATTCTCCTCTTCGTACTAAATCTTCTTAATGACACTTCAAATTGAAGTTGTTGTGATTCTTCAATATGAATAGAAGGTAACTAAGGAAAATCTTGATTGTCTTAATTTATAACTTGAATATTATCAGGCAAATATGATCATTTTTAATTGTATAAGAGGAATTGTAATATATTCTCTTTAAAGAAAAAATTCCAAAATTTGTTACTCCCATCACATTCAACATCCACAATAAATTTAGCATTACCTAAAAATATTTTTAGGAGTCATAAAAATTAAAGCCTCTTAACCTTTCTGAGCATTTAGTAAAAGAGTAGCTAATATTTCTTCAGTTCTATTTTCTTTTTATTTGGCTTATATGGTCTAGGCTTAGCTTGACATCTTCAAACATGAAGATGACTAATAGTAGGCTTCTTTCAATTCATAACTCATATGGGATTTTAGTTACTGATTTGTTGGAACTTTATTAAGGATATAAACTATAATCTTTAAAGCTTCTCCCCAAAGTGATTCTAATAAAGAGTAATGATTTATCATGCTTCTAACCATAGTCATTAGAATGTGAATTTGGTTTGCAATTTTTGACATGGTGCACAGAGGAATAATGTCACGATCTACTAAATATTTGGCAAAAGAATTAAACCTTTGTTTAGCTAATCTATCATATCAACCATAATATTCTTCACCATGGCTAGATCTGATAGCTTTTATTTTCTTTCTAAGAAAATGTTTAGGTTCAATTAAAAATCTTAAATTTATCCATTGATTGTTTTGTACCATTTGGATTATAGCAAGTTTTAGTTCACATGAGTTAGCTGCTACAGCAGGGGTTTGTATGCACAAGTAAATTTGATTTGTTTTAGAGTTTGCATAGTCCCTTCAAGGTCTTTGTACGTGATGATGTTTATTTTCAACATTTTGATTATCAATGTTACTATGTGATGTGTTCGTCATTTATTGCAAATTGTGAAGTTTTTTTTTCGGATTTTTCTTATAGTTCTTTCAAACTCATAATTGTAAAATACTAAACCTTCAAATCTTGCTCGCGCATACAACAGTAAAAGTTCAGAAATAAAATTAAACAAAACACTAAAAAATACTCAAACATAGATAAATAACACTACAATTTTCCTAAAATAAGTCTACAGTTCAGATAAAATTTGTAAGTCAAAAGTTTTGTCGCTTCATTCTTTCCCCTGCAACGACGCAAAAAGCTTGAACTGTAATTTGATGTACTTGCATTATGTATATCTTCTTTAATTTTATTCCTTGATAAAGGCACCAAAAACTTGACCCCCTTTCCATGATGATAATATAATTTTATATTTTTATAGTGGCTAATCCCAGTGACGTAGGTATTAAATTTTCTAATTCTTGATTTCAAATCTTCACTAGGATTGAAATGTAAGTGCAAGTATCGTTCAAGTAATATAAGATTTCTTGTTAAAACCCCTGTATCAATCCCACAAAAAAGGTGAAAACTCTTTTTATGGACTTAGTAAAACTTTACTTAAACTCCAGACAATTATCTAGAAAATAAGTTCGCAAGTTTATGTGTAAAAAGAAGTAACTAATTTCTACTAATTCAATTTCAAAACTTAAAGAAAATGCTAAGTTTTTCTAAAGTAACTTTATGTATAAGTGTTCAAATTATATGAAAGTCTTTCCGCTTACAATGAGATCATAATCAGTGTAGGAATAAAATGTTAAAAGGTTTAAATGTAATATTGTGACAAATAGAAGCATAGATATTATTTACCCTTTTCTGAGTGCATAATGAGCATTGGCTAACCTAGAGTTAGGTTCTTAAATCCTAGGTTATGATGGGTAGGTTTTAGTCTGTCACTCTAGATTACCCACTGTGCCCACAATTTTTGTTCTAACCTAACCTTAAGTTCCAAACTCTAGACCAAATGGGTTGAGGCTCTAGCTTGTCACACTAGAATCACCAATTTACACCCATCAAAATTTATCTCCATATCTATTTGCACTAACCTATGGACTACCTTATCATCCACTAGATTAATGTGATTTTTATAAGTTGAGGAATGCATAGCCCTCTTGGGTCATTATGGATTTACAACAAGTTTTAACATACCAATTGACCAGATTGAATAGGAAATTAAGTACAAATTAATGAATTATCACAAGTATGGAATAAGAGAAAACCTAAACATGATTTAGGGAGTTATGCATAGCTTATATTGGTGTATTTGGTGATGAGAAGAAAAGAGAAGAAGGGGAGAAGAAGGCCAAGTGCTGCAGAAACCCTAAGGGAATTCTTTAGGAGTTCTTAAGATAGTAACCTGTATTTTTTTTTATTATTATATTGAGATATTAGCGAGGATTGAGAGTTGTATTAGAGAAGAGATTCTCAACATTGCAGTAAGGATTGGGAGATCCTTTGGGGAGACATTTACAACATTTTGTAAGAGAAAAAAAGCTAAGTATTATGCATCTTTGGTATTGTACTTTTCTATAATCACAATTCTAGTGGATTTACGTTAACTGAAAAATTTTTTGTGGTGTTTCTTCCATGCATTATGTGTAGTTCTGCTTACCTTTCTCCTGTGATGAATAAGTATGTTGTATAAAAATACTAGAATGCTTTTAGAGTTGGTTTTACATCTTTAATGTGATGAATATTTTTCTATGCTTAATTTACTTTCCATTATGGCCAATTGATTAGTTAAAACATGTGATCCATAATGACTTGAGAGAGCTATGGATGAAAAATTAGGGTATTCACATTGAACTAGTGGGTGAAAGAAAAGTAGTTCCTAGGGCAATACAAAAAGATAGAGAAATAATCTTTGAAAGGTTCAAACTAGGAATTAAAAATATTTTAACCAAACTTCTTTGCACTCCGGAGAGGGTCAAGAAGAGAATCACTCATATTTGTCACTTTCCACAATTGCAATTCAAAGTATTATGTTCTTGCACACCACTTAGATCATTGCAAGGGATGGTAGTTTTATATCTTGATTTTCATCAGTTTAATTATATTTAATAGAATTGCTTTAGGAGGAAACCAGAAAGATTAGTTATAATTCGATAGGACTAGTAATCATAAAAAAAAAGATTAAATTAAATTTATTTTAGGCTAAGCTTAGTTATAATCTAAAACTTCTCTTAAGTTTAACGGTCTCGCTCTTTATGGGATCGATATTCCAGACTCATAAATACAATATTACTGATATGACACGTATACTTGCATGAAACCCCAGTGTGCGAGTGCACCTAAACCAGGAGGGTATCATTGACCTAAAACTAGTTGGGGATCATTTCATCAACAACCCAAGTGTTGCATCATTTGAATCAATCAATCTAGTAGATCCAAAAAAAAAAAGAAATTTCTAAGCTCTATGACTCTATCTAGATAAAAAAAAAATTAATGATTGTACTTACTAAGGGTATAAACAAAATTCTTATAAGAAAGAAGAGAAAATGGAAAAGCTCTATGACTCTATCTAGATAAAAAAAAAATTACTGATTGTACTTACTAAGTAAGGGTATAGACAAAATTCTTATAAGAAAGAAGAGAAAATGGAAGACTTAGCTACAAAGCCAACCCACTCCACAAAGGACTTAGAGTCCTATATGGATTGAGAGAGCATAAAAAATCCTATACAGCACCAGACAACTATTTAATCATTAAAATATATGCTCGACCAATCATATTGGAAAACAAGAGTATTTTTCTTAAGTAATGCAGTATGTATGTACTGAGCTAAGCATCCTACGCAAGGAGGCCCTAATATCATGCTTGGGTATGATATTGATGCATTTTATGATCATTTAAAACTGACCCAAAAGCACAACAACAAAATAAGTGCAAGAAATAAAATAATAATTTTAAAATTTTGAGTATTTTAATCATAAATTTTATTAAAGAAAAATCTTTTATGAATAAATTTTATAATAAAGATTTTATCCTAATGAGCCCAATCATGATCATATCTAAATAAAATACAAGCATAAAAAAGAGTGAACACAAGCAAAGTGCTCAAAAGTAAACTATAAAATAATAGATGGTTGTGTGTCGTTGGGTTGACCATAATCCTAGAAAAGGAAAAAGGGTGGTCAGGCTTCACATTTAAAATATCTGATCCTAAAACTATACAATAAATATCCAATATGGAATTAAAGTACGAGGCATGAGCAAACAGCTCCTAATGCTTTCCAGACAATCTCTACTTCAAGCCTTGTGACTCATGCTTATACCTTATTTTTCAGTATGAAATCTCCTAGAGGACTCTAAAAACACAAGGAGAAAGTATTAAAAAAGAAGACTCAACCTATAAAATAGAGGTTAGTACAGGCTATCTCATGCAACATAAAAAATGCTATATCCAGCTAAAGGAGAGCTAAGCATCACCTGCTGAAAATGCATTAGTCTAAATAATTAAGCTCATCTCTTTAGATATGACACTCTGTAATGAATAATCCATCCTAATATACTATTGCACAAGTCTCACACCTAATAATGAATGTAAAAAACACTCAAGTTGTTCTACAGCTGCTAGCAATGGCCAAATAATAATAACTGTGAAAAAAATTACTAACTACACTCTAGCCTTAGGGCCCGTTTGGGGCGGCGTTTTGAAAACGCCGCTGTCCTGTTTAGTTCGTACTTATGCACAACTTATAGAAAATTGCGTTTTGAAATTTGTAAAAGACGCGGCCCGCAGGAGGACCCCCACGGGCCGCGTTTTCGATTGGATTATTTACTCCCGTGGCCCTCATCGTTGGCCCTCATCGTCATTTCTCTTTCGCATTTCACTCTCAAAGAGCAGAATCGTCGCCGTTTGCCGAGTTTTCTTCGACATTCGTGGCGGCTTCGGTCGACGAGTTCGCTTCGGCGTTCTAGGCGCGGAGTTCGCCGCCATGGATCTCCTGGACTGCCTCGACGCCTCCTGGTGCTCCGTATCCTTCTACATCGACGACTCCAACTGCCGGCAAGCTCCCCTCCCGTCCATACGCAATAGTCAATCGCAGTCGTTCATACGCAAGTTGGGACCACCTAGCAGAGCAGAAGACAATGACCGGAGCAGTGGAAGTGGATAGGGCTTTGGCCGCAGGAGGAGAGGGAAAGGCTTGGTGCGCTCAGGAAGTGAAGGGACCGGGCTATGCATCGCCGCTCGAAGCCATGAAAGGGCCTCGCGAGGCTTTTATCTACGTCACCTGCGTCTATAACGGTGAAATAACTCGCAATCTCCATCCTCTTTGTATCTCTGCTCAGTTTTTATGTTTGTTGGTTTGGATAACATTCGGAATTAGTTTTTTTCCCCAAGTCGTGGTATTATTTGATTTGACCTATGAAATGGAGATTGGATTCAACGTTATAGCTCCGATCAGAATGAAAGAAAGAAAAGGAGTAGGGTTCTTGGACTTGAATCACGGGCTATTGCGGTGATCTTTACTGTGAAGTTTTTTTTTTTCACTCATTGTAAGATTTACATGCATGCTTCACAATTCCTATGTATCTACACTTTGATATTTATATTTATACCAACTTAACTATGCAAGAAAATGTGCATTTCATTTTTAAAAATTAGTTATAGTTGCATTTTTTATGGGATATGAAATATTTGAGTGTTGGAAATATAAAAAAGTCAAATTCTGTTAGGTGTTAGATACATAAATTCTTAAGAATTGTGTGTGATGTGTATGTAAACAAACTAACCAAACAGCTAAATTGCTTACTCAGAACAGGAGCAAAATGATTAATTTTTCAGAATCAGTTGTTTTCTATAAGCGCCAACCAAACAGCCAGACAGCTTATCCGGATCAGCTGCTCATCAGCAGATTATCAAGATAAACTGCTTATCAGCAGAAGCTGGATAAACCGCAGCTGCCCCAAATAGACCCTTAATCTTAAATAGGAACTAAAAGGTGTTTATGTGCATGAAGTGTAGGACGGAGGCTAATGGCCTTCTCATAGGATTGCAGCGGGGTCACCAAGTTAGCCCCATACCAAGCATCTAAATGAACTAACCCTCAAAACAATAAGTGATGAGTGTGTTGTATTCATTGCACAGAGCATAAAGCGGTGCATCGACTTCACAAAGCAACAAAGCAAGGACAAAAATTTGATTCTCCTGATGTTGAAATGTCAAAGACCATCATTTTAACTCTCGAGAGAGGACCGTAATAATATATTCCTGTCAGCATGAGAAAAGAAGTTTATCAATTATGTAAAATTTTAAATATTTCATTAATAAATAGTACGATTTGAATGCTAAGTCAGTGAAAAATATTGTAGGTATCATAGATAAATTTTATTTTAGTTAATTTAATTAGAGTTAGTGTCCAACTAACTTAGTGTTCGTTTAGGCAGTGGTTTTGGCACAACGAGGGGAGCTGCTGCAAATCGCGGTCATTTGGTTCAGCGTCATGAGCCCGACGAGACCCCGTTGTGGCTGAATGCGGGCTGCGGATCGAACTCTGCGGCTCACATTCGAGCAATGGATTATTACGCAACATACCCTTCCTTCTTCGCTCCTGTTCGTTGCTGACATCACCTCTATGAAATCCCCTCTTCCTCCCCCCTTCCATAAATCATAAGAATGAGAGAAGTATCAGAAAAAGAGAAAGCCTACAAATATGGCTTCTTCTATCTTCGGCATCGCAATAGATCTTCTTTCTTGCTCAGTTTTTTCTCCAGAGGAAGAAATTAGGATAGGTGATGTCGGTCTTAACTAACGACTGAGCATTAGAGAGGTAACTCAGCTTCCCGACCCATTCAATTCACTCGATATCTCTGAAAATGGATCGATGCTAATGGATAAATTTGTAGTTTTTGATTGTTGTGGCCTTTTGATTTATCGCGGCGTCAATGCCATGGAAGAAAGTAAAGGAAAGATCAGGACTAATTTAGGTTTTTGATGGTATTTGATGGCCTGTATAATATAATTAGTCATTCAGGAGCAAGTATTGGTTTTATTGATCGTATGTGACAAATAATGTTTTATCGATCAGATGTTTCACCAGTTACATGCACAAACAACTTTCTTTTTAATCTTCCGTGTAATTTAAATGGGTGAATTTGCATTTGATGATATACTTTGAAGAATGCTTTGAGAGATCGGGGAGGCCCTCTACTGCAAGGAAAACATGTGTTGGTTTTGACCTAAACATGGTGTGGCAGAGTGTTCTTATCATATTAAAAGATTTACTAGTTATATTTTCATTTGAATCAATAGAAATTAATAATTAAATCGAAAAATTATTTGCTTGCACAAACATTATTATTGAAATAAATTTCTGTTTCCAAAGAATCAAATATGTGTGTCACAGTTCCGTTTTAAACAATTTTACTAAACAGTGACAGAATGATAATTTTTTGAGAAACAACTGTTCACATTTGTTTTTACACAGCTGCAATAAACAGACAGTCAATTTCCCCGCAACAGCTTCTTAGGACAAACCCTTAAACTTCGTTTGGATTGACTCTCCCCCTACGTCACGTTGGTCGAAAGAGGTAAATCATAGCATAAGGTTTGCAGGTTTTATTTCACGAGCGTCAAATCTTCGCTAGCTCCCTCAAACTTAGCCGTATGCAATATATTTCATTTTATTTTTTAATTGATAAT
Source organism: Phalaenopsis equestris (assembly GCF_001263595.1). NCBI lineage: Eukaryota > Viridiplantae > Streptophyta > Magnoliopsida > Asparagales > Orchidaceae > Phalaenopsis > Phalaenopsis equestris. Next base: position 13,956,250 of record NW_018164444.1, read on the forward strand.
AATTTAATTAGATTTTACATAAGTCCATAATTATTAAAAAGAAAATTGTATAAAATAAAGCCACGTGCGAACAGCCGGAGACAAATTAGCACGCATCCCTGTTCCATTCCCATCACACAAATATCAAATTCATCCCGTCCGGCTGTTTGCATCAAGTCCGTACAGGAGTTGCTTAGTATCATGTCTATATTGAAACGCCTAAAACAACTAAAGACGAAAAGAAACAGCTCTGGGTTGCGGCTCCGTGCAGATCAATGGAAGCAAAGTGCCGGACGGCCAGAACTCTGGTAAATAGGCTCAGCTCCGCCGGCGACCCGGCGGCCCTCTCCTCCGCCATCACC
>NW_018164444.1:13959178-13959977 GCF_001263595.1 Phalaenopsis equestris
TGTTATGATTTAAACTTAGACATAAATATATATAATATATTATTATACAAATAATATGTAATATATTGCTATATAAAAAGTTATATAATTTTTTGTTCGAGCCATTTTGAGCTGAACACAAGCGAACAAACTATTTGTTCAGTTCGTGTTCGGCTCGTTTACATTTTGAGCTTAAAAATTTATTCGTGTTCGGCTCCTTAGGCTTAACCAACGAGCCGAACACGAGCTGCTTAACAAGCCAAACACGAGTGTTCACGAACAACGAGCCAAATTGACAGTCCTATTAGTTATGTTTAAATAATAATACATATTTGATACTTGTATTCTTGAATTTTGGTCCATGACCTCCTCAAAAGAATGTAATTCTAAAATATCTCTATTTTTAAAGTCCTAAACTTTAATTTCAAGCTTCAATCCCTTTTAAAATTTTAAAATTGACCATTTTTAAATAATTGAGAAATCAAATTGGCACTTTTTCTCTTCCTAAAGACCGCCAATACAATTGGTTGGGACTTCGAACCACTGCATTGATTCATAAATTCTGGCGGGGCCAATTTTTATGGGTGGGTATGCAAGCGCGATCAAGATGTTGATTGATGTGTTGAAATTTTTTCATTTATTTACTCCAACATATATGTTTTATTCCAATTTTTATATTTGTTTTGCGGTTGATGGTGAGGAGGATTTGTCACTTTTAGGGCTGTAAATGAGCTCAGGCTCGGCTCGTGTTCGGCTCGTTCGAAATTAGCTCGTGTTCGAAATGGCTCGTGAACAAGTTGTTTGTTTTCGGCTCGAAAAA
>NW_018164444.1:13961197-13971204 GCF_001263595.1 Phalaenopsis equestris
GTGATTTTTTTTTTTTTTTTGTCTTAGTGTTGCACAAATTTTCGTTTAACAAATGGATAGTAATTTTTAAATGGCATATGGGCTTTTTTTGGTGAAACCCAAGTTAAGTCTTGATTGAAGAATACATGATTGTAACATTTGAATTGTTGGGTTGATTTTCTTTGATGTGATAATGTTAGAGAAGCAATGAGTGGTAATAGAGATGAAAACACATGAGCTACAATGGTTGTTGACATTAGTAGATAGAAGACGACAACGATCAAAAGATAACTATTAATTGATGGTTGGTGTTGGTATTGGTTGGCGGAATGTGATGACATTTAAGAAATTATAGTTGAGAGATGATAATCAGACAATAAAATTAAGACAATATTAAATATATATGGTAAATATGGGTGTGCATTATTTGATCAAAATTGAAAAATTAAATCAAATCAACTAGATTTGATTGATTTGGTTAGGTTTCAAAAAATGCATTTAGGTTTTAAATTTTTAAAATCTGAGTATTCAATTTTTAATTATTGATCAAGTTTTAATTTTCATTTAACTCCAATTAACAATTAAATCTTAGTTTAATTGTAATTGATTCGTTATAATAAAATTAATTTTTTGTTTGGTTTTGAGAGATGATAATCAGACAATAAAATTAAGACAATATTAAATATATATGGTAAATATGGGTGTGCATTATTTGATCAATATGGAAAAATCAAATCAAATCAACTAGTTTTGATTGATTTGGTTAGGTTTCAAAAAATGCATTTAGGTTTTAATTTTTTTAAAATATGAGTACTCAAATTTTAATTATTGATCAAGAATCTTAGTTTAATTGTAATGGTTAATTTTTTGTTTGGTCGGTGTGATTTTATCAAAATATTGATTGGTTTAGTTTTTAGGATTTTGGATTTTAGTTGTAATTGGACTAACCAATTTAAAAACTGATCCATCCAAACCAATCAAATGCTCGTTGATAGTTATAGATGCTCATGGAGAGTTTTTTAATCATCCAGGTTAAATCTCAATCATTTTTTTAATATTAAATTTGAATTCAAGATCATCTAGGTCCTCAGTTTTAGGGAGGTTATTGTCAAATTGATCGTCTCAACAAGGCAACCCAATGATACCAAAGTTGGGTCAATCTGGGTTTAGTCAAGCCCAAGTTAATCCTTTGAAGTACATTGGAAGCTTTGGATCTTCAATTGAATGGTCAAATATTCAATGAGATGAGTCTAATGAGTTCAATATCACTAAATTTCAAGGTTATTAAGGCACTCAAATAATTAAAAAAAATTATGATTAAGAGTGATCAATATGGTGCATCCAATCAGGTGATTGATGAAGTTATTCACCAAAAAAAGTAAAATGTCCTTAACATAAAAGCAATAAATAGACCCCTTCACTCCACTTGAAAAGGAACAGAAAAAAGAGGAATTCTAAAGTCTGTTCTAGAGTGTAGACCTAGCGATAACTTCCAACCCTCGTAACCACCAATCATCATTGATCACTGATCCCAGACTTAATGCTTATGCATAGTATTGCAATAGTTCTGATGGTATTTTTCACTTATATTTCTTTATTTTACAACAAAACCAAAAACTTGATCCTAAAGAAAAATAAGAATTTAACTTTTTTAATTTATATATATTTATATTAGGATACTACTCAACTATATGTATCGTTATCAAGTAATATAGGACTTTTTGATTAAGATCTGAATATCGAACCCACATGGAAGATTATGCAATATGCACTTTTTAGAAAGTTTTTCTTTTTTTTTAAATAATTACTTAAACTAAAAATGATTTTTGCAAGAATTTAAAATTTAAATATTTTTTGTATTTTTGATATTTTAACGAAACAGTAACAACTTAAAAAGATAACTAAAGTTTTTGTAGAAGAAAAGTACTTAATATCAAAATATCTTTCTTCTTATCATGAATCAGTAATAGGTATAAGAATTCTGTTGTGGAAGCATGCAAATTGTGTTGTACCAAATATGAGCAACAATATTCTTTCCTTACTAGATATGCTATAAAGAACAATGACTAATTTAAAGTTTGAATAGTTTTGAAGACCAACTAGGCATGGAAGATACCAGCTCTCACTCTAGAATTCCTTCGATTCCCTCCACATGGGGGCTAACATTCTCGTATCAGAACCTAAAATAATAAACTAAGTTAGGGGGCTTTAAACTGTCACTTTGAAGTCCTCTAACTCTACACCCATCAATAAATATTTCCCTATTTATTTGCACTCAATCATATGAACTACATTCTCATTCATACAATCTCATGTGATTCTTTCCAATTGTTTAAATACAATTATAATTATGTTTTTTTAGAAAATTTAGAAGTGCTTTACCAGTTCATGTGAACAACACCCTCATTAAGGAGAAAAAAATAAAAAGCAATAATAAAAAATTTCCAACACTATTCTTGAATATGACTGCAATCATATTTAAAAGGACAAGTACATCTATCTTGACCTATGTCCCAAACTCAAAAACATAAAAGTTTTTTGGCACCTTATTATTAGCTTAATCGGTTTTAAATTGTCTCAATTCACTCACTTTCACTGCAAGTAATAGTCATCAAGCAAATGCTCCAATTTAAAGACCTAGGATAAGTAAAAAAAAATATTTGGTTTATTTCAATCGATCTCTTTTATTACGTGTTACGATTTTTTAGCAGATGCTCTGAATAATAACCTAGGATAGGTTAAGTATCCATCACAATGGAGTTTATTTGACTTCAACCATCTCCAGTAACACAGGCGAGGATTGATTAAAATTATCTAGATAACTCCAAGTTTGTTGGTAATACTTAACTCATTTCACAACATTCTAATATGAGGTAACACTACACATTAAGTAATACATAGCAATGAATTATGGTTGAAATATAATATGATTTCAATCACATAAAGATTTACACCATCAAAATATATAAATTCCATTAAGCAAATGGAAAGTTGTAAATACAAATAGACTATCACTAAGCATAAATTATAAATCAAGCAAATAAAAAGATACAGAAACTAACGCATTGTCAAAAGTACAAAAGCTACAATAGGATAGTAGAAACAAAACATTAATTCATTTCAGCCTTTTCCTCTTCCTTACCAAGTATGTGTTCCTGGAAGTTTCTCACAGCTTCATCACCTTTTGAGTATGAGGAGGATGTTCAAAAGCATGATTGGGAGAAGTTCCCTTGATATCAACTTGAATTTGATGGTGCACCACATGAATCCCCTTCAAGAAGCCTTGTATGAATCCTTCCTTGATTAAATCTTGTTGTAGCTCCTTCACTTCAACGTCATAAATGTGGTCACGAGTTTTCTAAACATGATCCTTCTAAATTTCACAGAGCTCTTAAAGTCCTCCACAACCCTCTAACAAACTCCTGTAAAATCAATCTCCTTCTCTGACTTTAACCTTTTGTTCACCTCATCAAGGGAAGATATCCTTACTCCCAAAGCCTTCAAACTCCTGACACTCTAACTAAAAGTAGCTCGTGAATTTACTAGCTCCTCTTGGGATATCTCTAGATCCTAGATCTATAAGGGAAAGGAAGTCTCCATAGTAGATAATACAGTCTTGCACTCTGTCAGCTGATTTTTTAAGACTACAATCTGTTCAACCTTAATATGATATCTAATTTTGTATTTTCCCTTAAAAACATGATTTTTATAAATTCTAAATTCAACTCATTTAAGGAATATTAAATTTTACCTCAAGTTCCATCTTTTTCATCATCTGAAACTAACAATTTCATATTAAAATGATGAAAGAGGTAAAAAACAAAGTAAATAGACATATGTAAAGAAGACTTACATATTCCTCAATTTTCTGGGACTGAGTGCATAGATGACACCTCCTCCATAATATGAATTTTTGAAGGTTTGTTTAGATGATTTTATGACCCATCATTCTTATTATTTTTCTTCGAAGGAAGGATTTCGCAAAGGGCCCTTCGAAGGGTCAGTAAAAATCTGTTTAGGATGCATTTTCTCAAACTTCTTCAACATAGTAGCATGGGATCTTCTGTGTTGGATGAAGATGTTAGTATTGAACAAAAACTCTTCATTCACACAGTTATTAATATAATGTACCTCAAACTTTCTTATAACCTAAATACTAAAGATTTTTAGTATATCATCCATTATAATATGATAGAAAGCATATGTAACTTTTTTTGAATTTCATGAAATCCCCAGTCATTCTGTGCAAAAAAAAAAAAAATGATTGACCAATTTCTTATTAGATCCTTTATGAGAAGATCTAATACTTTACTCAAAGGTATATGATTGTGTATGTGACTAACGAATCTATCGGTCCTGGCTAAGACCCCCAATGTTAACTTGACCCCATGTTTTCTAAAGAATGAGATTAACCTGACATTAATCCCATAGTTGATAAGATCACTACGAAATTCTAACCTCAGTAGCTGATAAAACAACTATCAACTAGAGCTTTGGTGGAAACTGCATGTCAAAATGCAAATTTACCTCCTAATCATGAGGTATCCAGGAGGAGAACATGCTCAATTGGATGAATTCGACAAGCTAACCATAATGTCATTTAGAAAGTGGATCATTTTCTAGAAAAATGTCAAAATATTTTTAGTTAATGAAGATACCATTTTATTAGGGTTCTTTAAATTATGTGACTTTCGAAAAGACAAACTTCTCTATACGTTGGGATTTAATTAAGAAAATCAAGCATGGTGAATCTCAGGTTAAAGGCAACAATGCTTACACTAGTGAAGTCAACAATAGCCTACACCAAAGGAGACAACAATAGCCTACTTCGAAGAAGACAATAATAGCCTACATTGGGGGAGGCAACAATAACCTACTTTAGATGATGTAGCAAAAGAATACGTCAAAAAATGCAATTATAACCTTGGGAGGTTGGCGGGTGGGGGCAACAAAAACCCATGAGACTTCAATTAAGGGAGGACTGGTGTGCTTTATCTCCCCCTAAAGGGCCTATTTATAGTAAAAAATTCAACAATCACTCATAAAATTGCATGGGAGCATGCAAGCACATTCACAAACATCTGGCCACATACACATGCAGACGTGTGCACACAGGTCGCATGTGAATGCATGCAAATAATTCATGTAAACATGCATGAATTGTTCGCTCATCTGACTCCGTCGGCTTGCCCCCCGAAGGGCCTATTTATAGTCAAAAACATTTCACTATTAAAAAAGATTTAGTTATATTTGAATTTTATAAACACAAAGAATACATTTAACAAGAAAAATACATCTCTATGGTATGAGATTACCATATCAGTAATTCTATTTGATCAAGCATGATATATAACACTATGATATTATTATTAGAAGTAATTTATTTGTCTAAACATTACACAACAACAGTATTTTATTTATTTATTTAATGGCATAATATGCTTAGTATATACATAAAAAAATACGGATCATGTGTATTATATATATTTAATTGTCAATTGACACCATTCATTTAATTATTATTTATCAATACAGAAATCGGTGTCCGTAGGTGGATGTTGTAAGAAAAAGAAAAGGATGTCATCTGTTTTATTATACGTAATTACTCTTGTACTCCTCATCGGGAAAGTCTTAGCTAAGGATGTCATCTGTTTTATTATACGTAATTACTCTTCGACTCCTCATCGAGAAAGTCTTAGCTAAATAATAATAATAATAATTTTTTTTAATATTTTAATAGATAAATGAAAAACTTTAAAGTGTGAAGAGGAAAAAATATTGCATCAAGACTCCGCACGTAGAGTTACGTGCGGGGTCCAATGAAATCACAAAACACAATAACATGGGGGAATATTCCCCCCGTGTTATTCAGAATAACACGGGGGAATATTCTCCCCCGTGTTATTCAGATATTAAATAACACGTATGTTATTCATGTGTTATTGTGTTCTGGGAATATTTCTGGTGTTATAATAACACAATAACACATCAATAACCCCTAATCACTATTGTATATATCAGTAATTCTATTTCATCAAGCATGATATTATTATTAAAAGTAATTTTTGTGTGTGTTAACATTACACAACAACAGTATTTGATTTATTTATTTAATGGCATAATATGCTTAGCATATACATAAAAAAAATACAATCATGTGTATTATATATCTTTCATTGTAAAAAGCTTTAAAGAGCGAAGGGAATGGATATTATTGGAAGAAAATTCAAGCTCACGTAGGAGCCTGCGACCATGAGTAAAAGAGAAGTATGGAACTTTTGGCCGATTCCTCCCTTGACTTTCAACTTGCTTTTAATATGGGGAAATAGATTCTAACTCATAAAATAAAATAAAATCAGGCTTTTAAAATTGTAATATACAGACAAGGGTTTAACGAAGCTTAGGTTTCATTTTGATGTAGTTCAACTGTTTTCTTGACCGAAAGGTACTGCAAGTAGAGCTCTCAAAAAAGCTCGTTGTTCGCGAGTAGTTCGTGTTCGGTTCGTCGAAGAGTTCGTGTTCGATTCATTCGATAAGTAAACGAGACGAACATGAACAAATTTTTTTCGTTCGGTTAGCTAAACGAACCAAACATGAACAGTGATGCGTTCATTCGTGTTCGAATCGTTATTGTTCGAAATATAATATAATTTAAAACAATTATATATAAAAAATTTATGATATTTTAAAAAATTAAATTTTATAAATTATAATATATAATAAATTAATAATAATAATATATTAATATAATATATTAGTAATATACTAATATAGATATTATATATTTATATAATATAAGTTATATAATTAATATACTATGTTATTTATATATATTAATATTAGGGATGTCAAACTGGCTCGTCGTTCGCGAACTGCTCGTGTTCGTTCGTGTTCTGCTCGTTCGTTAAGAAACGAACACGAACAGTGACTTTACGAACAATTTCGAACATGAGCTTATTTCAAACAAACTAAATTTTAAATGAACCGAACACGAACACAAGCTCTCTTTGTTCGTGTTCGGTTCGTTTACACCCCCTACTCATAACCCCGTGAATTAAATAGTTAACTAAAGTTATCAATTTACAACCCAATGCAAATACATAATTTATTATTATTTTTTAATAAGTTTTGCCTAATCAATAAACTCGTATCAGACACATGAAAATAGCGAATCATGCCTTAATAAAATAAGATTCGATTCAACTCAATTTTTTTATTGAAGGCACCATGCATTAAACATAAGGGACATTTACATGCATACCACCCAATTCCCATCCATTTACATATCTAACATCTAAAACTTATTTCTTACATTTCTATGAGCCACCGGCACTTCCAAAAGTTACAGTCGTGCTCATGTTGTATCTGACAGTGTTTGCTCTGACACGGATCGACACTTATCTGATACTATAAGATATATTTTAAATTCTATTCATGGGTACTTTTCGTTGTGATGTCATTTCCGACTTTTTTTACACGACGAGCTTTGTATCGAGACATTGAGCCATCAACATTGAGTTTAATTTTGTATGTCCATTTGTTACCCAAAATAGGCTAACCAATTGGTGTAGGAACAAAATCATTGTCATTGCTTAGTATCTTAATATTTTATGATTTTGTTAAAGACATTGCCAATATTGGTAAAAAATGAGGTTTAGACTATGAAACTGGTGAGCTGATCTTGATATATCATTGAGAAACTCACCCACATTATTAAGTACACATCTCGATGCATATTATAGTAATATAACTTTCAGAGTCAAATTCATGACCACTCAAACTTTGATTTGAGCTACTTTATAATTGAATTGAATATCTAGATAAGACCAACCCAATGACATGAAAATTGATATAATCTGACCTAAATGAGCTCAAATTAAGCACTTAAATTATAATTAAAAATTTTCGAGGCATTAAATATAGAATTATATGATCTTCAAATATAACATGTGTATATGTAAATCAAGCTTCTCAACTAAATAATTATATTCAACCTATCATTACTTAATTCTAATACATTAATGTACTTATGTAATAAAAAAAATCACATGCTCAAGAATATCACTCTAGATCATATGATGGAATGTTTTAATTTTTGGTGTTATTAATAGAGAATGCCGCATACACTTAATATTTATAAATAGACCATCACTCTCTACAAAAAAAAAAAGACTTATATTGGAAATTAGAGAAAACTCTGAATTTTGAAGAATCCATAAGCTATATCTGACCACCACTACCACATCATTGTTCAACTATTATCATCTGACCATCTCGCTCATCCACAACCATCTCATTGCCATCACCCGCCCTCTATTGTTAGATGGCCATTTCCCAACCACCTCAATCGAGCTACCAAAGTTAGACCATTACCACTTGATTACCTTTGTGGAACTATTGCCACATGACTAACACCATCATACAATCACTGCTCAACCAACTTAATCAAATAACTACAACTAGACCATAGCCATAAAACACTTTTACCCATCCACAACCATCAAACTATTGTCATCAAAATATTGCTATAAACCTTCACCATCAAATAATCATCAATTAGCCATTATCGCCAATTGACAGTTGATTGATCGCACTACTCTCCATATAAGGATGTTTGAACACAATAGACTTGCCTCTATTTAATGTACTACTCATGTCAAATATAATTATCTGGCGACAATCATCAAATTATGATCATTTGACCATCATCACTCGATTGTAATCTCTTAATCATCATCATTGATTATAGTCTTATCATCATCACCCAACTAAGATCTTGTAGTCACTATCACTCATTTGCGATCTTCTAACCTCCAACACCCACTGGCTTTACTACGCACTATTGTTTATAAGATCAAAGTCTATTAAGGGTGTGCATTATTTGGTGAAAACCAAAAAACCGAACCAAACTGATCAAGTTTGTCTAATTTGGTTCAGTTTCAAAAATATATTTTGATTTTTGGTTTTTAAAATATTTGGTGTTTAGTTTTCTGTTCAATTTTAATTTTCATTTAACCGAACGAACTAAAAAAAATGAAATTTAATTAAAAATTCTTATCATATCTTAATTTTATGTCGAAAAAACCCAAAAAAATCAAATTGTTTATTATATGCAAAATTTTATTGAAATATATAAAAGATTCATAAATGCAAATCGATATTATACATATAGGATATGAAATTTTTAATATTTGTTCATAGACAAACTCTTATAAATTACTAAATTTCGAGTTGTTTATAACCAATCCTTTTAAATCAGATTAAATTTTGACTTTGTTGGTTCAGTTCTATCAAAGTTTTGAATGGTTTGATATTTCAGATCCTCAATTTTGGTTAAAAATCGATTTGACCAATTTGAAAACCAATCCATCTAAACCGACCGAATTCCTACCCCTAATACATGCTATCAACTCACACCATCACATATAAACTTGGTGTATGTCATTGAAATAAGTCACCACCTATAACAACGATGTATGTCATCAACACTTAGCTAATGTACCTTGACTAATTTATTATTTTTCATTAACGATAAAATTGATACACACAAATCATTGATAAGGCTTGAATTTTATCAATACCAAGGTTATACTAAGCTTTTTTAGTCTCTTAGCTCCTTTCCTCAAAGAAGAATGAACAAACAAACTATAACATAACCTCTTAAAGATAACTCCAATACTTTAAAGATCCTTAAACTTCAATTATACACTATATTACTTATAATTTATGTTTACTTTATTGTACCAATATTTTTTGTAATTATGAGTAAATGCATCATTAGTTAAGGGGAGTCATTTTAATTATGTTGAGTGAAATTTTTCCTTTCAAGGTCTTTTAAATAAAAAATCATGCATTCTTCAAGCTTCTTCTAAATCTTTAAATAAAAACAATAGGTTTGAATTTTTATAACCTTCCGATTTTCATATCATTCAATTTATCATTTTATTTTTATTTTGATCATATCACAAAATATTAAAGATTTAGATTTAAAGGAAAAAAACAATAACTTCTTAAATGTATATATTCGA
>NW_018164444.1:13971304-13977568 GCF_001263595.1 Phalaenopsis equestris
TTTAATCCTATCACAAACATGTGGATGGCAAAGATACATCAAATCTTTAGGAATTCTTTGAATTTACGCCCACGGTGATGAAACATTTTCAAAGCAATGCAGTTAGGATTCTTCTATTAAAAGCATAACAACAACAACAACAAAGCCTCAATCCCACTACGTGGGGTCGGCTACATGAATCCTTTTTCTCCATTGCGTCCTATTTAGTGTCATATTTTCATTTAGTTCTAATAAATTAAGATCATTTAAAAGACCAAACCAGCACAAAACAAATAAAAAAAACCTAAAAAGTCCAAGCCCCTCTGGAAAGTTCATGACATAGCAATGCTAGAAATATTAGTAAATCTCTCAAACACGTTTATCCAATACTAGCAGTTTCTCTAAGAAAGGGTAATTCAAAACGTTCCAGACAAAGGTTACAACACTGAGAAATACTATTATAAAAGAACTAAAATTAAATAGTTCAGGGCTTATTGTTATGCATATCCAATATAATATAGTCATCTATTAATTTGTTTTATGTTCATAAAACAGAAAAGACGGACCATAAAAAAAGCGTCGCAATCTTGGGGAGAAATGAGTAACTTAAATGGAACAGTAATAAGTTGAAAAAATATAAATAAAGTTGGATAACCATTGACATCAAAGAACACATTAATCTTGTTAGAAAAAAAGGGGCATTTGCATACGTACAACACAATTCTTATATATTTACATCTAACACCTAAACTTTTATATTTACATACATAATACTCAAATCATTGACGCCACATAAAAAATGCCACTATCATTAACTTTTTAAAAGTCATACACATTTTCACGCATATATTTTTAATGCCTAAGTGTGATAAATGTAATTATCAAGTTTTAGGTGTCAGATATGTGAATGCACAATGAATGTGTGGTATGTATGTAAATTCACCCATCCATTCCCTCCCACAGCACACACAAATACACACACACACACACAGACAAAAGCAATCTGAGAACATACTCAAGATGTGGAGGAAAGGGGTAATCAACACCAAGTCTCGGAGCTATTGGCTCACCACCAGATTCCAAACTCTGGGGGTGAACAGAAGCATCCGTAGTTTTTACTATGGATGCAGTAGAAGCATCCTTTACAGAAAGCCCAGCACATTGGGGGTTTATGTTAATTGAAGTAGCTTTGTCTGCTCTGTCAACTGTCAACACTTTTCCAAGAAATCTCAATCTGAGATATTACATGCAAAAATTGTGAGAAATTAATTACCATCTAGAAAAATATGGCAATATGTATATAAGAAAAAATTGTGGGAAGAATCTGCTGCACATACGTAAATAGTCCACAAAGATTTTGGATTAGGCTAGACACTAAGCAGAAAATATAGAATGGTTTTAAGTCAATAAATCATTTAAAAAAAGATACCAGAAAATGAAAATCAAAATGTGGCATGACGTTACGTTCTTGTTTTATACTACATGCAACTAATTACAAGGTTTTTTGAAATAAAATGGAAGTTCGATCAAAGTGAAATGATCAAATTCAAAAGAAGTACCGATTAAGTTGTAAATGTGCTTGAGATGCTAAAGCTTCATCCTTGAAATCCACAAAGGCACAATTTCTGAGCCTGCAACAAAAATGGAAACAAAAACAAAAGTGCCTTATAACATAGCCTTGTATAGAAAGTAATAAGAACACCGTGTAGTCAGTTTGAAACAATATTATCGGTTCAAATTTAATAGCTAAAAACCACCAAAACTGCATTTCCAAGCCTAATAAAAATCACATCAACAACCATTGATAAATGCTCTAAACAAAGATGAAATAATCTTTTTCGGACCATTTTTATAAATCTAAGGTTTTTGGTCCAAATATAAATCATCTTATTCAAATAAAAATATTTTGTTTGGACAAAGTTTTTAATCTAAATTTAAAGGTTAAATAAACGTAAATATTTGGACATCTATATGAGATTTCATCACATATAATTTCAAATAAAAGATATTAAGGTCATTTGTCAAATTACAAGGTTTTGTGATATCGGAGTTAACCCAAACCACAACGCAAGACACAATTTTACTACTGACTTAAAACAATGTTACAATGAAGACTCGGAACAACGAAAGACAACACACAAAACAAAAGCACAAAACAAAGGATTGGAACTAATGACTCAACAAAGAAGGAACAACGCACTTGATGAGGAGGGAGTCGGGCAAGGGGAGGTTGGATTGGCGACTGCGGGGAAGGGCGGATGTTGTGGAAGTAAGACAATAAGTTGGAGATAGCAACAACGTCGAACCGTAGCTAGAGAGAAGCGGGAACATTGTTGGAGGCTGGATCGATGGCTGCGGTGAAGGCCAAAGAGGTGGGGGCTACTGTGGAAGAAGCAGGACAACAACTGGGAAGGTTCGCCAGCTCTTTCGGAGGGTAGACGGCGAGCGAAAAAGCACTAGTAGCGATGGGAAAGGCTGGGACAGCAAGGTAGATGTTGTAGGGGTGTCGGCGGCTGCCGGGAAGGGGCTGAAAGGGCTGGACAACAAGTTAGAGGGGCTACAGTGGCTGACAGCAGTGGAAGAGGGGGCTGCAGTGGCTGGATTCTAAAATGATAATATGGAAACGAAAGTATGGTAAGATAAATGCCTCGTTGGGGTCGAGCTAAATCCAGAGCACCACTCAGACCATTGAAGAGGATCACAACCTTGGACGAGAGACAGCCGGAGTACTACCTCGACATCGGATACAACCCTCGAAGGAAAATACCAAGACTAAAACCTGAATTCAAATTTCAAAAACAAGACTCATAATTCTAAGCACATCAATTCCTATTTATAAAGAGACTTAACTCAATCAGGAAACACTAAAATAAGAAGAAAAATAAAATCAGATTTCAGATTTTAGGTAAGACTTTCAATATAAGGAAGAAGATTAAAATCAGATTTTAGATTTGAGGAAAATAAATTATAATGAAAATTTAGATTTGGGAAAGAGGAATAAAATATTAAGAAATTTTGATTTGGGAATTCAGTTTAGAAAAAGGATTATAATGGAAATTCAGAATGAGGGAAGAGGGATATAAAATTTAGAAATTCTGATTTGTAAATACTTATATTAGGAATGTGCTAACAAAGAAAGAGAGGGGGAGAGAAGGCAGAGGGAGGAGCGACAGTCACACTCCTTTTGAGGACAAATCGGTTCTCCATAGCCCCTAAGTCATTTTGTCTCAGACATGATATTTAATTTATTAAGTGTTTCACCTAAATATTAAAATATTTAAAAGATCTATAATTCAGGTCATGTTTAGCTGAAGCTTGAACATATGATTAATAAATCTCGAATATGATAAATTATATTCAAGGAATTAGTAAATTTTGTTGGTAGAATTATTTGACCGGCAAATTCTTGAATCTTAGCCTTACTAGGACCTCATGAATCTTGGATTTGAGCCACATTTTATCGAATTTTGTTAAATCTATGGTTTGCATTACCCTTACATTATGAGGGATTTAGAAATCCCTTTATAAGAAGTTTGGAAAATTTAGGCTGAATCCACCATAAATCCAACATGGAAACAACAACCAAATAGGCCCTTGACATATTAATAAATCCTTAGGAGTTCTTTGGTTGCCCCTTTCAAGCGAAATTTATGTAAGAGTTGGATTAAAGCTTTCCAATAAGTTTATAACGACCTATAAAGAGGTAGCAAAATCAATCCAAGCTTAGTTGGATTCATCAAATCCTGGAAGAAAACTTGGATTTATCAAACCTTTGTGAAACTATAATTTACAAGATTTAAGCAATCTCATCATCCTTATTAAGCTCCATATTGGCTTGCTCCTCTTTGTGCTTGCCCTTTTATCCTCGAAAGTTTTTTTTTTTTTTTTTTCATTTTCGCACTAATCCTCTCCTTACATCTCCTTATCTCTTTGTTGAAACCCTCGGCTGCTCAATTTGGCTAACTCAATACTTTGGCCTGCTCAATACCTTCCTCGCATGCTTGAAACCCTTGGCAAACCACTTCATTTTTTTCTCTTCATTCTTAGTTTTGGATCTTATGATTTTTTGCCTTGTTGATGTTCTACCTATGATGTCATTTTTTGGTTTGAGTGATTTTGGTGGCATTTCATGAAACCATAATTCATATTTTTATGATATATAGAGTAAATTTTTTATTTTATATTTTAAAAATTTATTTTTAAATATTTTGAAATATGGTGACGGAGTTCATATAGATGGCTAACAGGATAAAGCATTGTTTACTAGTTACAACTACATTATGGTATTATTATGCACATGAAAGAGCTTTTCATAGTTAATGATTGTTTGGTTTGATCCAATAACAAAAATTCTTTTTATTCTTGTAAGATTTTGAATTACTCTCCATGGCAATATGTTATAAAAATTATTACCTTTTTATTGTTGAGCCACTCTCCTTCTATTATTTTGGATGGCTACTCCTCACTCTAATGAATATGAATACATTCAGTGCTCTAATTTTTAAGATGCAAGTTGGAAGAAGAAAACAAATAATAAATTCATTTTGTAAGATAACAAAATAAGAGAGAATGACAATTGGGTTAAATAACAATGATAAAAAATAAATTAGGTGCCTAAGGGGCTATGAATTCACTAGTGAAAAATAGTTTAAAAGAGATGCACATTGATTTCCATGATACAACAATGTGAGACTTCAAATGAAAATATGAAGTGTAGTGATAATATTGTAAATGAATATGATGTGCTTGAAAGGATGTGCAGTATTAATAGAATTCTAGTTATTTCCTAAGTTGTTTGTTACACTTAATTTACGAAATCCATTCCATGAATATGGCGCGCTTGAAAAATGTGCAATAGTAATATTACAAATGAAAATTTTAAACATGCATCTCAATATCACATGCCACCATTGCAACATTACGGGTTAAACATTTAATTGAAGAAAGAGTATAGCATGACAGCCCATTTTTTTTTTTTATTTATTGTTGGATGATGCATTCTTTTATGTATGATTTTAATAAGAATAACTGACAATATATAGTCATGAATACATATGGAAAATGTCATTACAAACATATTCCATTGTACTTAATGCAATGTCATAGAGGAGTGTGAAGAAAATGAAGGCTTCCTAAATGATTTGATAATGAGTAGAATTTCATTTGACCATAGATCTTCCCCATCTTTAATCTCTGGCAAACATTATGTAGATCATGTCCTTGTAGACCATCCAACAATATCATAATAGTGTTTCCCTGTGCCATCTGTGGCTTTTATTTAACTTGGACATATATTAGTACACCAAGTTCTTCAGTTAAACACAAAAAATATGTTTTTAGTTGAAAAATTGGTTGTCTTGATGAGAGGATTATCCCAAGCTAACAACTACCATCGAATTTGGGAGCTTTTTCAGAACTCATTGGAAACCATTACTCGTCAATTTTACCATGCTCTTCAAGGATTGTTTCAGTGGCAGATGAATATAAGTGGCTGCCTCATGAGATATTCCATGTCACCCCATATACAAAGCATAAAGAACTTTCTACACATACAGCAAGGCTACCATTGCGATCTTAGAGAAAATCATTAAAGGCACAATGTAAATACAACCACACACTAGAGATGATTATAATCATTGCCTTGCTTAGCTTACAAAAATTGTTGGGAGTACATTTAGAATCTAGAAGAATAAACATTTGGGACTAATACTTACGGGATAAAATTCCAATGCAGGTCTGAAAATTTTTTATCATCAATTGTACGATCTTACATAACTTAAAAACACCATATAATGGCAACTATATATATTTCGATAGTCCCAGTGAGAGATAAGGCGTAACCAAACTTAGAAGAACTTGAGGTAAATGATGATTACTAACTCAAAAGCATTGATTGGAGAGTGATTTTAGGCTTATGTATCATGTCATGGAATCACAGCAAAAGTTTGGCCCACATTTATGACCCATTCATTGTATACTTGGTTAAAATAGATAACATTTTATTTGTTCCCTTATAAATCCTTACTATTGATTACCAATGTTGGGGACAATAATCAACCCATTATTCAAGGTTATCTATGCATAATACAAGTGAATCGTATGTCATTGGTTTAGAAGTTGGACAACCAAACCAGAGATTTGACAAAATTTAAAAGTTGGACAAACAAAAAACCTATCAGGATTTATTAAATCCAACAGGAATAAACCAAAAAAGATTGGATAAATCCTACTTTGATCCAACTAGGCGGCACTTTTAGAGTTAGTTATCATTTCTCCCTTTTTAAG
>NW_018164444.1:13981258-14025600 GCF_001263595.1 Phalaenopsis equestris
AAACATCTATCACTATTAATTATTTTATTGAAGAAATGTAGTTGAAAATTCATCTTCAATGAAATTACTCTAATCATGTGTAACGGGAGACAACATTTTATATTAGTTGATTGCTCATATGACTAAGTCATCTAAATTTGATTCGAATCAGTTTGAATTCAAAACTAATCTAAACCTTGGGTTGAGCATAATTCAAACCAAGTTTAAACCTGATTTGAAAAACGTGTTTGCGTTGTAAATATTATGGATTAATTTGTGGATAAGGCATCATGCAACTAGTGAGATAGAGCTCATGGGGTAAGCTTTTGTAGGATGAATAGCAAATGAATAGTGGAGTCTGTGGGCAAGGCATTGTAAGATTAATGTTGTGCGAAGGAGAAGAAGATTTTTGAATTTGAATTTGGTTTGAATCTTGTTTGGGATCTAATTAAATTTTAGAAATATTAATAATAAAGATGAAAAAGCCAAATAAAAATTAAAAAGCGATGTATGCAAATGTTTTTACATAAAATCAAACTCTTATTAAATATTATCACATTATCTTATTAAATATTATCATATTACAGGGATATGCATGTAAAGAGCCGTTGGCTTCACAAATGAGAGACTTTTTCCAAGCAGTGCAAGAGGTGAAAAACCATACAAACAAAAGACCAATTGCACAAATAAAATTCATGCTTTATAATAATGTTTTATATCACAACTCTTCACCTAACAAGCTTCACAAATTGACCTCCCTTAATCGTAATCACCCCTAAACAATTAAAACATTTACATACATACCACTCAATTCCTATGAATTTACATATCTAACACATAAAACTGTAACTTTTACATACAAGCCACCTTTCCGATGCATGAAAAGATGTATTTCACATTTTTAAAAGTTAAAATGGTGATATTTTTTATATGATGTGAAATATATCGGTGGTATAAATGTAGAAGGTAAAGTTTAGGGGTTAGATATGTAAATAAATAAAAAAAGTTTGTCATTTATGTAAATGCCCCACTAGTCTTAGTTGGGGTTAAAGAATGGTTAACGAAATGATATCAAATTTTAATATTTACTTAAGTTATAATGAATATGTAATTATGTATTTAAACTTTTAAGGTACACTAACCACATACCACACTAATGAACGTCATTTTTCAAACCGACAAAATAATAATAAAAATAATATTTTTACTGTACAATCATAATAATAAAGTTCAACAAACATAGAAGTCACAACAGATACAAGTGCAGGTAAACAAACTCCACTGCAAATTTTATCCAGCAAACACAGAGAAAGTGAAGCTAAATACCTCAAAACACACGCACAGTGAACAAACTCCCTCCAAATACATTCCTGCATTAAGAAAAGTAAACACAGATGAACGGTACAACTCAACTCACAAAAATAGTTTAATTTGGGTTAATCAAAATTGATCCGACCCAACACAAAGATTATCAAGAAATTCAACAAGAACCCTACCTGCATCAACCTGTTGATTTGAACACGACCGTGTAAACTGTTTAACAAAGCATAGCTATTTGGGTCAATTTCAACTCAATCTCACATTAGCAGGTCAGATTTAATTTAATTTTGAGTTGATTGGTCACCTTGAAACTGAATCCGACCCAATAATTATTCAGATCAATCAAAACTTAGCTTTTTTGAGTGTGAGTCATATACAAAATAAAGATAAAAATTGAGGCTTTTTTATGAAGCAACTCAAATACTTACATTAGTAAGGAACAATCTTCCATCTCTGATTCTTGCCCTTGAGCCACTCCCAGAGCACAATAATGGTTCCATCATGAACTCCTCCATGCTGCTCATCACCATTAAATGCATCAAAATTCAAACTAATGTTGTTCACCATTCTTATGCACCGGAATCCATCGCCTAAATCCCTGCTCTCCGTCCAAAGCACAGACTCGTCGAGGAAATTGGGGTTGTAGGGAACCAATCGGACCTGGCAGAAACACAAACAAAGAACCAATATAAGAACGTTAAAAAAGTCCATATCATAAGTAGTTTATTACCTTTGCACTTCATATGTAGGGGTACACATGCAATTATGCATTGCTGTATGTTTGCAAAAACAAAAAGAGAGACTCATGTGGAAAAAAAAATAGAAACATGAAACCCTTTTTTGGGAAATTTTGCATGGAAATCTCTATAGATCAATTGTGGAGAATGAAGCATTATTCCATTTTTTTATAAGTTAGTTCTAAAGATTTAAACTTTATGTTAACTTTCGTATATAGATAAAAACTTTTGTTAATTAAGATATCAAACCTTAGTCACCATTAACATCGAGATCAAACCAAATGAGAATGAGCTTGAACGTGGCCACCAATAATTTCAAGGGGCATTTACATAAATACCACACTATTCTTTTGTATTTACATATTTAAAACCTAAATTTTCATATTTGCATGCATAGCGTTCAAACCTTTAAAATCACATAAAAAATTGTAAAGGTGAAATACACTTTTCATGTAGGTTCAGGACACCAAAATATTATAAACATAATATGAATGTTTAGGTGTTATATATGTAAATAAATAAGAATTATGCGGTATGAACGTCAATTTCCCAAGTTTAAGTGTAAATTTTGTAATAAGGATGACAAGGAGTATTTCACCTTTTCAAAGTTAAATAGGTGGTATTTTTAATGTGATGTAAAAGAATTGGAAGGAATAAATGTAAAAAGTAAAGTGTAGATGTTAGATATGCAAATACATGAGAATTGAGAGGCATGTATGTAAAAACCCCTTAAAAACAAAAAAATATTGTCCTGAGACCGGACGCAGAGTTATGTCCGAACATTAATGAAGTCCCGCCACGTGTAAATCCCAGTCCCACAACTAAAAAAATGAAAAAAAATATCATGTAGCGCCTTATTTACATGTCTAACCCGGCCCGAACCTGCCTGTTCCCTTCGAAAAGAAAAAACTCAGAATAATCGCTTCTAAAACAAAACCCAGCTACGCGGCTCTTCATTCACTTTTTCCTTCATTCGCATCGCATTGGTTAAGGATTCGCCTTCTGTGACTCTGGTAGCTAGGATTTAGCATTGTCATTAGTTGGTCGAGATAAACTCTAAGTCCCTTTTTACCGCCATGTAAGTTGTGATGTTTAGTTTTTTTCCGATACAAGCTTTGCGCGAAGATTTAGGCTTCGTTGTGGGAAGTCATGAAGTTCTTTTTAACTTTTGAAGCCAGCTAATATACACCAATGGAAGAGTTGAAAGAAACCGAAGAAACTAAGAAGTTGGAAACCGAAGAGCCTAAAATAGTGGAAACGACACTGTCTAAGAAGAAAGAAACAAAAGAGGCTAAGAATAAAGAAACAAAAGAGGCTAAGAGGAAGCTAGTCAAAGAGCCTAAGAAGAAGGAAACCAAAAAGCGGAGTCATCATAAGTCATCCAGGTAAATTTTTTTACTGTGGTTGTACTTGCATTCAAAAGTCTATGGTATTGAGAAAAGAATTGCATCATATAGTATGTTTACTGCATTGTTGAAATTATCATCTGTAACATCACAGTAGCACAACAATAACATCACAGTAACACCATAATAACACCACAATTACACCATACTAACACAAAAATAACACCAATATAACACTAAAATAACATCAAAATAACACTAAACTAATACTAGAATAACACCAACATCACATCACAATAACACCACAATAACACCACAATAATGACACAATAAAACAATAATAACACCACACTTACATCTCGATAACACCAAGACCACCCAAAAATTGTATTATTGTCTTGTTTAGGTGTTATTCTTATGTTATTGTGGGGTTATTCTTGTGTTATCATGTGATTTTATTCTAGTATTATATTGGTATTACTTAGGTGTTGCGGAGTGTCATATAGGTCATGTTTTATTGTGGGGTTATTCTGGTTGAATTATGATATTTTGTTGTTGTATTTTATGCTCTAGGGTGCACTGAAGTGGTGTCAATATGGACAATTATAGATAACAAAATGTCTTTTTATCATGTTCTTTTATTGCAGGTTTTTGAACCCAAAGACATTCAATTGTAGATGTCGTTCATCCGTAGTAAGGGATGTTCTTGATAAGGCCAAACTTAGCCTATCTGAGAAGACCATGAATAACTTGAAAGTAATGAATGTGATTCGATTTTTTTACCTCCCCAATACAGTCTTTCTCTTTCTTTAATTAGTTTGCTGCAGTGTATGATTTTCTCATTGATAAAGTGAATGTCGTTGTCATTAAAATAAGGCAAAACCCGCCATTGGTATATCAATGATTTTGTTTTTCTATTAACGGTTGGTGTCTTGTATAACCTACTAAAATTTCCTTATAGTTATTTATTTATTTGATTTGTCTTGTGTGATTTTCTCATTTTATACAACTCTGTTTTTATGTGCATGCATCATTGGTTGCTTCTGCCGCATCTGAGGCCAAACCTCGCATGTTGAAGTGACCAATAAATGTGGGTTGGAGCTCTTCACATATTCATTTAGCATTCAAGAGGCTCAACCCTGGACAAGCATGTCATTTATTTCATAGCATAACTTTTTTCCTTTTTGGTATTTATGTAACATTATTGTTGTGGTATTTAGAGATTTCTTAGAGAATTTTGTTGTATGTTTTATTGAGGTTTTTTTGGAGAGTTTTATTTTGGTGTTATTTTTGCTTTGGAGTTATTTAGTTTTATTATATTTAAGGAAATTTTTAAACATTCTATAATTTCATTGTAAGTATATGATTATTTTTTGGATTTGAAAGATGATGAATACCAATTGCTCACTCTCACAGTTGAAGGACCATCTAGTCTAATTAAACAAATCTCACACACTTAAACTCACTCCACACCATAGCCACTTGTTTCATATGATGTTTGATCATCACGTCTCAAGTGAAATCACCCCGCAGCCTCCATGTATAGCCCGCAATAAGTGATTTGAAAAAATAATCCATTTACTCCTAAATCAAGAAAAATTTCTTATTGAATTCCAAGAATCAATAAATTCCCGTTTTTCTAATTTAGAAAACATGGTGACAGTCCTCCAAGGAAGAGGAAATTTAATTCCCCATATACTTCATTCAAGCTTAAAAGGAGAAAAACAATAAAGAATTCTGAGCCAAAGCCCAAATACACTTTAGAAGATTTACTTGTACACATTGAACAATAAGAGGAGACAATAAATTTACCTGTACATATTGAAACATCAATAACATCAACAGAACAACCGACATCAACAACAACAAAAGCTGTAGAAATTTCAACAATTGGTGATGATCATTTAATTGTACACATTGAACAACCAACGACAAGAGAAGCTGTTGATACTCCAATACTTGGTGATCACCATTTACCTGCAAATATTGATAATGTCGAGCAAGAAAGAGTAACAGAACCTGTAAAGGCAACAACCATTGGGAATGACCCATTACCATTAGATATTGATATAGTAGATTAAACACTAAAGGATGTTGTGGAAACTTTCAAGCCACCCATTCCTATTATATCTTCAAATGAAGAGAGATCAACAAGCCACCCTAGGAGAAATTATTGATGACTATCCGTCAATGTATGAAAATAAGTTAGTAAATGACTCTTCTTTTTGTGTCCATTTTTTTTTTTTTGAAGAGTATTTGAAGAGTATTTTGGTTTTGTACGCTCATCCAGCGGAGCTAGTTGTCGATTTTTATGGTAGACCACAAATATTTCATCAAAATGTAGACAATAATAGACCAATGTTGTACCAAATACAATGATAAGTAAATCTTCATCTACTTTATGTTATGCAGTACTCTTATGTGCTAACCCTAAACCCTATTTGTTAACGATGCAAAAAATGATATTATGATTGATATGGGACATGTTGGAATAAGCAGTTCTGACATTGATGACATACTGCAAAATGAATGGTTTGCAAATGAACATGTGGATGTTTTTGTCATGCTAATGGAGAATAAGATGAATAAAACACTTGCATTTTACAACCATACATATACGTTTCACCACTACACTAGGTAAATATTCATATTTAAGTCAAATCCTAAAAAGTCAACTTCGTCCACTATGATAAATTCATATGTTATTTGTTGTGTCATTTTATGCAGGCTTATAGAGATAAACATGCCAATGTCTGTGGATCAAATAAAAAAGAAAACGGTAAAAAATTTAGAAATTATTTTACTTCCTATCATTATTGATAAACAACATTAGACATTGTTAGTTGGGGAATTGAAAGAAGGTAAATGGAAAATATATGCCCTTTGCCAAACAAGATGCATAAAGCAATAAACCATTGTAAGCATACTCAACAAGATGCATAAGTAAAATTTAGCAAAGTAAACATACTCAACATTCAATTCAAAATAAAACTTTGCAGATCAAACTATTTGTAAAAGATGCTGGAAAAACTTTCAGAAGCGATCTCACCAAATGATCAGTTGTCATGCCTAACGGTATCCTAGTCCAAAACAATGGATATAACTGCAGCTTGTTCATTTGTAAATATATGGAAATTTTAGTACAGGTCGATAAAGGTGATTGGAGTGAAAAATTAGGCTGGTAGACAGAGATGTCAAAATTTAGAGCTGAGTTTGCGTGTGATATATACATGTGGGTTGTCTCAAACATAAATGATTTCTAAACAATTAATTATAAACATTTTAAATTTGATTAAGTATTTCATATTATTGTAACTATGTTTATTGATCATCATAATGTTAAGTAGACTCTTCTTCTTATTAAAATCGACCAAAAACAATAAAAATTTCACCGCAAAAAACAATTCAATACCACAGCACCTCAATAAAATGAGGTCAACAAATTTACCTTGAGGACATCATAATACTATTCCAATAATAGCTAATACAACTCCAATAGCACTGCCCAAAAACACGTAAATAACACCACAAAAAACTAGCAAAAAGACATAAATACAATGCCAATAATACCACAAAAACACTCCAATAATGCCGCAAAAACTCGTCATAACATTGTGGTGTTATTGGCATAGTTGTGCGGTATTATTAGAGTATTATTGTTGCGTTATTATCCAGGTTTTGCGGCGGTGTTACTCGCGTTATTTCCCGATGTTATTGCGGCGTTATTGGTGCATTTTGCGGTGTTATCACCATAAAACCACGCCAATAATGCCGTAATAATACCGGAAAGCAACACGAGCAACACTACCGCAAAACCTGGATAATAAAACCGCAAAACAACGATGATAACACCATCGCAAAAACACTCTTGATAACACCGCACCAACACCTGCCACATAAATACACAATAACATAGAGGTGTTATTGGCGTGATTTTCCGGCATTATTGACGTATTATTGGGGTATTATTGCTGCGTTACTAAACATGTTTTGCGGCGGTGTTATTCAGGTTGTTTTTCAATGTTATTGTGGTGTTATTCACATTGTTTTCTATCATTATTGTGGCATTATTGTTGTATTATTGGGGATATGTATTATATATGAAGGTTTTATGTATAGATTTGCTTTAAAAATGTTAAAATAATATTAATATTAAAATATCAATTGACTTACCTTTTCCAAGATTAACATATGTACTACTCAATTCTTATGTATTTACTTGTCTAGCTCCTAAACTTCAATTTTACATTTAAGCATGTCATCTTACCTAGGCATGAAATTATATACTTTATTTTTTTAAAATTAAAATAATAATATTTTTCATGTGTAGTGAATGATTTAAGAGTGGTAAAAATATAAAAAACAAAGTCTAGGTGTTATATATTTAAATATGTTATATATTTAAATATGTAAGAATATGAAGGTATATATATAAATGCCCATGTTCTTTTATATAAATTGAAAATATTAATTTGATTGTTAATGCCATTCAATTCCTATTTGTTTACACAATAACAACTAAATTTTGTTTTTTATATGTGTCATCCACATAATTTTAAGCATGCATTCATGATTGAAGAGATATTTATAATGAAATATCTTTAATTTTTGATGAATTTAATTAATTATTTAAATATTTGAGAAATAATTTCATATGCATTGTGGTAAAATTAATCAAACCTTCAGAGTGACAAAGGCTCGAATTGACTCGTTTACACCTCTAGGCACGTGAGTGTTTAAAGCAATTGGGTTAAGAAAATATTATATAATATATGAAGGTTTTATGTATAATTTTGCTTTAAAAAAATGTTAAAATATATACTCTATTTGTTTAAAGTTAACTAAATTTTATTTTTTATATGTGTCATCCACATAATTTTAAGCATGCATTCATGATTGAAGAGATATTTATAATGAAATATCTTTAATTTTTGATGAATTTAATTAATTATTTAAATATTTGAGAAATAATTTCATATGCATTGTGGTAAAATTAATCAAACCTTCAGAGTGACAAAGGCTCGAATTGACTCGTTTACACCTCTAGGCACGTGAGTGTTTAAAGCAATTGGGTTAAGAAAATATTATATAATATATGAAGGTTTTATGTATAATTTTGCTTTAAAAAAATGTTAAAATATATACTCTATTTGTTTAAAGTTAAAGTAATAATATCATTCATGTGATATGAATGATTTTGAGTTGTAAAAATATAAAAACCAATTTTAGGTGTTAGATATTTAAATATATAAAAAATGGGTGGTTTACCGCTGTTCTTTTTTATAAATTTAAAATATTAATTTGAAAATGATATTTAACACCGTAAAATAAATGTTTTAGAATAAAAATAAATATTTCAATAAGTTAAAACGCCAACAATACCGTAAAATCACTCCAATAACACCGTACAAGAAGGTCAACTCAAATGCTATAACATTCCAATAAAGCCGGAGTTTTCCTCCAATAACGCCATGGTTTTCCTCCAATAACGCCACAAGAACATGTCAATAATCGCTCAATAACACTGCAATAATATCTTAATAACACCACTAAAACAATCAAAATCAAGGTGTTATTGGCGTGCTTTTTATGCGGCGTTGTTATTAGTGTTTTTTTTGCAAAATAACATCGTACGTATACGCCAATAATGTTGGATAACTCCAATAACACTACGCATAAATCCAATAACATCACGGAAAAAACTAATACCGCCGAAAAAAAAAGCCAATAAGGCGGCGGAGAACTCCAATAACACTGCGAAAAACACAAATACTGTCGAAATACAACGCCAATAACGCTGTGGAGAATCACGGATAACTCTAATGACACCGCGGAAAACCCCAATACCACCGAAAAACAACGCCAATAGGACCACAGAGAGCTCCAATAACATCGCAAAAAGCAACAATACCACCGGAATACAACGCCAATAACACCGCGGAATAACTCCTCAGAATTAATCAAACATTTCTGGTATGTCATGTGATATGAATGATTTTGAGTTGTAAAAAATATAAAAACAAAGTTTAGGTGTTAAATATGTAAATATATAAAAATTGGGTGGTCTATATGTAAATGCCTCGGTTCTTTTTTATAATTTTAAAATATTAATTTGAAAATGATATTTAACACCGTAAAAATAAATGTTTCAAAATAAAAATAAATGTTTTAAGAATTAATGTTTCAATATTTTACAACGCCAATAATACTGTAAAATCACTCCAATAACACCATACAAGAAGGTCAATAACTCAAATGCCAAAACATTCCAATAACGCTGCGATTTTCCTCCAATAACACCGCAAGAACATGCCAATAACAGCTCAATAACACTGTAATAATATCTCAATAACACCGCTGAAACAATTCAAAATCGAGGTGTTATTGACGCGTTTTTTATGTTGCGTTTTTATTGGTGCTTTTTTGTAAAATAACACCGTAAGGCTATGTCAATAATACCGTTTTTTTATTCAACAATATTATTTACCGTGGTTTTGTGTTAATGGAATGAAACTAAGGTGTTGTTGGCATGGAATTTATGCGGCGTTGTTATTAGATTGTTTTTTTGGTATTATTCAGGTATTATTTTCGTAGTTTTGCGGTGTTGTTCGAGAGTTTATGCGATGTTATTGCGAAATTTTTAGGGTGTTATTAACATGGGTTTCTGGTGTTATTGAATGAAAACATGTGTTATTGACGTGTTTTCTTGCAGTGGTATTATTGCGGCGGTATTTATGATAATATTGTGGTGTTATTGGCATTGTGAAGCGGTGTTATTTGAGAGTTATTGAGATGTTATTGGCGAGGTTTTGCGGCAGCGTTAATGGCGTAATTTTGCAATATTATTTCAGTGTTACTAAAGTTGTTTTGCGGTGTTATTGGATGGAAGTCGGGGTGCTATCGTGGACTTTTTTTATGCGGCAGTGTTATCGGAAGGAAACAAATATATTAATGGGATATTATTAAAAAACATATTTGAAAAAAATAATTTGCATTTTTATTAATTAATATTTTCTTTTTTTTCTCATAATTGCTCGTCCTATTTGTCATTTATTCTAATTCTATCTAAAATTAAAATAATATTTTTGCTTATGCAAAAAACAAGCTGACTCAACTTGTAGATTTAATCAAACTCAAACTAAGAGTTTCCGAGGCTTGAATAGACTCGTTTACACCTCTAGGCACGTGAGAGATTAAAGCATTTTGATTAAGAAAATATTTATATAATATATGAAGATTTTATGTATAATTTTGCTATAAAAATGTTAAAATATATACTCCATTTGTTTAAAGTTAAAATAATAATATTACTCCTGATATGAATGATTTTGAGTTGTAAAACATATAAAAACAAAGTTTAGGTGTTAGATATTGAAATAGATAAGAATTGGGTGGTCTATAAGTAAATGCCATGTTCTTTTTTATAAATTTAAAATATTAATTTGAAAATGAAATTTAACATCGTAAAAATAAATGTTCCAAATTAAAATCAAATATTTGAAAAATAAAAACTACAATATGTTACAACGTCAATAATACCGCAAAACGACTCCAATAACACCGTACAAGAACGTCAATAACTTAAATGCCATAACATTCTAATAACGCTGTGGTTTTCCTCCAATAACACCGCAAGAACACGTCAATAACAATTCAATAATACTACAATAATATCTAAATAACACCACTGAAACAATTCAAAATCGAGGTGTTATTGGTACGTTTTTTATGCGGCGTTGTTATTGGCATTATTTTTTCAAAATAAAGCCGTAAAACTATGCCAATAATACCAGATAACTCCAATAACACCGCGGAAAAAATCAATACCACCGAAAAAAATGCCAATAAGGAAACAGAGAACTCCAATATTACCGCGAAAAACATTAATACCACCGATACATTGCCAATAACACTGCAAAGAACTCCAATAACACCGCGGAAACTCCAATAACATTGTGGAAAACACTAATACCACCGAAAATAATGCCAAGAGAACCGCAGATAACTCCAATAATACCACGGAAAACAACAATACCATTGAAATACAACGCCAACAACACCACAGAAAAACTCCAATAACACCGGAAAACAACGCTAATAATAAGACGAACCAGTCCAACAAACTGCGGAAATAAACACCAATAACATGGCTCAATATAATCAATAATACCGCAACAACACACGAGAAACACCCGTAATACTGCGGTATCACTTCAATAATACTAAAATCGCCGACTAATCACGCCAATAACACCTTTGAACAACACCAATAACCCGCGGTATATTGGTGGTGTTTTTGTTTTCTTGTGGTATTATTTAGGTTGTTTTGCGGGTGATGTGGTGTTATTGTGGTGTTCTTTGAGTGAAATATTGTTGTCTATGTTGTGATATTAAAAAATACCTACTTAACCTAACAAAAACACCTCAATTATTAATATATCTAGCTTAATAATCACACTATGACCACAAGTTTTATAACAGAAGCACTGAACAAATAAGTTTAGGTGAATTATATAGAGCTCTTCTTGATTTGAAAAGTCATCTATCTAAATCTTTACCTGAAGAGGGCTTAGGAAGGGAATACCTTTAACATTAGTAGATATTGATCTACCTATAACAAACACAATTTGATTGGGGGAGATAATTTTGTGAGGTGTTTAGCAAGTCGTGAGGCTAGGAGTTAAGTGATAAGTTTATTAAAAAATATTGCAAAGACTAATAGACTTTAATTGATTCCAATTTTAAGAGTTATTGATCTTATGATGAGAATAAGAGAGGAACTAGTAATAGCATCAAACACATCATATTTGATAATTTGCCAACATTTTTTAATCATAATCTCCTTAAATAGAATTAATAGTCCATTGATCACTCTCAATCCATTGATTATCATAAGATTTCATAGTGGGAGTAATAATTCCTTTTTAAATTAATCAAAGACTAAACATATTTAGTATTTTTTTTCTCTTTCTTAAAAAATCTGCAAGGTTGGAAATATTAGTGTTGGCCTTGAGAATAACTCTTTCACTACAATTAGAATTGTTATATTCCTTAGATTGTTCTAGGTTGATTACTTCTTCGTAAAACACTTTTAATCTATTGAATTTAAATCATAATCTCCTTAAATAAAAAACATTACTATCAGGGGCTAAGGCAACATTCCAATTAGAAGCCAAAGTTTAAAAATAAACCTCATAAGAAAGCATTCCAACATGTTTTGGCCTATAAACTCAAAGTTGGAGACATTCTCCTTAATGGCGATAAAATACTTGACTTTATGATTAATAATTCTTTTTTTAATTAATCAAAGACTAAACAAATTTAGTATTTTTATTCTCTTTCTTAAAAATCTGCAAGCTTGAGAAAATTAGCGTTGGCCTTGAGAATAATTGTTTCACTACAATTAGAATTGCTATATTCCTTAGATTGTTCTAGTGTGATTACTTCTTGGTAAAACACTTTTAATCTATTGAATTTAAATCATAATCTACATAAATAAAAAACACTACTATCAGAGGCTATGGCAGCATTCCAATTAAAATGCCAAAGTTTCAAAATAAACCTCATTAGAAAGCCACATGTTTTGGCCTATAAACTCAAAGTTAGAGATATTCTCCTTAATGGCGATAAAATACTTGACTTTATGATTAATAATTCTTTAATCAAAGACTAAACATATTTACTATTTTTATTCCCTTTCTTAAAAAATCTGCAAGCTTGAGAATATTAGTGTTGGCCTTGAGAATAACTCTTTCACTACAATTAGAATTGTTATATTCCTTGGATTGTTCTAGTTTGATTACACCTTGGTACACTTTTAATCTATTGAATTTAAATCATAATCTCCTTAAATAAAAAACATTACTATCAGGGGCTAAGGCAACATTCCAATTAGAAGCCAAAGTTTAAAAATAAACCTCATAAGAAAGCATTCCAACATGTTTTGGCCTATAAACTCAAAGTTGGAGACATTCTCCTTAATGGCGATAAAATACTTGACTTTATGATTAATAATTCTTTTTTTAATTAATCAAAGACTAAACAAATTTAGTATTTTTATTCTCTTTCTTAAAAATCTGCAAGCTTGAGAAAATTAGCGTTGGCCTTGAGAATAATTGTTTCACTACAATTAGAATTGCTATATTCCTTAGATTGTTCTAGTGTGATTACTTCTTGGTAAAACACTTTTAATCTATTGAATTTAAATCATAATCTACATAAATAAAAAACACTACTATCAGAGGCTATGGCAGCATTCCAATTAAAATGCCAAAGTTTCAAAATAAACCTCATTAGAAAGCCACATGTTTTGGCCTATAAACTCAAAGTTAGAGATATTCTCCTTAATGGCGATAATTCACTTGACTTTATGATTAATAATTCTTTAATCAAAGACTAAACATATTTACTATTTTTATTCCCTTTCTTAAAAAATCTGCAAGCTTGAGAATATTAGTGTTGGCCTTGAGAATAACTCTTTCACTACAATTAGAATTGTTATATTCCTTGGATTGTTCTAGTTTGATTACACCTTGGTACACTTTTAATCTATTGAATTTAAATCATAATCTCCTTAAATAAAAAACATTACTATCAGGTGCTAAGGCAACCTTCCAATAAGAAGCCAAAGTTTCAAAATAGACCTCATGAGAAAACCACATGTTTTGGCCAATAAAGCTAAGATGATCGCTCTTAAATCTTCATTAGAATAATTAAGCACAATAAAATCACCACCCACACCCATGAATAAATGATAGTACCACAAACTAATCTAAGTTGATCACAAATGTCTCTTCTAATTTGTTTAGAATAACTAGCATCAATATGAATTCATAAAATAAAGGATTGCTGGAAAGAAGTAAAAGTATGCAACAAATTAATTATGGTTAATTTAATATTAACTTTAAACCAATTCTTCCAACAAATGCACAACTTGTTAGAAAAGCTGGCATGACGAACATGATAGCTTACAGATTTATAGATTTAAATAAATTTATCCACTTGCACCAATGGTTCAACAAGAATAAGGAAAAAAATCTTATAAATCCAGCAAAGATTTTTAACCTAAGCGAAAACAATTATTTGAAATAAAACTCGTACATAAGAAGTTTTTTAGGGAATTATATATCATCATCTAAATCCATCAACATGCTCGTATATGCTTCCATGGGATGCAATGTAAGATAAATTCTGCTAATTTTGAGTAATTACAAGTGAACATAGGGGAAGATGTAACAAAAAAAAAAAAAAAACATGGTTTTGAATTTTAGATATTTACCTGACTGAGACAATCCGACATTGCAAACAATGGGTCGCATAGAAGAACTGGATCTTGGCTTGAACAAGCCTCTTTCTCATTTCCTGCATACCATGTTTCATGTTAGAGAATAATAATATTATATATAAGAAAACATGTTCATGAATATAGAAAACATATACTTTTTATTCTCTTGTTTTTCTCCCAATACTCTTTTAACTTAGAATTAGATATTCCGTTTGGCTGCATCTTCGTTGGGTCATTCAAATTGCGCTCTTTATTCAATATTTTTTTCTTATTTGATTTTTGCTTTGACTGAGGTTCTCTCCCATTCAATATGTCATCGATATCAACTGATAATTTCTTAAATGACTCCAACACGTAATTCTCAGCCTGTTCATTTCCTGCTGCTTTAGTAATAATTTGATATGCAAGTTCTTGAACTTGTGTGATAAATATGAGGTCACTTGAAGAACTTGATAACATTTGTGTCTTCTCGAGATGTCTATATCTAGAGTTGTTATAAATGTCCCTTTTTGCATTAATTTCAATTATCTTTCTGTTGGAACGCAAGAGATGCCTATCACCAGACTTCGCCAAGGGATGATTATGACTTTTTATAAATTTCTTAACTGACCAGTTGCCTTCAACATCAACGACATATCGAATCATGGCTAGACAACCAGTCCTCGTGTCTGCTCTTTTGAACTTCACTGTGTTATTGAACTTCGGCTCTCTTTTGTAACCAGCCTTACCACAAATGAAGTCTTTCGTCTTAATGTTCTTCGAATTCGGCCAAAAACTACTGTGGTCCTTTCGAACAGTAAATCCAATATGGTGTGCATAAGCACAATATTGTTCATATGCTTCATTCTCATTATGGACAACCGTGCGAAGAAAACTGTCTGGAATTGGATCATTGCAAACAATTTTAGGCTCGGGAAACTGCAAATTTAAAAAACATAATAAACTTTATTAGATATAAAAATAATACCAATCAAATAGTAAAATTTCAATAAAACCAATACATTCCACTAGAACCTTCGTAATCACACAATGACACCAGAATAATATCGGATTAACACCACAATATCATCGAAATAACACTATAAAAATGCAGCAATAATACCACATCCCCTCCTCAATAAAACCGTAGTATTACACATCTAATAACACCACAATAACACCGGAATAAAATCAAAATAGCACATAGATAACACCAGGATAACACCATTAAAACACCAAAATAATACTCCAATAAAACAAAGTAATTAACCTCCAATAACACTAGAAAAACACAACAATAACATAAGAATAACATCTGAGAAATGCCGCAATAACACCACATCAATAAAATTGTAACATTACACATCGAATGATGCCGAAATACACCGGAATAAAACTTGTATAACACCATGATAATATATAAATAACACCACAATAAAACATGAATAACATCGAAATAAAACAAAGCAACCTCTAATAACACGAGGAAAACAAAACAATAAATACCGCAATAACACCACATCCCCACTCCATTAATGTCGCAATACCAACATTTCAGGCGCAACTAAACTCACCCCATTATCATAATTCTCGCCAATATTTCGAGAATCCATCATCATTTTCTGGTCCTGGTCGAGAGAGACATCCATCGCCGTGAAAACCCTGGTTGATGGATACGCAAATGAAAAACACGACAAAAAACCTAAACGTGACAAAATGCGCCTTTTCGAAGGGTCCCGCCGAGGCAAAAAAATGAGAAAATGCGCTTTTTCAAAAACTTAGGCGGATTCAAGCCGGGTCACGCAGTAAGAAAAAACACATTTTTTTTTGTTTTTTAATCGGTCGGACCCGCATTTACACTTTACGAATTTTTATTGGAGGGCCGAATATTTTTTCAAAACTACATGTTACTCAACATTCTTTTAATGAGATATCACTTAGTTGATTTTTAAAACCTTATGAATCCACCATGGTTGCAGCATACTGAAGCATATTTCTTCTAGTCCGAAACCCTCTTAACTGTTACTTGGTTTGACGGATTACTAGGTTGCACAAAACCTAATAAATCTATTAAAAATGCAACAAATCCCAATAATCTTATATATTTTTTTAACCAGAGTATGAATTATGGAATCTTCTGAAGATGGAATGTAAAATATGAGTTCATACACTATCCAAAGCCTTCCAAAGATATCAGCAAGTTATACGGGAAATATTAAGCTTACTGGATGAGTTGCTCCAGAGGAGTGCTTGATAGCTTCACCAGTAGCCTTGTTGATGAGAGCAAAAGCAGGGAAGCTCTCTTCATCCTTCACTTTTGTGCTGTATCTCAGATCTTTAATCCAGTGCTGAACACAAAGAAAATGAGAAATGGAAGTATAAATAACCCAAAGAAGTAAAGAAAAGATGACATGAAAGCGCAACATAATCTGATCAAAGGGTTTTAATGTTTCATCATTGGTCACAAAAATCTATTTCAGAAGTAGAGACAAAGGAGAAAAGATCCAAAAGCCACAAAGGAAGACCACTTGATCACCACGGAATCAAGAACTATAATAAATCGCTAATAAAATCATAAAAGGCAAAAGAGCCAAAACCGAAATCATCGGAGAAGAGTTAAGAAAAACAGTAACCAAGTTTCGTTCAGGATTAAAGAGAATCCTGAAAACCTTGCCTGATACTCATCGCTGGGATCCTGCCTCGCGAGAATAACCTTTCCATCACGAATCGAGAGCGAATAATTCTCCTCCGCCTTGGTGAACACCCTCACAGTCGGCTGCCGATAGAGAGATCCACCCTCCCCCTCATGGCTCGCATTATCGGAGTATCCCGAGCGGTGGCATCCCTCCTCTTTTTTAATTTCGTGTCGAGAGTCATGGAAAGGATCGTCCACGACGGGAGAAGGGCGAGGAGGTGGCGGCGCATCGAAGAATGGTGGTGGCGGAGGTTCAGAAAACGGTGGCGGAGGAGTGAACCCAGCCCCGGGTTGATGGGAGACGTGGTGGACGCCGGGAGGAGGTTGGAAGGGTTCGGGACCGTCTTCTGGGGAAGGGAAATGAGGAGGAGAGCGGTTTCTTTCATCTTCGTCGTCGTCGGGGCTGTGATGGTGCTCGTCATGGCGGGGGGGGGGGGCCCGAAAGGAAACTCCATTCTCGAGGGCTAGGAGGTGCTGAGATGACACCGTACAGAGCGAGTGGGACGAGTTTAAATGCAAGACGAAGCGCAAAAATGTCAATATATTGTCTATTTTAGTTAAAATTTGGCTTTATTGTTTTATTTCCGGGAATTTACATACATACCAATTATTATGCATTTACATATATCAAAACCTTCATTTTTACAAGAATGCCGCTTAACATATACATTTGATATATAGGCAGTAGGTTAGGTGTTGTTTTTGTAAAATTAAAAAATTTTGGTATGAGATATGTAAATGCATAAGAATTATATGCTACGTGAATGATATGTGCAATTCTTCTAATGTGATTTTATGCCCTTCCTATATTTATATCAATATTATTATTTTTAATAACAATCTGAAATGAATCTTTATTCGATTAAGAAAATCCATAATAGCATCATTGATATCAAGTATTTAATATATAGTATATTCATGATGTAAATACTTTTTAATTTAGACCCATCCCCTAGCAATTTGGCTCTCAAGATAGTTAAAATTTCCATCAGAAAATGATTTTAATTTGTTGTTCGTACTTATTATATGTTTGAGGCACTTGTAGTTGTTTGAAGAAACAATTGTGAAACTGTTATAGAAGAAATTGACATTCAAAAAGCTGCAGTGAATATTATAATTTTTTTTTATTAAAAAAAATTAGAACATAGCTTTATGGGCCATATTGCACAACACTATTTATTACTATAGTTTTCTTTTGAAAAAACAGGTGAAACTCGATTTTTTCAAACACACAAGTCTTTTGTCTCTTCAAATGAAACACTGGGGGTGATGGTTGGAAGTATAGCCGTTTGTGGTGCTATTAGTTGGTCGTTACTAAGATCGTCTACTGAATTTTTAAATTCTGACATCTTCTGGTCTGCGTAAGCTTTATAAGTCTCAACAAAAATATATCCATCTTCTAGAAAAATAGGAACCATAATCTCATCAAAAGTCACAAGTTCCTTTTGATTATCTGGAAGAAAAGGCATTAAATGTATCCACATAAAAGGGAGTTCCACGAGGAAAGACATCATCAGATTAAAATTCTCTTTCGAACTGTTCTTTAGTGTCTATGGTGTCTCCACCCAACTTTTTGATGACACCCTGCTCAGTGATGTAGTAGATCACTTATATGGTTGTGCATTCTAATTCAACATGTCTAAATCCGCAGCACTTGTAACATCTTCTGGCTGTGATAGACTTGCGGATTGGTTTTGCTGGATAGTAGCAAGGGGGATTGGTTGGTGATGCGGTCTCTTCACTTTGAAAGCTAGAGTCTACAACTTTAGGCAATAGTACGTTGGTAAGAACTTGTGTTGTGTTTCTTGCTTCATCTACATATTTTCTTGTTTTCCCTTAGTGCTTCCAAATCACGATCGAGAGTAACCTCCCACTGGGTTTCCTCTTCAATATCCATAAGACTTCGCTGAAAACGGCAGAGCTCTCATCGTATCTCGCCTCTGGTAGGCTCGACCATACTTTTCCATAGTGGCATGTTTGATGGTTTGGGATATGTGGAAGGAGAAAAGGAGAAACAAAGAAAGATAAGAAAAAAAAGATAAACGAAAAGAAAGAGAAAAAAATTTGGTGTATGGGATTGGGTAGGAGCGGATGCAAGAAACCCTAGGATGGGACTAGAGTTGGTCTAGCTCTGATATCAAATGATACCAGAGTTAACCCAAATCACGATGCAAGACACAATTTTACTACTGACTTAAAATAAGGTTACAACGAAGACTCGAAATAACGAAAGACAACACAAAAAACTAATGACTCAACAAAGAAGATGCAACACACTTGGTGATGAGAGAGTTTGGCGAGTGGAGGCTAGATTGGCAGTTGCGGTGAAGACCGGAGAGGTGGGAGCTGCTGTGGAAGAAGTAGGACAGCGGGTTAGAGATAGTAACGACGTCAAACCACAGCTCGAGAGAAGCAGGAACGTTGTTGAAGGCTGGATCGACGGCTGCGGTGAAGGCTGGAGAGATGAGGGCTACTATGGAAGAAGCAGAATAGCAGCTAGGAAGGTTCACCATCACTTTTAGAGAGTGGAGAATGAGTGGGAAAGCACTGACAACGATGAGAAAGGTCTGAACATCAAGGTAGTTCTTGTGGGGGTGCCACCGGGCTGCTGAGAAGGAACTGAAAGGGCTGGAAAACAAGTTGGAGGGGTTGTTGCGACTGGACGGGAGCAAAGTGGCTGACAACACTGAAAGAGGGGCAGTAGTGGCTGGATTCTAAAATGAGGGTAGGGAAACATAAGTATGGTAAGATAAATGTCTCGTTGGGGTCGAGCTACAGCCGGAGCTCGATGTCTAATGCAACCCTTGATGAGAAAATGCCAAGGCCAAAACCTAAATTCATATATATAAAATAGAACCCCTTACTCTAGACACATCAACTCCGATTTATAAAGAGACTTGGCTCAATTAGGAAACACTAAAATAAAAAGGAGAATAAAATCAGATTTTAGATTTTAAGAAAGACTTTAAAAATGAGGAGAGCAAAATCAGATTCAAATTTGATAAAAGAATTTAAATTATAATTGAAATTCAGATTTAGGAAATATGAATAAAATATTAAGAAATTTGATTTGGAAATTCAGTTTAGGAAAGGGATTATAATGAAATTTCAAATTTATGAAAGAGGAATAAAAATATTCAAAATTCTGATTTGGAAATAGTTATATTAGTAAGGTGCTAAAAATGAAAGAGGAAAAAGGGGAGAGAAGGAAAAGGGAGGAGCAGCAACCCCACTTCTTTTGAGGATCGATTGGTCCTCTATAGCCCCTACGTCATTTTGTCCCAGACATGATATTTAATTTATCAAGTGTTTCATCTGAATATAAAAATATTAAAAGATTTATAAGTCATATCATGTTTAGCTGAACATAACATTAATAAATCTCAAATTTGATAAATTATATTCAAGGAATTAGTAAATTCTGGCGGTGGAATTATTTGACCCGCAAATTCTTGAATCTCAGCCTTACTATGACCTCATGAATCTTGGACTTGAGCCACATTTTCACGATTTTGTTAAATATATGGTTTACTTTATGAGGGATTTAGAAATCCCTCTATAAGAAGATCGGAGAATTTACTTTAAATCCACCATAAATCCAACATGGAATCAACAACCAAATAGCCCCCTGACATATCATTATAAGAACTCTTAGGAGTTCTTTGGTTGCACCATTAAAGCGAGATTTATGTAAGATTTGGATGAAGGCTTTCCAATCAGTTTACAATGACCTATAATTTGATAGCAAAATCAATCCAAGCTTATTTGGATTCATCAAATCCTAGAAGAAAACATAGATGTATCAAATCTTTGTGAAACTATAATTACAAGATTTAAGCAATCTCATCATCCTTATTAAGCTCCATCTCGGCTTGCTCCTCTTTGTGCTTGCCCCTTTCTCCTCGTAAGTTCTTTTGTCATCCTTGCACTAGTCCTCTCCTTGCATCTCCTTATCTCTTTGTTGAAACCCTCGGCTTGCTCAATTCGGCTAGCTCAATACTTTGACCTACTCAATACCTTCCTGGCACGCTTGATACCCTTGGCAAACCACTTCATTTTTTTTCTCTTCGCTCTTAGTTTTGGATCTTATGATTTTTTGCCTTGTTGATATTCAACCTATGATGTCATTTGTTGGTTTGAGTGATTTTGGTGGAATTTCAAGAAACCATAATTCATATTTTTATGATATATCAAGTACATTTTTTTTTATTTTTAAATATTTTGAAAAAAAGCCACTTAGCAATATCAATAAAATTTGTCGATTTCTTTTCAAGAACTTGTTAGATTTATTTACCTAGTTGAATTTTTCATGAAATATGGTGAAGGAGTTCATATAGATGGCTAATAAAATAAAGCATTGTTTGCTAGTTACAACTACATTATGGCATTGTTATTAAGCACATGAAAGAGCTTTTCATTGTCAATGATAGTTTCGTTTGATCAAATAACAAAAGTTCTTTTTATTCTTGTAAAATTCTGAGTTTCTCTCCATGGCAATATGTTATAAAAATTATTGCCTTTTTATTGTTGAGTCGCTCTCCTACCATTTTGGATGGCCACTCCTCACTCTAGTGAATATGAATATGTTTGTTGCTCTAGTTTTTAAGATGCAAGTTGGAAGGAGAAAATAAATGATAAGTTCATTTCACAAAATCACAAAATAAGAGAGAATGACAACCAATGACCAATCAGAACTAAAAATAGTTTAGTCCTCCTGATTTGTTTGAGTTAAATAACAATGATCAAAAATAAATTGGGTGCCTAAGTGGCTATGAATTTACTAGTGAAAAAGATTTTAAAAGAGATACACATAGATTTACATGATACAACAATGTGAGACTTCAAATGAAAATATGAAGTGTAGTGATAATATTGTAAATAAATATGATGAGCTTGAAAGGATGTGTAGTATTGATACAATTCAAGTTATTTCCTAAGTTGTTTGTGACACTTAATTTCCGAAATCCATTCCATGAATATGGCATGGCGCGCTTGAAAAATGTGCAATAATAGTATAGCAAATGAAAATCTTAAACATGCATCTCAATAGCACAGGCCACCATTGCAACATCACAGGTTAAACATTTAATTGAAGAAAAAGTATAGCATGACAGCCCATTTCTTGTAGGGTTTATTGTTGGATGATGCATTCTTTTATGTATGATTTTAATAAGAATAACTGACAATATATAGTCATGAATACATATGGAAAATGTCATTAGAAACGTATTCCGTTGTACTTAATGCAATGTCATAGAGGAGTGTGAAGAAAATGAAGGCTTGCTCAATGATTTGATAATGAGTAGAATTTCATTTGACCATAGATCTTCCCCATCTTTAATCTCCGGCAAACATTATGTAGATCATGTCCTTGTAGACCATCCAACAATATCATAATAGTGTTTCCTCGTGCCATCTGTGGCTTTTATTTAACTTGGAGATATGTTAGTACACCAAGTTCTTCAGTTAAACACAAAAAATATGATTGTAGTTGAAAAATTGGTTGTCCTGATGAGAGGAGTATCCCAAGCTAACAACTACTATCGAATTTGGGAGCTCTTTCAGAACTCTTTGGAAACCATTAGTCATCAATTTTACCATGCTCTTCAAGGCATTGCTTCAATGGCTGATGAATTCAAGTGGCTGCCTCATGAAATATTCCATGTCACCCCATATAAAAAGCATAAAGAACTTTCTACACATACTGCAAGGCTACCATTGCCATCTTAGAGAAAATCATTAAAGGCAAAAATTGTTGGGGGTACATTTAGAATCTAGAAGAATAAATATTTGGAACTAAAACTTTAAGGATAAATTCCAATGCAGGTCTGAAAAATATTTGTCATCGATTGTATGATCTTACATAACTTAAAAACACCATATAATGGCAACTATATATATTTCAATAGTCCTAGTGAGAGATAAGACGAAACCAAACTTAGAAGAACTTGAGGTAGATGACGATTCCTAACTCAAAAGCATTGATTGGAGAGTGATTTTAGGCTTATGTATCATGTCATGGAATCACAGCAAAAGTTTGGCCCACATTTATGACCCATTCATTGTATACTTGGTTAAAATAGATAACATTTTATTTGTTCCCTTATAAATCCTTACTATTGATTACCAATGTTGGGGACAATAATCAACCCATTATTCAAGGTAATCTATGCATAATACAAGTGAATCTTATGACATTGGTTACGAAATTGGACAACCAAACAAGAGATTTGACAAAATTTAAGAGTTGGACAAACAAAAAACCTATCAGGATTTATTAAATCCAACAGGAATAGAAGAAAAAAGATTTGATAAATCAACTAGGCCCTTTTAGAGTTAGTTAACATGTCTCCCTTTTTAACTGTAGATTCATTAAGAAAGAATTGCAATGTTCAATTCAAAATCATATGCTCAAATTCTTGTCTCCAAACCTCAAATTATTAGCTTTATAAAAATGCTTCGCACCAGACTTTACACTTCATTAAAAAAGAGAAGCAACAAATGGATAAAAGAGTAAGCGAAAGCTTTTACCTCCCACCTCCACAGGGACGAACTGAGGAAGCTCCATAGTGAGAGAACAAGCGAGAAAGCATGTCATCAGAAATCCCCTCAGGTAAATGCCGAACCAGAAGGGTAGCGACCGTCCCTTCTGGTGCTTCTTTTGTGTCGGAGAAAGTCGGCGGCAGCTGCGACGGAGGCGGCGGTTGTTGCATAGTAAGATTTGACTGCCAAAGAAGCAGAGGATCTCGCTGTAAGTAGGCGGGAAAGCTCTCCATCATCAAAATTTAAACCATCATCAAAATTTAACTCTTTCGGGCTGTTTGGTAGCAGGATTTAGCGCAAATCCTGACAAACGATCAAAAAGAGCATTTTAATCTCCTCCGTTTTGCTCCGGATTTAGAAAACTCTGACATTGGCCAGATTTACAAAATCTACAAGCCTCAAGAACACCTCTTCTTGTTCTAGTGCCGCTGTTACCGTCGATGCCCTCTCCGGTGAGCTTCCGTCGCGACTCCTGACTTTTCTTGCCGACAGCGTTTCGGGAATTGGGGGAAGAAAGGCGAGGGTTTTGTTTTACATAAATACCACTTAATTCTCATTATTTACATATCAAACACTTAAATTTTGATTCTTACAGCTATGCCATATTTCTTATGCATGAAAAAATATGTTTCATTTTTTTTTTTAATTTGATGTGATTTTGGTTGTTTAAATAAAATAAGTAAACAATAGATTTTGATGTGTAAATAAATAGAAATGGGTGGTATGTATGTTAAATTAATTTACATAAACAATATTAATTAACTAAATCATTAGTTAAATATATTAATATTATTTCTGATTTATTTTGATTGGATACATGTAATTATATACTTTTAAAGTTATAAAGTATTTTATAACATTAATAATATATAATTGAAATTTAATTAATAAATTAAAATTGATAGCAAGTTTATTGATTAAAACTATTGAAGTATAATAAAAAAATTACATATGTATGTGCAACTTAAATAAGGATTAATTTTTTAATGTATCTGAATGTCATTACAAAATAAGGATTAATTTTTTATGTAGTGCCTTATTTGCGAAATAATATGATTTTTTAAAATTTTACCTATAACCTCAATGTAAAACTCTCATTTATTTTGGACACAAATATTTGAAGCCCATAAATATTGGCAACTCTACTAGGGTCGTGTGAGGTGAGCATGAGTTGAGAGGTAGGATGGGGAGCTATGTTGGGAGGAGTCAAGGATGATGATGTAGAAGGTGAGGAGAGCTAGGTGAATGGGGCATTGAAGGGTAGAGGGAAACATGAAGGAGAGAGGTTCTAGTGAATAGAAGGACCATTGATGGTTGGAAGCTTTCTGGCGGTAATATGCGGATTTTATTTCTTTATTTATTTATTTGTTGGATGAGAGGGCAGAAGGGGCTGAAGTATTCTTAGATTCAGGTTTAAATATTTCTTTCTCTTTTTTTTAGAGTTAAAGGAAGACGCACATTTCAATAAGTTAGGATTTCATCCTCATCTTAACCCAACTTTCAATGTTAGGGTTTGAGTTTTCCTCCATC
The DNA here is from genome assembly GCF_001263595.1 of Phalaenopsis equestris. Taxonomy (NCBI): domain Eukaryota; kingdom Viridiplantae; phylum Streptophyta; class Magnoliopsida; order Asparagales; family Orchidaceae; genus Phalaenopsis; species Phalaenopsis equestris. Next base: position 14,006,672 of record NW_018164444.1, read on the forward strand.
AAATAGCCCTGAAGAAAAACAATAAATATTGTTGAAAAGGGTTTGTTCATCTATTTTTTTGTTAATGCATATTTCTCATGAAAGTTCATTGAAGTCCATTGTGTATGTTAAAAAGACTATCTATATCCAATATAGACAAATAAGTCCATTGTTTTGGTAGTAGATGAAGAGTAGAAAAATTTGAATTTATATACCTCATAATATAAATAACTGGCGAAATGTTCATATTAATTATTTTATTGAAGAAATGAACTTGAAAATTCATCTTCAATGAAATTACCTTAACCTCTAATGAGAGAACATCTTGCATTAGTTGATGGCTCATATGATTAAGTCATTTGAATTTGATTCGAATCAGTTTGAATTCAAGACTGATCTAAACCTTGGTTGGAGCATAATTCAAAACAAGTTTAAACCTGATTTGAATTAACTTGTTTGAATTGTAAAGATTATGTATTAATTTGTGGAGAAGGGATCATGCAACTAGTGAGATAGAGCTCATGGGGGAAGGTTTTGTAGGATGAATAGCAAAAAAATAGTGGAGTTTGTTTGTGGTCAAGGCATTGTAAGATTAATGCGGTGCGAAGGAGAAAGAAGATTTCATTAGGAAGGCATTGTAGAAGCAACAATATCGATTAAAAAAATTGGTTGAAAGCTCATTATGAAAGAAATTATTTTTAAGGAGATGAAATCTTTTGTTTTGATAGGTTGCTCGTTAGACTAAATTCATTTAAAATTAGCTCAATCTAATTTGAATTTGAATTTGGTTTGAATCTTGTTTGGAATCTAATTTGAACAAAATTTTTGTTATAATAAACAAAAAATAATATTAATTGTTGAGAAATTAGGACGAAGAAAAATAGGAATCGATACAAATCTAGAAGAACATACAAAAATTTACGTGGTTCGGCAAAAATGCCTACATCATCGGGAGCAGAGCAGCGGCTTTTTCACTAATATAAAAAAAAGAGTACAACATACAAAATAGAATCTCGGAATCTCAGAAACTCGCCTAGGGTTTCAAACATGACATATATATAACCATATAGTACAATATTCTAGGGTTTCAAACAGGACATACATATAACCATATAGTACAATATATAATTACTTAAATTACCCTTGTACCAAACCGCGAGGTGTTGCCCCAACACCCCCAACGCACATAATGAAACTCCCTCGATTGGACAAATCCTTTCGCTCCTCTCCGCTCGTAGGCACCGCTCCGCTCGAGCATATGTCCTATTTATGGTATATGAGTCATATCTAACAAATCTCCACCTTGACAAATATCTAGCCCCTTAAGAGAAATACATATGCATAACAAATCTTCACCTTGACAAATATCCAACCACTTACGAGAAATACAAATGTCGAACAAAGCTCCACCTTGAAGAATATTTAGCCCTTTAAGAGATAATAAATCATGGAATTTCTTATGCAACAGTGTGGATTGGGCCACCATGCTTCCGCTGCACTCTCGCTGATCCCTCAAACCCACTAAATTCCAAAAGACACAACTCTTCAATTCCAAGAGACACCTCTTCATTCCAAGAAACTCCAAATTCTGGTATTATGAGCCATACCTAACAAATCTCCACCTTGGCGAATATCTAATCCCTTTAAGAGAAATGCATATGCATAACAAATAACATTGCATATGCATAATAATATAATGTTGTAATGTTATAACAGCATAACATTGAAATTAATGCTATTAAATGTATAAAACACCCAAAATTTGATATTGGTATATTTCACTAAAAAAAGGATAATTATGATAATATTTTTTATTTTATGTCAATGCATGTAAATATGAATGTTAATAAAGATAAAAAAAAGTGATGTATGCAAATGTTTTTACATAGAATCAAACTCTTATTAAATATTATCAGGTTATCTTATATAATAGTATCGCATGACAGGCGTGTGCATGTGAAGAGGCGTTGGCTTCATAAATGAGAAAAACGTTTTTCCATGAGGTGCAGGAGGAGAAAAATCATATGACACTGATGAACATCATTTTTCAAAACGACACATAATAATATTTTTATTGTACAATCATAATAAAGTTCAGCAAACATAGAAGTCACAACAGATACAAATGCAGGGAACAAACTCCACTGCAAATTTTATTCAGCAAACACACAAAAAAAAGTGAAGCTAAAAATACCTCATAACACACACACACTGAGCAAACTGCCTTCAAATACATTCCTGCATTAACAAAAATAAACACAGATAAATGGTATAATTTAACTTACAAAAATAGTTTAATTTGGGTTAACTGAAATAGATCCGACCAAAATTGTTTGACCCAACCCAAAGATTATCAAGATATTCAACAAGAACCCAACCTGCATCAACCTGCTGATCTGACATGACCCGTATAAACTGTTTAACATATCTATTTGGGTTAATTTTGAGTCCACCTCAGATTAGAATGCGGGTCAATTTTGAGTTTACTGGTCACCTTGAAACCGAATCCGACCCAAAAATTATTCGGTCAATCCAAATTTAGATTTTTTTTAGTGTGAGTCATATACAGAAGAATAAAAATAAAAAATTGAGGTATTTTTTTGAAACAACTAAAATACTTACATTAGTAAGGAACAATCTTCCACCTCTGATTCTTGCCCTTAAGCCACTCCCAGAGCACAATAATGGTTCCATCATGAACTCCTCCATGCTGCTCATCACCATTAAATGCATCAAAATTCAAACTAATGTTGTTCACCATTCTTATGCACCGGAATCCATCACCTAGATCCCTGCTCTCGGTCCAAAGAACCGATTCGTCGAGGAAATTGGGATTGTAGGGAACCAACTGGACCTGGCAGAAACACAAACAAAGAACGAATATAAGAAAGATAAAAAAAGTCCAGATCATAACTAGTTTATTACCTTAGTGCTTCATATGTAGGGGTACATATGCAAGTATGCATTGCTTTATGTTGCAAAAACAAAAAAATAAGAGAGAGAGAGAGATTCATGTGGAAAAAAAAATCAGAAAAATGAATCCCTTTTTTGGGAAATTTTGTATGGAAATCTTTATAGATCAATTGTGGAGAATGAAGCATTATTCCATTTTTCATAAGCTTGCCCTAAAGATTTAAACTTTTGTATATAGCTAAGAAAATTTGATAATTAAGATATCAAACCTTATTCACCATGATTAGCATCGAGATCAAACCAAATGACAATGAGCTTGGGACATGGCCACCAATAAGTTCAAGGGGTATTTACATAAATACCATACAATTCTATTGTATTTACATATTTAACACTTAAATTTTCATATTTGCATGCATAGCGTGCAAATCTTTAAAAGTTCAGGACACCAAAATAATTGTAAAAATGCAAAATACACTTTTCATGTAAAGGTTCAGGACACCAAAAAAAATGTGATGTGGAAGATTTGGGAGGAATAAATCTAAAAAGTAGTGTGTAGATGTTTGATATGCAAACACATGAGAATTGGGAGGCATGTATGTAAAAGCCCCTTAAAAACTACATGTTACTCGGTTGATTTTTAAAACCTTATGAATCCACCATGGTTGCAGCATAATGAAGCATTATTCTTCTTGTCCCAAACCCTCTTAACTCTTACTTGGTTTGCCGGATTACTAGGTTGCACAGAGCCTAATAAATCTATTAAAAATGCAACAAATCCCAGTAATCTTATATATTCTTTTAACCAGAGTATGAATTATGGATTCTTCAGAAGATGGAATGTAAAATATGAGCTTATCGACTATCCAAAGAGTTCCAAAGATACCAGTAAGTTATAAGGGGGATATTAAGCTTACTGGGTGAGTTGCTCCAAAGGAGTGCTTGATAGCTTCACCAGTAGCCTTGTTGATGAGAACAAAAGCAGGGAAGCTCTCTTCATCCTTCACTTTTGTGCTGTATCTCAGATCTTTAATCCAGTGCTGAACACAATGAACATGAGACATGGAAGTATAAATATCCCAAAGAAGTAAACAAAGATGATATCAAAGCGCAACATAATCTGATCAACGGGCTTTAATGATTCATCATCGGCCACAAAAATCTATTTAAGAAGTAGAGACGAAGGAGAAAAGATCCAAAATCCACGAAGGCAGACCACTCGATCACCACGGAATCAAGAACTAGAAAAAATCACTAATAAAATCAACAACAGGCAAAAGAGCCAAAACCGAAATAATCGGAGAAGAGTTAAGAAAAACAGTAATCACGTTTCGTTCAGGATTAAAGAGGATCCTGAAACCCTTGCCTGATACTCATCGCTGGGATCCTGCCTCGCGAGAATAACCTTTCCATCACGAATCGAGAGCGAGTAATTCTCCTCCGCCTTGGTGAACACTCTCACAGTCGGCTGCCGATTGAGAGATCCACCCTCCCCCTCATGGCTCGCATGATCGGAGTATCCCGAGCGGTGGTGTCCCTCCTCCCGTCCGTATGGCCTCTCGTGACGAGAGTCATGAAAAGGATCGTCGACGAAGGGAGAAGGGCGAGGTGGTGGCGGGCCATCGAAGAATGGTGGTGGCGGAGGTTCAGAAAACGTCGGCGGAGGAGCGAATCCAGCCCCGGGTTGATGGAAAACGTGGTGGACGCCGGGAGGAGGTTCGAAGGGTTCGGGACCGTCTGCTGGAAAAGGGAAATGAGGAGGAAAGCGGTTTCTTTCATCTTCGTCGTCGTCGCGGCGGGGGTGGGGGGGGGGGGGGGGGGTATGGTGCTCGTGGTGGTGGTGGTTGTGGCCGAAAGGAAACTCCATTATCGAGGGTTGGCAAAAGTGACGAGATGACACCGTACAGAGCCAGTGGGACGAGTTTTAAATGCAAAGACGAAGCGCAAAAAATATCATTTTTCTACGAGATTATCTATTTTTGTTAAATTTTGGCTTTATTATTTTAATTAGGCGAATTTACATAAATAACAATTCTTATGCATTTACATTATTTATTTTTAATTAAAGAAATAATTATAAAACTATCGTAGAATAAATTAATGTTAAAAAAGCTACAGTGATTATATAAATTAACTTTATTTAAAAAAATTAGATTATAGATTTAGAATAGCCATCACATTTAATTGGATCAAATTGCATAACGCGATCTATTACTATAGTTTAAAAAATAAAACAGATGAAGCTCAATTTTGCCAAATACTTTAAATAATCATAAACCTTAGGATCTGTTTGGAGCAGCTAACAGCTACAGTTTATTAGTAGGCTGCTTAAAAATAATTTGCTAAACACAATATCATCATACACAATGGTCAAATCCAAGTAATTGCTATCGATAGTCTTAACAAGTAAAATAAGGTAATCTATTTTAGAGTCTGTTTGGAGCAGCTAACAGCTACAGTTTATTGATAAGCTGCTTAAAAATAATTTGTTGATAAATTAGATGTAATAAGTATTATAAATTTTTATTTATTTATAAAAGTCTGATCTTGATCAGAATTGCCAAAAACAATATCATCTCACACAATGGTCAAATCCAAGTAATTGTTATCGATAGTCTTAACAAGTAAAATAAGGTAATCTATATAATAATTGAATAATATCGCAACCAATTATTAATTGACACTAACAAATAATGATGTTTTCTGACTTCTCTCAGATGCTCTTCGCACACGCGCTCAGCGTGTACGAGCGCATGTGTCGCCGCATGATCGCATAAGATCTTAAGATAATATTTTTATTAAGTGGACCATATTGAATAATATATAAATAGTAAAATTTGACTTATTTGTAAATTGAAAAAACGTATTTGAGAAGAAGTAAAAATTCCATTTTTATGTTTTGATGAGCGATGAATCATCGTCGCACGTGTAAGATTATGCCACACGATTGCCGACAGAAAACAAAAAAGATCATAGTGGTCAGAAGATAACGTTACTTAAATTCGAAAATTCATGGATTTTTTTTCGTCAACTTTAGAAGATAAAAGGAGATTTACATGCCTACCACCAAATTAGAAATCTATTAACATATTAATAGTATAAATTTTCAATTTTTACTTATTCCAAAAACATATATAAAAATTCATATTCATGAATTTATCAATCATCCAAACTTCAATTTTTATGTATATGTCAATTCATGGGAATTGAGTGGTACGTAAGGTTATAAGCAAATCGAGTTTGAGTGAGCTCAAGTTTGACCCGTGTTCTGCTAGTTCAAAAATAACTATATTTGTAATTGACTCATTTTTTGAAATTGCTCTTGAACGATGTGCTTTTGTTTGTCTCGATTTACATATTTTTATTCTTGGTCGACTCTAAACTAGCTCATTAAAATTAATTAGAAAAATAAAAGTATGATCTTGGATTTGAACAAGCACCATTTTTATACAATAAAAGGGATAAAACCACATGACCAAGCAGGATATTACAACTTTTAAGAGATATAAATATTTATATAAAATAATATTATATAAATGATATATATAATTTTTATATTTCGAGCTAAAACGAACCGAACATGATTAAACAAAGATTTTTTGTGTTCGACTCGTTTACTCAACGCCGAACATAAGTTGTTCATGCGCAACAAGCTTTTTTTTATAGCCATAGAGATTCAAGCTTTTTTTTATTATATATGTAATAAAATAATTAATAAAAGAAGCTTAAACACAAGCAAAATGCTTACTGATTTTGAAATAAAAATTATGAATTAAAATTCGATGTATAACATCATCTCCATTAATCTTATCTTATTTATTTGGAGTAAGTGAACAACTTTTGACCATATTATCATATCTTTACCTGCCATCTTCCATGACCCTTTGATGCCAATTTCATCTACTAAACCTAACAGTCTCATTATCATCTTTAAAACCCTAATATTCATAAGTTCTATGCATGTGATGTGAAATATAAATTTATTTTTTTTATCTTTAATTGGATTTGTTTTATTTATTTATAATTTATTTTTACATAATAAAATATTTGAGATGGATTTGTTACTAATAAAATAAAAAAAAATTGTTGAGTCAAGCACTCCTATCAAAATAAATCGGCTGAACCCACATGCCAAAGTGGCTAAGCTAATCTGGGGCAAACTAGGCATCGAATAAAAAAAGCATCAGTACTTCAAGTTAAATGAGTTTGTCTTTATTTATGAGCGATCAAGTCAAGCACGTCTTCTGAAAAGATCGAGCCAAATCCACCTAATGAAGTTACCAAGCTAGTTCGGGGCAAATGAGACGCTGAAGAAATTTCATCAATACATGCATCAGTCTTTATTTATGATGCTATTAGACACCCACAGCTCAATCTTTTCATCTATACACAGCAGACAGACACAATATTATATGTAATGTAACAAAAGGGGATTGAGGAAAAAAATGACGTCATAATCTCCCCCTCTTTCTCTCTATTGTGAAGCAGAGATCCTTTTTTAAGTCATTCCCAACTATAAGGGAATCAAGAGAAAATATAGAGCGAGAAACATGAGCTCTAGAAACATATCCATTATATGCATCCATATCAATATCCTAAAAATAAGGTATTTATTAGGTTGTATAAACTCACCAATAATATAATTTTTAGGAGGAAGATATACATATAAAAATGTTAGATATGGCTTTAGAGCGGAGCAAAGCGGAGCGGAAGATTCTGTCCAAATCAAGGGAGTTTACTTATGTGGGTTGGGATGTGGTACATGGGTAATTTGGTAATTATATATTGTACTACAAGGTTTTCTAGGGTCATAAATATGTCTGTATGTAACCCTAGGTGTTATCCCAAATTCTATAATTCATTTTCTGAATATTGAAAGGAATTCGCCGCTTTGCTTCCGAGGACGTAGGCATCTTCGCCGAACCTCGTTAAACCTTTGTGTTCTTCTGGATTTGTGTCAATTCATATTTTTCTTCGCCCTAATTTCTCAACAAGTGGTATCAGAGCGAGGTTCGAGGGTAGGGAAGAAAAATATCGGTGCAGGAAAAAGAAGATTTGAGAAAGAAGTTCGACGATCAGGGCTTCAGCGAGAAGAAGGATTCGCGATCAATTTGGGTTCGGCGATGGATTGCAAGAAGTTCGGAGACGAGTCTTGGCGATTGTGGCACTACTTCGGTTGGCTTGCATCGCGCCAGGAGTTCGTAGACGATCGGAGACCAGGCGAGATCTTGTGAACAGAAGAAACGAGGGCTCCTGTTTGCGACAGTTTCGCTTCACAGCAAACATGCAAACTATTTGAACTCCAGAGCTTCTTCCGTGACAGCAGGCGATTTCCTGAAAGCGCAAGAAAATTGGCTCTGATTTCATTCCTTCGCTGGAGGAGGATGAAGAAAGGAAAGTTTTTCAAATTCATTAATTAAAAGGAAATATTTTAATTAATGGGGACTTAATTAAGGAAGCTTATTTACAAAATATTTCAATCTTTTCTTTTCAAAAAAAAAAACTTTTTGCTTTTTTGAAAAGCTTAATTAAGGGAAATTTTTTTCAGTCCTTTTTTTTTTCTTTTTGAAAGGATTTTGAGCAAGGATTTGTACAGGAATTTGCAAAAATAATTTGTTGCAAGAGTTATTTTCAAATGACATTATTATTTGTTGCAAGAGTTATTTTCAAATGACATTTTCTGGTGCAAAATTCGAGGTGGTGAAGTTCAACGGAACTGATAACTTCGGATTGGGGCAAATAAGAGTAAAAAATCTGTTGACTCAATAGGGAATCTTGAAAGCTTTGCGGGCAGCAAAACCAAATGCCATGAAAGATGAAGATTAGGAAGAATGACAACAACGAGCGACAACAACTATACGCATATGCGTGACAAATGAAGTTATGTATCACGTGATGAATTTAAAATCTCCAAGGGAGATTTGAAAGAAATTGGAAACTCAGTTTATGGCTAAATCTCAGATGAATAAATTGTATCTGAAGCAAAAATTGTATGGGCTGAAGATGCAAAAATGTTCTGATCTGGCGCAACATGTTAATGGCTTCAATTAAATAATCACAAACCTGTCACGGCTTGATGTGAGTATTGAGGATGAAGATTGAGCGATGATTTTGTTGTGTTCATTGCCCTCTTTCTATGAACACCTAGTGACTACTCTTACATATGAGAAATAAACTATCAAAGTTAATGAGATCACTGTAGCATTATTGGCTCACAACCAGCAGAAGCAGAATGCAGGGGAAAACTCTCATGGTGACGATTTATATGTTAAGGGTAAGCATAATCATGGAAGAAAGAAAAAAAAGGAGGGTTCTGAAAGATGAAATTCCAAATCAAAGTTCAGAGGCAAAAAGACAATTCATTGCTACAATTGCAAGGAGTCAGGTCATATGAAGAGAAATTGTTCAAAGCTGAAGAAGCAGACTGCGGAGAAAGGTGATGAATCATCGAAGTCTGCAAATGTGGTGCAGAGTGACAATTCAGATTATAATGATGACGATATGCTTTCAGTTTCATCAACTCAGTTGAAAAATGCATGAATTCTTGATTCAGGATGCTCCTATCACATAACACCTAACAGAGAATGATTTACTTCATACAGGAGCGGAGCGGAGCGGAAAATTCTGTCCAAGTCAGGGGAGTTTTCTTATGTGGGTTGGGGGTGTGGTACAAGGGTAATTTGGTAATTACATATTGTACACCAGAGTTTTCTAGGGTTATAAATAAGTCTATATATTACTCTAGGTGTTATTCCAAATTCTGTAATATCTTTTCTGAATATTAAAATGAATTTGCCGCTCAGCTCTCGAAAACGTAGGCATTTTCGCCGAACCTCGTTAAACCTCTGTGTTCTTCTGGATTTGCGCCGATTCATATTTTTCTTCGCCCTAATTTCTCAACAGAAAAGATGTGTTTCACTTTTAAAAATTAAAAGTAGTAGCATTTCTGATGTCTTTTAAAGTTTCGAGTGTAATAAATACAAATATAGTTTAGGTATTATATTCATAAGTACATCAGAATTATAGTGTTATTTATTTAAATGTCCCAAAAATGTAATATAAGTATGTTCACACATATTGAGGAAAGAGAAGGCCTGTTTTAATTAAGGGAGTGGGCTTTCCAGTTGACGGGTTTAGTTAGTTGTCAGTTTAGCTTAACCCAACCAACCAGAATACACGTTTTTCTTCAGAAATGGCCAGCCAGGGTGGAAGAAATATTATATTTGTAAGTCCGAACGACTAACTATCAGCTACTACATCACACATCAATGAGGTGTATGACGACATAGTGGTTGTTATTTGGTTGTCTAAACATGCGGTGTTCGGATGCAATATTTTCTCTTCAGCGTGATCTATAACTTAACTCACTGATATGTCAGGTTGACCTGCGAAAGTACATTGGCAAACTTGTAGGTCAAATTGGTCTATCCATTCCGTATGAGAAATTAACAATTCAGATTCACTCGCTAAGTTCGCCACCTTGACAATCTTCGTAACTATAAGAACATAAAAGCCAATATTGTAATCAAGAATTGACATAGGACACATTCTCATTTACAAGTCATCTCTCGCACATGTGGCAATCTTTTCATCAAGTTACCGTGAACATATTATTGCATAACAAAACTTACCATAATCTCTAAAGAACTTAAGAAAAGCCCCTCTTGCACTACCGGTTGGATGAAGTGCACCAGGGCCCCTCTGACCTCCAGGACCTTATTCGACACACCCCGCTCCCAATTTTAGGCAACATACGAGAAATCTGACTCCACTCTTCCTTCAAAGTGTTGTATTGAACATATACTGTCACTATAAGCAGCAAATTATATATTCTTGATGGTATAAAATTTCAACCATAAGCTATAATAACTAACATTAATTGTGAGCTACAGCTAATATATATTCATATGAGACACGTAAATGGCCCTAAATTTTAATATATGAATAATACACATAAATTTATATTTTGGATCCAACTAGCAAACAAATTATTATTTACACGTCGAACACTTGATGGATGATCGAACATTACCAAAAACCGAATCGAAAGCACATGGGTGGACCGGGTCTATTCAAGATTCCTGTATACGAATTTCAAAGTCCTTGTGCGATTGATTCAGGGCGTGCGATGGATTTATTTGAAAGGATTGGTTTACATTTTGGTGAAATCGACTTCCAAATTCTAAAATTTCAAGTTGGCTAAATGCTTCCCAAATCGATCAAAACCAAAATGAAATAATAGTCAACTTAGCATGGTTCTGCTGACCATAGCATGGTTTTGTTTGGGTAAACTAGATTTTGACAATGTCTTAAAAAAATTGCCTGAAATCTGCATTTTCTCACTTCTCTTAGCTAGGTGCGGTGACAACTTTCTAGTAACTGTTTGACTTTAATTAAAAAAAAATTGTAAAGGCCACTGCGGTTTTTTAAGCATCAGATTATTATTTAACAGCTTCAGACTGCTTTTTAATAAGCTTCAGCTGCCCCAAACAGACCCTCAATCAGTTTAACTTTGAGCAAACTGAAATTTAGTATTAGCTCTAAAATTATTAAAAATTATTGTTCCTTTTTTAGAGTGGTTTTTATCTTCATTTCTCCCTCTCTTAAAAGACCCGAAGATTAATGTAATAGCAAAAACATGCCATGTGAAGTTAGTAATTGACTAATTCAAGTGAATTTAATCTTTCAAACTTGATATCATTTATTTTAATTTATTTTAATTTAATGATGATCAAAACCAATCCATAAATTCAAAACTAAATATTTAAATTCTTTAAAATTAGAATTTTATTTTAAAATTGAGACAGATAAATAAAAAATATGATTGTTTTAATTCGTTTTTTAGCTTTGACCAAATAATTCACACTCATAATATATTTATATTATTAAATTTAAATTTAAAGGTATTTATATAGTTATTTGATTCATATTTTTCATTATACCTATACTTCAAATAATATAACTAAGAAATTTACTTGGAACTCAACCAAAGCATAATTAAATTAACAGAGAATTTAAAAACAACATAATAGATTCAGAATCATAAACTCACATAACATGAAACATAAACTCAAAGACGAAAATGAAAATTAAACACAAACACAAATCCCTGCAAAGCTTCATTAAACAGCAACAGATGCAACTCCTCACGCTCATTCCAGCATGCATTACTGAGCACTGGCGACAGAAAAGTATACCTTCCCTCTCTGCAACAACAGCAAAAATCAAGAACTGATAAAACAAGCGCTAAAATCTTACAAGCGTTAAGAAGATACATATAAGAATACTTACAGTAGAAAGGAACAATCTTCCAGCTCTGATTCTTCCCCTTGAGAAACTCCCACAGCACAACAATGGTGCCATCATGAACACCACCATGATCCTTATCTCCATGAAAGGCGTCAAAACCAAGCCTTATGTTGTTCACCATCCTAATGCTGCGATAACCCTTTCCCACATCATGGCTCTCAGTCCACAGAATCGATTCATCAATGTATTCCGGATTGAATGGTATCAGACGAACCTTAACAATTATATATATTTAGCTAGTTAGTGGTTACTCGTTTTTAGTTTTAAATAAAGATGAATTAATAACTAAAAAAATTAGCCTACAGGGTGTTTTGCGCCAAGAGAGTGCTTGATGGCCAAACCAGTAGCTTTATTAATAAGTGCAAAAGCAGGGAGACCTTCCTCATCCTTCACCTCGTTCCCCCAACGGAAATCTTTGTACCAGTGCTGCAAGATTGGATTTTTAAGCATGAAGATTAGATCTTGATGAATAGGAAAAAGGATAAGACGAAAAAACAGAGAGCTTGATGGGTTATAATAAGGTGCCTGAAATTCATCACGGGGGTTCGTCGGAACAAGGACGACGTTTTGTTCACGGATGGAAAGAGAGTAGTTATCTTCAGCCCTGCTGTAAATTCTGAAGGTGGTGTTGTGAGCTATGTCACCGTTGTAACGGTTAGGGTGGGGATCGGTGTAGGGGTATGGCTGCGCTGGCTGGTACGATGCCGGCGGAAAAGGGTGGTTTTGATGGTGTTCGTGTTGGTGGTGATGATGGTGGTCTTCATGGTGGTGGTGGCGATCATGGTGGTCATCATGGTGGCAGTCATGGTGATCATCATGATGGTGATGATGATGGCTCATGGTTAATGGTTTTTATTCATGGTGGCAACCATGGTGATCATCATGATGGTGATGATCATGGTGATGATGATGGCTCATGGTTAATGGTTTTTAAATTGTTAATGGCTATGGTTTCTCTAGATGGGGAAAAGGTGGGATTTTTATAGGTGGGAAGGGAGGAATTTGAGCTTTTGAGGGAGCTCTATTCTTGTTTCATTTTCAAATTGGCAATAGAATTTAGTTGGGAAAAGAGCATACGTAATTGGACACCTTATAAGAATAGACTTGTATTATTTGTTTTTTTTTTTTTCAAAATTTATAAATGAAAATAATATTTTAAACTAACACTTTTATATTGAAATCAGTATTTTCTATATGGTCAACCAACTTGTCCTTAATTTCTAATATCATTTAACTAAAAATTTTTATTTTTGCATCATCGAAAATAAATTAATCCATTGTTTTTTTACCGTCGCAAATAATATTTCATTTGATATTTTTTTATAAAATTAAAACAATGCTTAATTTATCATATCACTCACTTAATACTTTATTCAATTATTAAAAATAAATTATTTAATCATGATATAGAGTGGAAAATCTTGTTTTCTATAATGTATCTTCTTCTCGGTCATTTAAATAAGCTGAAAAATGGAACTTTGAAAGTATTTTCACAGTAATTTTTTCACATGTCAATAATGGAAAAAATTATTATGTATAGAGCCTGATTGTATTCAGATTCCATATACAGCGATGTTGTATATTATTGTACAACAAATTTTTTTCGTACAATATGTGTATCACAATGTACAATTTCATAAATATTACCATTAATTTTGATTATTATATATGTATATGTATATATATGTTTGATTTGTTTGGTTAAATGAAAATTATGATTTGACCAAATATTGCGCAGATCACATGTCCATCTTTGAAAAACTTGGGGCACGTCAAGTTAAAACTCATTAATATTATCACAAAAGACCCTTCCAAAACAAATAATCGGCATTTAAACTATTGATCATGACAAAAATAGCATCCACCAATTATGACTTAGTTTCTACATTGTGAGCAACGCAAAAATCAAATCTATAATTATAATATGATTCAAGGAAATTTATAATATGATCATATATAATACAAAGATTGAGATTAACATACATATGTATCATTTAATTAAGTATTTATAAATCTAACACCTAAATTTTTATTTATATTACACTCAAAATCTCTAAATAACAATAAAGTTATCACTAATATTAAGTTTATTAAAATAAATGATATATTTTCCTACATATGTTTTGATATGATTGAAACATCGTAATATTAATCTTTTAGAAATTAAAGAAGAATAGATTCACATGAAAAAGTTTGGGAGGAATTGATGCTCACATTATTAAGTAATAGCTAGGGATGTAATCAAAACCAAGTTGAGCCTAGCATTCCATTGATTGACTTGGTTTGATCATTTTAGAAGTTCTTCGTATTCGGCTCAAACTCGAGCCGAGCTTTCACATGAATATTCGTTCTTTGCTTGTTTAGATTTTCGATTGATTGTACATATTTTGAATTAGTTAATTTTAATCTAGTAACTTCCAGATAATTAAATTTCATTTAAATAATATATCATATAATTATATAACTTTTAACCTCTTATTTGTTGAACAACAAATGAGTTTTTTCATGAACAAAAATAATTAAGTTGAATCATGCTTAAGTTTGGAACATCCATTTAATTTTCAATTCTTCAAAAAAATATTAAAATTTATTTATTTACTAATTTAAACAAACTTATCGAGTATTAATTTAGATCAGTTCAAATTATTGATATGAATCAAATGTGTAAAATATTTCTATATTATTTTTATAATATTTGTGTCATATTTATATTTTTCTACGGTATTTGTGATTATATATGCAATGTAAATATGATTAGGCATCTTGGGGAGCAAAAGGACTCAAAAGGGGTTGAACCAACACTAAGACACCAGTTCTAAGTGCCCATAACTAGAGGATTAGTGCAAAGGCGTCCGGAACCAAAGAACTAGACATCGGCTCTATGCATCTAGGTGTTCGGATCCAGAGGCCCGGGCACAAAGTTTGGGCTCCTAAGCATTCGTAAGTGCCAGATTTAAGTTCAGACGCCTCCTCTCACACCAAGAAAGTTAAAAAGTGTCTAATACAAACCAACAAAAGAGAGGAGATGATTTTAGAAAGGAGAAGGAGAATACCTTGGAGCAGTCTGAGCATTTCAAAAGAGGAATATTGAGGAGAGTGCATATCCATTTCAAAGAAGGAATGTTGAGTTGTGAATTGTGAGTGTGACTGAGTGTTCTCCTGAGTGAGACTAAGTGTAAGGGTGAGTGTGTATTCTTTCTTGTACTCAAAATGGTGTAACTTTAGAATTTTGTTATAAGTGATATTGTTTTAACTTTGTTAAACTTTGATTTTACAATGAAATATATGTTGTGTTCAACCATAATAAATATGACTTAAACTTCTATCTCACTTGAATTAGATATTTCTTTGTAATTGGTGAAGTATATGTGTTATACGATTGCATGTAATTTATTTAAAAGTTGATTGTTTAAGCTTCTGCTTGTAATTCATTCCAAAACAAATCACTTAGGATGTTAAAATGGATTGTGATCTAGTAATGTCAGAGTATTCTATTGGAGCATTCAGGTTAACATACACTACTCTAAGAGAGAAGAAATGTTTCTATTAGGATTGTTCAATCATGTAGGCAAACTTACAAGCACTAAAGTTTTTGCATGATTAGAGGACTACGTGTAATATAAAACTCAAATTAGCTTATAAATATCGAAAGATGCTAAAAAAGTATTGTTCCTGATTATAAACTTTATTAGAGTCACTGAGATAGATATGGTTAGCATAAGAATTCAAGAGAGGTTTTCTATTGCTTGTTCAAACTCAAAACTAGTTATAGATTTTATTTATTTCAAAAATTAAGATTAGAAACTTTAAAATCACTAGATTTTGGACCTTTAGGCTAGATTCAAAATCAGAAACTTTCAAACTTTAGGAATACACTCAATCCATGCAAGATCAATACACAAACTTAATTTTGTATACTATTTGGTAGACACATATTTTTATGTGTATCACCGGTGCTTCATAGTAATTGTCCAATGAGTGCAATGGTTCATTTGCATCCCTTGTAATAGCCATAGAATTGTTTAAAAATAGCCAAATTAATTAGCCTGCAAATCACATGCATGGCACAGTATAAAACTCACATTTGACTAATTTTTCCCTTATTGATCATGTCTAAGATAATCATTGATGAAAATGTCCAAAACCACTTTTCTAGATAATCCTCTACATATTTGTTGTCTTATAGTTATCCCTATAGCTCTATGTTACTTGCATTTTTTTTTCTTCAAAATAATGGAAGCAAAAGCACAAAAGCAATGAAATCTCATTTTCTATTCTCTTGGTTTATATGAATTCCGGATCAAATAGCTATTGAATTTAGCAGGCTAGAAGGCCCCTAATTAAATTTAACTCAAAAAATTATGAGATAATGACTTCATTATATGCTTAAATAAAAAAATTTAAAAACCTTTTTATATTTTGAAGATATATTATTTCATGTCGTTCATGCTGTAAAGAGATGCTGAATAATGTAAATTGGCTCTGAAAGAGTTCTATCTTTTGAGTCATTGCAAAAGATTTAATATGTTTTCCAACTCAAATTAATTTGATAATGAGCCAATAACTTGTTCTATTGTTTAAATAAGAATAAAAATATTTGGTTAACATGAAGGACTTATAAATTCATTATTAAATATAGTAGAACCTTGAGCATTAAAAACAACATTAATATCTTCTTCTATGGAAGATAATACTTGAGCATTAAAAACAACATAATCATAAAACAACATTAATATCTTCTTCTATGGAAGATAATCTCATAAACCCACAAAACATTCAAAATGCATAAAGTTTAATCAAACACAAAACATCTCTGACTGATCATATTTAAAAAAAAAAATTGCAGACTCAGACATCATAACTCCTTCCAATGATTCGTGAAACTTCAGCTAGCAGATGCAACTCCTCTCAGAAAACAAAGCTTATTCGAACATTCAGTAATAAAACTGATAGCAGACACTTCTATCTTCCCACTCTGCAAAACCAAACCAGTAAAATATAAAGAAAAATTAATTCAAAGACTGAAGAAACAATCAGCTGATCTATAAATCATTAAAAACATTTTAGAAAACTTACAGTAGTAAGGAACAATCTTCCACCTCTGATTCTTCCCCTTAAGCCACTCCCACAGCACAACAGTGGTGCCATCATGAACACCACCATGATCCTTATCGCCATGGAAGGCATCAAAGTTAAGCCTTATATTATTCACCATTCTGATGCAATGATAGCCTTCCCCTGTATCGTAGCTCTCCGTCCACAGAATCGACTCATCCATGAACTCCGGATTGAATGGTATCAGACGAACCTTAATCAAACAAATTAATCACTTCTTAATTCCTCTCTAATTACTCTAAAGCAAAGATGAATTATATATCATTATTAAATCTTACAGGGTGTTTTGGGCCGAGAGAGTGTTTAATGGCCAAACCAGTAGCTTTATTAACCAACGCAAAAGCAGGAAGGCCTTCATCATCCTTCACTTCGTTCGCCCAGCGGAAATCTTTGTACCAGTGCTGCAAAATTGGATTTTTATGCAGAAAGGTGAGATTTTTATGGAAAAAAGTAAAGATCGGATGAAAAAAAGGAGCCGGCTTGATGTTTGAGAGAAAATGAGTGCCTGGTAGTCGTCACGGGGATTCGCCGGAACTAGAACAACGTTGCCCTCGCGGATTGAGAGAGAGTAGTTTTCCTCGGCTTTGGTGTAGACTCTAACAGTGGGGTTGTTGTGTACCTCGCCGGGGTAGTGGCCGGTGGGATGCTGGTGGTGCTGGTGGTGCTGGTGCGCCGGCTGCGGTTGATAACCTGGTTGCTGTTGATAGCCCTGATGCGACTGATAACCGGATTGAGGAGGGTAGGACTGCTGTGGAGGGTAGGACTGCTGCGGAGGGAAGGACTGCTGCGGAGGGTAGGATGATTGAGGAGGGTAAGACGACTGTGGAGGGTATGAGAGTGGCTGCGAAGGGTAGGAAGACTGAGGAGGGTAAGATGATGGTGGTGGATGGGAAGGCCGCGGCGGCTCTTGCCGGTGGTGGTCATCGTTTTTGTGGTTATGGCGGAAGAAACTCATGGTGGATGCTCTGGTAATATGGCTGTTGGTGGCGATGGGTGGTGCAGAGGTGGGTTTTTATAAGTGGAAAATAAATCAACTCGATTTATTTGTAAATTTATTATAAGATCACTTTAAATTAATATTATTTTTCTCTCTTATATAATAAATAAGTCCGCTTAAATAAGCTCGAAATTGATGAAGTTAATCAAGTTCATACTCAAGCTGAGGGTGACTCGAGCTCGACTCGACTAGTTTACCCCAACCCAAATCCAATTCTTTTTAGGACGTAGGGTCTCGCACTGTCCGTGAGTTCATACAACATCAGAAATGTATTATCTGAAGAGGAAGATATGAAAAAAGAAGATGAATGTGTTAATAGAGCTAGAGGAAAGATTTTGTTTCTAAGGAAAATTAAATAACTATAAAATTACATTTCGTACCGTACTGCGTCTATCCATGATGCTTCAGGAAGATGACAACGTGGGTGTTAGGCAACTCTATAGTAGAGATGTCATGTACCCTAATGTAATGGTGTTCTTCTAAGGTAGTCGGTTTGCATCATGCTAGTTTGACCACTTTGGCTGATGAGCTCAATTCGACTACTCCGACGGTGGGCTCAATTCTACCATCGCGAAAAGTGGCTTAGTTCGCCCACTTCGGCAGGTAGGCGCGGGGC
>NW_018164444.1:14026639-14034061 GCF_001263595.1 Phalaenopsis equestris
AGCGGTTCAAAGCCTCGATCGGTAAAAAGAAGTATAAAAATGATGATTACGAAAAGCCTGAGCTTTTTTTATTATTATTTTCTACCATTCTAAAGGGATGAAATTAGACAGAAAAGACAGCAGAAGATCAATAATAAGTTTTAAAGGAAGTTTTCAAGAGAGATTGTGAGAGAGCCTGCAGTTCATCTGCATATTCAGAATCTTAATGAGATAATTAAACTTAGTTTTTGTTTGATTTATTTCAGAATATTTGGGGGACTTTTGCGTATGATATATTTTTTTTCGTGTGATTTTTTTATTCTCCTTCGTTGTGGAAGTGTACAGATAATTGTTTGTCATTTTGATGTGATTCTTGTCTGAAATTCTTAAATGGTATTGGATTAACTTAGGAACTAATTGAATTTTAACTTGGCCAGTTAATTTGTTAATACTAATCTTGATCATAGAATTTTGGAAGAAATCTTTGAGGAACAATAGATAACCACACGAAGGTATTGGAATAGGAATATCCTCTTTGAATTCATACAAACTGATTAGGGATGGATGTTGTTTAGGAATTTTCATTTGGTTTAGGGAACTAAGTAAATAAATCGCCAATCTTTCTTAGTCTACCAGAAGGAGATAAGAAAGGTTTTCCTCCCGTTTGACAGCTACTTTAGAATCATTTGCAGACTTGAATCCCTACATAACCACTTCAAATTGGATTTTTTAGGAAAATTCTTGAATCAACATCTCTCTCTTTACATTTATTGAAAACTTAGGTTTAGTTCACTTTTAAAATTAGGATAGTAACTTTAATTAAACTTTAAATCTTCAACATTTAAGGCTTGGACTGACAACTGTAGGCTAGAATCTTTCCTATTAGAGTTCATCTTGTCCCGTATGAGATTAATAAATAGAATTCAATTTCATATACTACTGATACGTTAAGTATTCTTGTGTGAGTCACCCATGCATTGCACCACTTGTTGCGTGTCATAGCTCTTTCTCGCTTATGGGATAAGAGCACGTACGTGGATTCATCAACTTTTAGTAGATCGTTCTAATTGGACTGAGCCCCGTGATTTTCTTTTCCTTTCCAGGGTATTCAAGTAAAAACTTATGGTATCTTTATCTATTATTTCTATTAACCAAGTGTGTGCTAGATTTTCGTAGAATATTGTGAAGATAATTTATTACTCTACTGCTGTGGATTTCCTAACACAACATTTGTATTTCATTAATAAATATTCTTTCTTAAAAATAAAAATTACTCAAGCACCATTAACATCCGTTAACACCCCTATCAAAATATGATTTAATGAGTCTCTACGAGAAAACTGATATATTTGTTGAATCCACAAATGTCCTATGGATCTCACCTAAGGAATGAAGTGTTAGATGGATGAGAGGAATAGAGGGGAAAAGAAAAATAGAGTACACAATAACACAGGTTTTCCATGAATGGATTCAACAGTCCCCTCTTAACCCTCATATTTATAGATCATAGGGATTATATAATAAGTTACATATTTGTCCTTAGTTTAATAAAAACAACAAGTGATCAATATATCATAAAACATTTACATATTTATAACTGACTCTAGGATCTTTTAATATTCATAACCGTCATTGACATCGTTTTGCATTCTTAATTGTTTAAAGCGGGGCATTAATGATCCACTGATGTTGACATTCGATCGTCTGATAAGTGTTTGGTCGGTCGAAAGTCCTTTAGTTGGCTAAGAGTTCTTCAGTCGGCTGGAAGTTCTCAAGGCGACCTTCTTGAAAGAACCCTCCATAGAGACCTTCTTATCATTAAGATGAACTTGGACAATTGGTTCTCTCTGTGAGGAATCCCAGAATGACTTGAGGGAGTTCATCACACATGACTTTCCTTCAGAGTAGGTGCACATTGTATTTTAATTCAGATATACATTCCTTCGGTCGGTCCATGACTTTGACCGAATGAGACAAGCTTGATGCAAGCCTCCGTCTTTCGACTGTCTTGATGTCGTCCTTTATCATCTTCTTAGTACGATTCGTTGAATTTCCTCAAGATTCATGCAGTCATATTTTTGATATACAATATTCAATCCCTCACAAGAGCTTTAGGAGAATGGATGGACATGTGGGTGTTATAGGTCCATCTATAAATAATAATAATTTTATGGTTAACCTAATTATCTCAAACTAACCAAGAAATCAATTCAATTATCCCTAAAAAAATAAATTAGTCACATGCATAAAAAATATATAAAAAAAAAGCATTAAGGATGAAAAATTACCAAATGGCAAATTTAAATTGTAGAACTTGAAAACATACATAAATATAGTGTGCAAAATGGCTAAGATTTTTAATAAATTTTGTGACTTCAGTGCGAACAAATGGTTGATAATATCGAGGTGTTTTACATTTGTCAATTTGCTCCTTCTTATATTTTTATTTGCTTCCAAGACCAATTCAAATGATGCCTTCTTACTCTTTGTTATGTCTTTTAACTATTGGACAGAGTCTGACCGTTCATTTCGTCCAGACAATGGGTCAGATACATTAATTTCAAACTTTTAAATTTTTTTTTTTTTTTTTAATCCTTATTTCAAAAGAATCATTCAATGTTATTTGAGCATAATAAATATATTAATAGACACATTAGGTGTATCATTATGGATGTCGTTCATGGCTCTTTATTTGTTAGGGGCATTTACATACATGACGCCCAATTTTTATGTATTTACAAGTTTAAAATCTAATTTTTACTTCCTACATTTATGCCACTAAAATAATTTGTCACATAAAAGTATTACTATTTTAACTTAAAAAAGTGAAATAAACCTTATTTTCGTTCGTTTTTCTCTTTTTATTTTAGAAGGAGTTGTCGGTCTGTCGATTATTGTATACTTCTCCCATTCGAATAAATCTCCCTCCCGAATCAGATTAGTGATTCGAAGAGAAGAGCAACCGAATAAGAAGGGACATATGACAAAACGACAAACAAGAGAAAACACAAAACGTTGAGAGCCTACGTGCGGTAAACCTCGTAAGGATAGGTTGAGAGTGTTCGCTCAAACAAGATCGGGTGAAAGCACCTTAAACCGATATTCGCGAAAGAATACCTACATTGACTACTCATAACCAGAGAGTCAGGTGTAGGTGCAAGAGCAGTCTTAAGTGGACGTATCTCACTTCGTTAATTACATCTTAAGAGGTACCCAAGAATACTCCAATAAAAGGAGTCTCGCTTGGATTATCATGGACCTGGGGTATAGGCAATCAAAGGAAGGTTATTCCGTGCGGGAACAACCCCGATGCTTCAAAGCTCGCGCTAAGTCATCGGGCAGAGAGTGAGTTTCTCACATCCCAAATGGGTAGCGGCTCATCGGCACACGGGGCCCACGGAATATATCCCAATCTGTCAAAGCACGTCGGGTAATGAGGGTAGAGGACAAATCGTCGTATCCCAAATGGGCGGCAACTCATCGGTATCGGGCCGTCAAAATGATATCAACGAGGTCAAAAGAGCGACAGGGCTCAAAGGGGGTCAACAAAGGAAGGTAGAGTGATCCTAAAAGGCAGAGGTAACTGAGTCGGGGTACAGTCGGGGTATCGGGGTACCACAGACCCATCATACACAACTACTAGGACCCTAAGTCTACCTGGTCGTGAAGGTAGTCGACCCAACACGTCCTGAGATCCCCAATCGGCAATTCATGAATTGTGTCGTCCACGGGAACCTCTGTAGCCCTAAGATCAAAGGAAGGAAACTCTATTATATGACTAAAAGCTGGAGCTCTAAGAGGTGGGACTTATACCTATCGAAATGGCAAGGATGCCTCAAGAAAAGAAAGAAAGTGGAGGTTCAACTACCAAGCTGTAAGCACCCCAAACAAAAGGACTTATACCCCGTCTGGGTCGGGGAGCCTTCTAACACCCTAGACACACTAGAATACCACTTAGATAAATGTATGATGAGCCAGTCAGGTTGAAGAAGCATGGGGGCTCCTCCTTAGGACATGCAAATATGATGTAATTATATAGAGCAGTATTTAAGTATTGTGGAGGCCCTATTAATATATACATGAAAATAAATATTGTAATTTTTAAATCTTGAATATTTTATTTAGGATTTTGTAGAAAATTGCAATTTTAGGGTCCATAATGAGCCTAGATTACAGCGTGAAATCTCAAATAAACCACAGAAAGAAATAAGAAAAACACATGCAAGTGCACACATGCAACATGATGCTAACAACAAAATAACCTAAATCAAAATAAGAAATAGTCTGGTGTCGCTGGTTCGACAACATATCCCAGAAAAGTAAAAGGCCGACAGACTCCGCATATACATGTCTGGTCCTAATTATATACATCAATATAAAATGTAGAATTAAGATACGGGGCACGAGCATCTGCTCCTGGCCCCCCTCCACATGGTTCCCGCGCCAAACGTCTCAGAACTCATGTCCGTATCTTATTTCTTCTACAGGACTCTCATAGACTCTACAAGTACATATATAAAAAAAAAAGACTCAATCCTGCATGAAAACAAGTGTCAGCGGGAAAGCTCACATGCAAATAATGTATAATGAATCATGTCTTAAAAGTGGGGGAGTTAATTGCACCTGCAAGTAAAAGGGTCAGAAATCATTACTTACTCCCCCCATAGCGGTACCTGTGTGTGTGCATATAAATAAGCATGACTCCCTGCAGAAAAGTGCCCTAATACACTATCATACATATGCAGCATGCAGTCACACCACAAGTATAACGCGAGAGAAATATACTTGGCTAGGGCAACCAATCTAGCAAAGAAGACTACCTAGCACTCTAAATCCTAGCCTAGCACGCCATTAACGAAAAGTGCGTCAACCTAGTATCTAAGTGCGGGGTAGATCTAGGTATAGTATGACTTTGACGTGGTCGTCATAACGACCCCATCCTAAAGATCTGAAGGATCTAAAGGGTATCACGAAGAGTGGTGACACGAGTTAGATCTATTAGAGTTAGATCTATTACGAGTTAGATCTATTAGATCTTTAGTAAATTCATATTGGTGTCAATCCCGATGACTTAACTCGCATTGCTCACCGGGATCAACCAAGCAAGCAATGTTCGTTAATGCATCGCGACCAACACGGGGTCGCTCTCTTAACGAGGCCGGCTTGTTAGACATACAAACATGAAAATGCAAATGTAGACAGTCGTGTGACACAAGTAATGAGTGTATCGTGGGGTAGTGGCTCAGGAAAAGATGGGAATGTCGTAGAGACAGCGTCCCTAACAAATAGGTGTGTCGTAGCAGGAGTTACCGGAAGATGGGCCTGCCGTGGAGGCAGTAGCCCAGAAAAGGTGTGCCTAGGCGGCAGTGATCAAAAGGAATGGGCATGTTGTCGCGGCAGCTGCCTGAGGAAGGTGTATCGAGGCGACAGTGACCAAAAGTGATGGGCGTGTCGTGGTGGTAGCGACCAAAAGGTGTGTCAAGGCGACAGTGACCCAAAAGGGATGGGCGTGTCGTAGCGGCAGTGGCCAGAAGAAAGTGCGTCGAGGCGGCAGTGACCGAAAGAGATGGACGTGTCGTGGCGACATCAGCCCAAAGAAGTGCGACTTAAGCAAATGACAATGATCATGCAAGCTAATACATACCAGATGCAACATGCAAACAGACAAGCATGCGATATAATGCAAAAACAAACAAACATGCAAGTGATCGATCAACTGAATCGGGTGGCCGGTCGAACCAAATTGAGACGCTTATCGGGTCGGAGCGAAGTGAAATGCTCGCCAGGCCGGGATGGCCGGTCAGAGCGAAGTAAGATGCTCACCGAGCCGGGGCGGTCGATCGGAGCTAAGTCAAATGCTCACAGGGCTGGGGCGGCCGGTCGAAGCAAAGTGAAATGCAACATGCACCAAGCAAAAATGCAATATGCAGCAAACCAACATGCATGTAGAAAATCAGGCTCGTGCTTACGCCTCACCTGGGAAACCTCAGGTTTAGACCCTTGGATATGCGGTATCGCTGCCTCTTGCTCTGGTGAGGAAATGTCGGGAACTTCTCCCTGTATCACCGAGGGTTAAACTCTCCACGGCGTCACGAAATAGGATAACTACAATGTTTTTCCTATTTTGTGAACTCCTCCAGACTTTGCAAAGCGAGCCAGCTACAAAGCTTTTCTCGCTTTGCCATGTCCGACCTCCCAACTTCTCCAAGTCCAAGTAAAGTTGGGAATCCAAAGCAAGGAGAGTGAGGGACTCCCACCCATCAGGATATGCGCTAAGGCTCGCAACAAGAGAGGAGACACTCGGCTCTACGAGGGGTATTTGACCACGCACAAGAAGTCCTAATCTAAAAGCTGACTCTAGAAAAACCAATGATCCATCACGCAGGCACGTCGTCGCGACGACCCACACAGACACATGCATCCCGTATGGGCGATCAAGCCCACGCCTAGACACCACTCAAACCTAGGACCAGAAGAAAATCTCACCACCGCGACAGTGCAGACGCGTTTACTTTGCAGGTGTCCGATCCATGCTCCAGTATGCCTCGTAGAACGTGCACGGGACAACAAAAACATAGGAGATTGTGAGGTATGCACATTACATTTGAAAAGTATCACAGTATATGGAAAATACTACCAAAATGTACCTTCAAGAGGAGTGGTCGGATGGGCCTTCATGTGCCATGACGTCGTCACCACCTTGACAACAACAAGCAGCTCCGGCGAGTTAGAGGATGCTTACAACGGTGACTTTGCCGGTGGAAATTGCACCGGCGGGAGAGGAAACCAATGAAGTAAAAGCTTTCTTCGCCAAAATTTAAAGGGAGAGCGAAGGTTCTGAAATCATGCTAGGGATCTGTGTGAGGGAGAGCTAGGACCACTGGGATCGGGATTTCGGTGTTGAGACAGACAGACGAAACATCGATGGCGAGGACCAAAGAAGGAGGACGGGCAGCTCAAGTGGGAAAGAAACTCCACACGAGTGCTCTCTCGTGGGCTTTTAAAAATGGGCATTTACATACATACCACCAAATTCTTATTAAGTTACATAATCTAACTCCTAAACATTACTTCTTTTACATTTACAACACATGTATATACATAAATATAAGTATACTGAACATTTTGTTTATTGAACTAAGCTCATCTATTGAAGTGATTGAATCAAATCCACTTGTTGATCTGATTATATTCATTCCCTTCAAAATGACAATCTAATCCACCCATGCAAAGGTAACCATCGGAGCATGTCATCTTGACTAGTGAGGACGTCTATCAATCCATTAATAAAGACACTGTCCAATACTTGAGACTCGATCCTTTTGCTCAAGCAATACAAATGGACGTCATACTGACAACAACTGACACTCATATCATGGTCTTTTCATTAAGGCACAAGGGAAGTGAAATAGAGATATGCTTAATTTATATATATATATATAT
>NW_018164444.1:14049631-14063764 GCF_001263595.1 Phalaenopsis equestris
TGTGTGGCTCGTTCGAAATAACTCGTGTTTGAAATCGGCTAGTGTTTGAAATTGGCTCGTGAACAGTGTGTTCGTGTTCGGTTCGATTTAAATATTTGTGTTCGTGTTCGGCTTGAAATTGACTCGGAAAAATTAAATTGAAAAAAATAAATGTAAAGTGTGAGATTCGAACCTAGACCAAATATATATAAAAGAAGTATTAACCACATTACCACAAAAGATGTTATGATTTGAAATTATATATATATAATATTATTATATAAATAATTATATATATATTTTTTTAATTTCGAGCTAAAACGAGCCAAACACTTGCGAACAAAGAGTTGTTTGTGTTCAGCTCGTTTATAATTCGAGCTTTAAAAACTTGTTCGTGTTCGGCTCGTTTACTTAAGGAACGTGCCGAACACGAGCTGTTCGCGAACAACGAGCATTTTTGACAGCCCTACTCGTACATCATACAAACTAACAAACTCTTTTGGTTTTTAGATTTTCGGCAGACACACATAATATTTTCTTGAGAGAAATAGAGAACATAAGAGTAAATCATTATCATAAATAAAAAGTGCAGCAAAAGCTAAGTATTAATCCATTAGAAGTCCTTAGTTTAGGGTAGGATAATATTCATGCAAGCATTAATATAATAGGTTGAGTTTCTCATTTTTCATCCTCCAAACCAGACACAAGAGTTATCTTGCATTCTCCATTATCCATTCAGTCGAGCAAAAAAAGATTAATAAATCAATCATGGTTATCTACATACTTAACCAAAGTTGAAAAAGTATTAGACATAATGCACGTGTTTACTTCAGCATTAATGGAGTAATACAAGTGGATTAAATTATATTAAATTAAACGGAAGTTAAAAGTCATGAAAACTTTCGGTGAGAGGGATGCATTAGGGGAAATTTTTAGAAGAAACGTTGTAACAATGAACAGTACTGAAAATTGACAGAACACTGCCATGATGACTATTCTCAATTATCTGTAAAACTCTTCATGCATTAATGGAAATACAATTAAATATAAATATTTTTGATGAAATTTATATACATACCACAAAATTCTTGTGTATTTACATATCTAACCCCCAAAGTTTTATATTTACACTCATAATAGCTTGGTGTCTTAAGCCCATGCATGAGAAGTTATGTGATGTTAGTAATTTGAGTGGTTTGCATTTAAATAAGAATGTTTAGGTGTTGGATATGTAAATATATAAGAATTGTGTTATATGCATGTAAATGAAGCACTTTTACTTCAATAATATTATGATATTTATTGATGTTGTTGATTCTTTTGGTAATTAGATAACTTGACATATCTAATTGTCATCAAAATAAGACCTAAATATAACAATGTAATTATTTTTAAAGACGACGTCAAATCATATAATTATTATATGCTAATAATATAGCACTGCACTGCAAATCAAATTCTAATGATGACACCATGAACAGTTAATTATTTCACTTAATTAAAAAAAAAATAGTTAAGTTGTTGGGACTTCCATCAAACCATAAATTAGCTTGGTGAGAAAATTAGATAATTTGGTTGAAATATATATGCTTGATTAGGTGAGTATTCAATCTACCTTGAAAGCGATTTAAAAATTCGACTTCTGAAATTCTCATAACGAAAGTAATTTTTGATAATTTTTTTATTTATTTTGCATGAATTATTGTAATATAAATTGTCAAAGCACTCGAACAATGATGATATAATTAATTGACATCATTTTATATATATATTTTTTCAAACATTTTGTAATATAATACATCGGAAGAAATTCCAAGAAAGCTTAAGAACTTGAAAAAGAAGTTAGGGGTATGAGGTATGAATTCTCTTAACAAATCATTTTCATGTAGTCTAATTTAATTTGTAAGAATGTAATTATATATTGAACCTTGTGAAATTGGGTTACAGCTAGCTCTAATGATTTATATTAAAATCAAGAGGTATGCCATCAATATACTATTAGGTTCCTTGTATATGGAAATAGTCAATTTGGACTACATCAAAGTGGGCCACCACAGTTTCTATTTTAATCAACTTTGGTTAAAGCATAAATCTAACTAGGATTAAGTGGTATTAAAGAATACTAGATTGATGTCCCTAAAAGTCTTCCTTTACATTCTCATTAAGCAATCATGACACTAATACAAGAATAGCTTTTAAGAGATAAGACTTGGTTGACAAATATGTTATTATATTTTAGGAGATTTTATGTTCATGCTCATCCACATCGACCATAGGGGTAAAGTGGTGAACTAGGTGATCCACCAGAATATTCTACCATCCTTTTCGATTAACAACTAATCTCAATTAAATAATATTAATTTCTTTGATTATCTCAACCAACACCCCTTATCCTATCCCTTCATATCATTGTCGTTGTGCTACTGAGCTAATGTGATAAACTAAGAAAGAGAAGATCACAGACAGAGGAGAATAATTTACTATGTTGAAAAAAGGGAAGAGAATTACAAGTAGACATAATTCACTTCATTTTATTGTTCGTTGTGCTAAGAAATTGATGTGATGAACAGTGAAAATGAAAAGGTAGAGAGAGATCTACTGAAAATAGAAAGCTTTTAGGGTCAAGCGAACATTAAGGAGAAATAAGAACAACTCTTATTTGATGAAAGATGCAATCTTATTTCTCACTATTTTATTCTTGATGTAAACTCAAACACATCACATCTATTTATACTAGTGATAATCTCCTTAAGGTTATGCCAATAAATTTTAATGTTGTTACTATCATTGACTTTCTATAATACTTTTCTATCTTCTATTATAAAATTCATTATTTATATATTCTAGACATTTCCTTCATAAAATACATACATAAATATAGCGTGCACGGATGCAAAAGAAGAAAATAAATAATCAAGGAAATAATAATAATAATAATAATAATACATGTCATAGAAGTTGTTGTCACAACACGTACCATCAAGACAAACAATCAATGATGAGCTCTAAAGACTTATATTTTCCCATAATTTTAATTTCATCTTTTCGATTTAGGCCACAAGCTCAATAAAATTCAAATCACAAATTCTAAAAAATACTTTTGATATGATTATCTCAATCCAATGCCCCATATCATATCCTTTTATATTGTTGTCCTTATGTCGTTCTTAATTAGAGAAAAAAAAAAGATGAGTTTCTCTATTTAAAGAGAAAATAATACGCTCGGAAAATCGAACGTGTGGGCTGACGATGGCGTGAATGATGTCACGGTGTGTGCACAACGATGCGGTGCAACCTACACCTCGTCCACACAACCTAACATTTTCTCCTGTTCAAAAGCCTTTATTGCATATGGACAAATTCCAATATTTAATCTTTTAAGAAAAAACAGATTGAAAGTACATTCCAAATCATCCCAAAAGTTGCAGCCAAAGCTTATCGTCATTTAATTCTAATAACCAAATAATTATTATAAGATTCACTTTATAACAAACCTCAATTCAACAATAACAGTCATGTCTATACCGCACTCACAAACTTTCACAGCAAAATACAGCATATATTGGCTATCAGTGAGACAAAATATGACCAAAATTAAAATTTATCTAAGCTTTTATTAAATAAATATCAAGCATGCATCAATATCAACCTGAATACACAAACTACCTACCACTCCACTATTTCTATTACAGCTTTAGTGTTCCATCAAAAGAATTTTATGGAAAGGTCTCTTTTTTTTTCCATTTCTCTCTCTGCAACATTCTAATTGAAACCAGTTTTACAAAAATAGGAGAGAAGAACACTATACCAGCGAGCTCTTTAAGCTCTTTGTCTTCAACCTCTGAAGAACTCATTGGAAGCCGCCAATATTAGAATTCATCAGCGCTTGCTGGCTTAAGAATGGTTGGCTTAACAGGCTGTACTGCGAGCCATCAAACTGGCCGGAGTTGAAGTTCGGAAACATGTTGAGATCATTCTGTCTCTTCAAGGAGTGCAACGCTCCGCCGCTCTCTTCGGTGGTGCAGTCGGCCGTTCTTTGGCGTTTTCCGGTGAGGGAAACAGGGGAGTCCACCTGTGAGAGCTGTGGGAGAAAGTAGCCGCTGGGTCCACCTTCCCGGCTTTGATTGATCATGGAATGGGATAGAAGTGGGTGGCTGAGAAGAGAAGTGGAATCAAATCTCGGAAGCTCCTGTTGGTTATCCAACAGATTCAATAGCGGCGCGTAATCTTCAAAAAGTTCAGATAAAGATGGAGCTTTCTGTAGCTTCATGCCATGGTTCTGGCTTTGCATCGCCGGAAAACAGGATTCTTCGCCGCCGCATGGATCTTCCTGTTCCTGATCCGTAGCTGTTAGTGAGAGGTGGTTGCTTTTCTTGTAGATACGGCAGAGAACCCAATCATCCAGCTGAAATTAGCAGAAGAAGAAATAGACGATGAGAACAGTGAAACAACAGATAAAGATAAAGCTGACAATTTAAATTTAAAAACTGATAACATGATTAAAAGATCAGATTTTTACCCTCATGGAATGTTCTCTAAGTCTGATTGGCTTGTATGAATTGTTTTTATTTGCATCAGCGAGTCTATACTCATGCATGATCCAATTCGTTTTGTGGCCCTTAGGAGGCCTTCCTTTATAGAAAACAAGAGCCTTCTTCACTCCGACGTTCTCACTCCCTGAGCAAATAGGTTTATCAGTTCCCGTCGCCTTCCAGTAACCAGACCTCGCCGCACGGTTCGGCCGTATTCCGTTTGGGTACTTCCGATCCCGCGGCGTGAAGAAAAACCATTCCCGGTCACCAAACGCCGCCTTGTCTGCAAAAAAGCATAAAATCAAACACCTTGTGTGAACTGTGTAAAGGGATAAAACAAAAAGGGGATTTTTATGGATCATGGTGGCTAACCAGGGAGGTCCCAAGGATCAAATTTGTAGATATCGACCTCGGCGATGATGGAAGCAGGGCATGGGGATGACGAAGCACGATTTTTAAGATAGTGCAAGATGAGCTCTTCGTCGGTGGGATGGAAGCGGAAGCCAGGTGGGAGATGAACGGAGGAAGTTGACATCTCCGGCAAGGTTGGCGGCGAGGTGATGGGGTAGGAATGGAAGAGGAAGATCCTGAAATTTTTGGGAATGGAGGGAAGGGGGAGGATTTATGGGGGAGTTTGGGGAGAGTTTGGTGGGGCCAAGAATGAAATTATTGAATTTTATGGGGGATAGATTTGTGAGCGGGGGGCTGTGAAATTACCTGCGGGAACTTTAAGTGGATGCAGAGGTGAATTGACCCAGGTGCTTGCGGGGGCACCTGTCGTTACAGAAGAGCTCACCGGTGGGGATGGAGCATCTTGGCCGTCCACGTCTGTATTTTGTTCTACGGTAAAGTGTCAACGGTTGTGTAAGACGCACGGAAGCGAAATAACAAAGATTTTATAGCCCTTCAGCAAAATCATAATTGAAGGGATGGTGAATTTTCATTTCATTTCATATATTTTTTATTTATTTACATATTTAACCCCAATCAGTTTATTTACAGAAAAAAAAAAATCTAGAGTGAGATTTATGGTCACTTGTTGGCTTCGTCTCATTTCCTCATGAAAGAGATCCTTTATCACTTGATAGGCAGAGATGAGGATAACTTTATTCTTTCTCAACTTTCTTCTTCTTAGAAATTTCAGATCACCTGTTATATCGTGATCAGGTGATCTACGGTCCGGATCGGTCACCGCACGCACGCTGCTTGCAGTGACCGATCCGTATGGAATCATTTTTCGTTGGGTAGGGATGTGGACTCCACCACATTTCTCATCACTTTAGTCTATTTATATATTAGAGAAATAAGAGAAAAAAAAGTAAAAAAAAAAAGAGTAAATCAAATATTTTTTTAAAAAAAAATTTTCATCCTTTTTAAAATATGATTATAGAGGAAAATTTCCTCTTATTTTTCTCTATAATTATCATAATTTTAAAAGAACTTTCATTATTTTTCAGATGAGGCATTTTTATTTCATTACATATGTATACTCCAATTTTATGATGAGTTTGCGTGAATTTTGATTTTTATTTTTTTTTAATGATATAAAATTAGGGTCACACCAAGCTTTATTGACAGAGAAAAAATAAAATACTTAACTCTTATATAGGGCTGTTAAAACGGCTCGTTGTTCGCGAATAACTTGTGTTCGGCTCGTTAAGAAGCTCATAATGAGCCGAACATGAACAACACAAACTAATATTTGTTTGTTCGTGTTCAGCTCGTTTTGACTCGAAATAATGCTAATCAATTATATATATATATGAAGAAAATAGAATAAAAATTATTAATTTAGATTCAAATGATGTCTTAAATCTTGCTCAAATCTCTAACATCTTGTGGTTACGTGACTAGGGTTGTCAAAACAACTCTTTGTTCGTGAACGACTCATGTTCGACTCAATAAGCAAACAAGCCGAACACGAACATACTTTTTTAGTTCGAAATATAAACAAGCCGAACACGAGCTGAGCCTGAACTCGCTCGTGTTCGGCTCATTTACAGCCCTACTCCCATACAACAGAACAAAACCAGAATCTAAAACAAAATAAACAAAACAACAACTAACACTTCTAAAAAAATGCTATAAACATCAAACTTAGAAGGGTTGAAGGGCAAAGATCCACAAGGGCATTATCCACTTCCACAGACATATTATACACGATCCATCCTATTAAAATCTCTGAACACCAAAAGAACTTGCACCTCCAAATTAAATAAACAGCACAAAAGAACAAAGAGGAACAGCTAACAATAATAAATCATGATACAACAACAAAAGGAGTTGACAAAAGATATAAAGACATAAAATATTGAAGAAATAGTATACATTGAAGACATTGATAACAATTTTGTTCATAAATTAGATTTTAAACGGACTTCATGATAAGTACAGATCATATATATTTGACATGTATATACACACACACATATATAAATAAACGAATTTTGATGTTTTCGAACAACGAAGTATGTCTCGCCCAAAATCAAGGCAACTGGTACACCATTAACAACTTTTCATCATCTGGCACGCAACAAGATCTAACATCTAAATTTTATGTTCTATATTTTTGCAGAGCAAAATTTTTATATTAAATAAAAAATATTACTATTTTAACTTTTACAAACTAAATACATATATTTAGTGGTATGTTTGTAAATCTTCCAAAAGTTTTTAAAGCTAAATTTTTATTATAGTACCTGTTAATAAAAAAAAAAAGAGTAAATTCAAATTTTTTTTTAATATATATCATGCTATTGAATCCAAAAATGCCAGGGAAACATACTCAATGTATATAATGTTATACAGAGGGAATCAAGAAAGAGAGAGAGAAATAGTAATTAAGAATCACAGGAGTGCGTCACATTTATTCATGGTATATGTCATCTATTTATAGAAATCGACCTGAATCTTACAAAATTACAGGTTAGACCCCTTATCCTTAGCTTTCAGAGGGGCATTAGTGTAACAATGCCGACGGATTGACGTTGGTTGGCGTGGGATTCGTCAACCAATCACCTTACCTTAATTCCATTGATATTTCATTTGTATTTGAATTATCTGATGTCAGGCTTGAAGAAGGTCGGTCGACGTTCTGAAGGGCGAGGTCCTTTGGCATGCTTGTGGGATCTTACATCTCCCTCATCAGCTTTAAATCCATCAGTTATTTGGTAACTGTTCATCGTCAATTATTGCAGATGACAAGTAATGCGATCGATTGTTCCCTTCCTTCTGAGCCGTCTGATTGTCTTGAGATTTGTGCAGAGACTTTTTTTATGTACATGTTTAGTTATCCTATTCTCTTGCTCCTTCGAAACTTCTAGAGCACATAAGAATAAGATAATCTTTTTAATATGCAAAAAGTAATTGAATGACATTATTGTGTAATAAAAAACTTTCCTAGTCTTATGCGCCCATGTCGCTGCAAAATAAGTCATGGGATATGAAAAGTTTGTGCCTTATCTCATTCTTATTTCTTGGAATTCCCATTTATTTTTCTCTTCAAGTTTGCTATTATTTGTAACAGAGTAGAACTGTCTGTTTATAGGGACACCCTTCTCAAGGTCTTGAGTGACATGTGAGTGAAGGCTCGCAAA
Organism: Phalaenopsis equestris; assembly: GCF_001263595.1. Taxonomy (NCBI): domain Eukaryota; kingdom Viridiplantae; phylum Streptophyta; class Magnoliopsida; order Asparagales; family Orchidaceae; genus Phalaenopsis; species Phalaenopsis equestris. Next base: position 14,057,739 of record NW_018164444.1, read on the forward strand.
CTAGACGCTAACCGGAAGCCTACTAGTGAGGTCTCTGTAAAAGAAAAAAGCAAGAAGATGGTTGTGTTTAAACCACAAATTGAGGTGCACCAGGAGCGAGCCCGGTCTCAAGTTTCCTCGTTGGCTCATTGCAGGAGAGGGTTGCAGAGCAGGCTGGAAGTCGTTTCGATGTTCACCTTACAAGGCACTAATCGGAGGTGAGCGTTCTAGTTGGAGGAGAAGGAATGGCTATTCGGGTTGCTACATGGGATGTGGTTCCCCAAGGAGGCATTGAGGGGTCGTCAGTCGAAGCTGAAGGATGGCTTCAATCGACAAAAAACGACTTTTCCTTCGATGTTGGAGGGTCGGGAATGTTGGTGAGTTTTTTTTTTCCTTACACCACATATGACTGAGGTTGAATTTTAGGCATGTTGTTAGAATTGTCTTTTGTATCTCTTTCCTGATACTTTTATTGAAGTATTTGCTCTTCTTATTGACAGCATGTTTTCACTCTCGTCACATCTTAAAGAATGTTGAATCAAAAGTGTTCGAGAAACACATCCAAAATATAAAACGTTAATCATAAAGAATCAAGGGAGAGAGAGAGAGAGAGAGAGAGAGAGAGAGAGAGTAATTAAGAATCATAGTAATGGGTCACATTTATTCTTTGTATAAACTCCCTATTTATAGGAATAGACTACTATCTTATAAAATTACATATCAGTCCTCTTATCATTAGCTTTTAAAGGGATCTTTTAGTAATTACAAAGATTTTCAAATGTAACAATGCTGATAAGTAGATGCCAGTTGGCGAGGGGTTCATTGGTCGATTGCCTCACATTAACTCCATCAATACTTGATTTAGATTTGAATTATTTGTTCATCATCAATTACTCCAAATAACTGGTTTTGTGATCGATCGTCTCCTTCCTACTGTGCCGCCTGATTGTCTTGAGATTGTGTTGGCATATTTTTTGTGTATACGTACTATTAAATTTGATTGTAAACAAATTATTTGTTGTTATATTTTTTGAATTAAAAAATATCCAACTTCTTAGGGGTGCAAACGAGTCAATTTGAACTTGTGCAGCCCTCAATTTGAGCTTGAATTTAATTAATTAGTCCAGTTGAAGCTCGAACTGAATTCTATGACTTCGAGCCCGCTCACAAATTGACAAGTTTATTTTAAAGAAAAAAATAACATCAATTCAAATATGTGTGATAATTTGATAACAATTAAAATGGACATTTGTAATATAATTAATAGGGAATCATTTCATATAAAATATAAAATATTAGCTTTTAAATATTTTAAATAACAAAGCTAAATATTTGAAATTTTATATATTCTGAGTATAAACGAATTGGCCATGCGCTAGCGAGTCAAGTCAGGACTTGTTTGAGCTAGGTTTGTTAGCATATCGAGCAAAATTCATGAGCCACTAATTTGAATGGGTTGAATCAGTGCAAATTTGACTAAAGATGTCAACACATTTTATTAAAGGAGCATTTACATAAATGCCACACAGCTTCTATGTATTTACATATCTAATACTTAAACATCACTTTTTATATTCATACCTTCAAAATCTCTCAGATCATATTAAAAATATCATTACTTTAATTTTCAAAAAGTGAAATACACTTTTTGGTGTATATATAAGTGTATATCATAAATGTGTCAGCACGAATCCCGATGAAATCTAGTAGTCTAGAAGAAACGAAGTATAACAAATTAGGAGGGTTCACCGACAGAAGGCTAAGCACCCCACTTATTAGATTGGATGCCACCATCCGAGCAAAAACAAGCAAGGCCAAAGCTGACATGAAGATGATTGAATCACTCAAATTAGAACCCATCATACAAAAGCAAGATAGGCATCCTAGGCAACCATTAAAAGAAAGTTGACCAAAGGCAGCAACCTGCTTGTCAGTAGATCCGACCCAAGGAAAGGTTCAGTTTCCCAATATCATCGATTAATTAATCTACTGACACCTCTGAGGTTCCTCATCAGAAATCAAGAATTAGTAATGCAACAGAGCCCCGCATCTTCCTTAAGGAATTCCCTCGTCAAGTAATGAGCTATCTATCAAGTTATGCTAGTCCACCCTCAACTTCATAGCTCAATTTTGTTTTGTCGATAGAAACTCCTCATTTATGGATCGAGAGTCGATTGTCAAACTAGATCATCCGATCAGTAAAATCTAGCCGACTGAGCTAAATTTGTCGACCTAATGCCAATCAAACTCCAGCTAACCAGCTGAGCTGCTCAGTCAAGCCAACCCAAAGCTAATCAAACTCAACTGTTCGGCTGAGATGCCAGTCAAGCCGATTGAACCGGCCTTCAAATTGAACCCACCATGAAATTGTGGTTCTCCTTATAGCGTCATTATCTATACATATATCCATCTCTTCAGTAATTAAGTTTATTTCTAATTTACTAAATTGGTTAAAAATTAAATTCTATGGGGAGAATAAAGAAAGTGTTATAACAGATAATAATCAAATTAACTAAATAAGATGTAAAATCGAATTAAATTGAACCAAAATATAACTCAATTTATTTGATTTAATTTTTAATTACAAAATTTTTAAAATGTTGAATATAAATATATGGATTCGGTCAATTCGTTGGAATTGATTTATAGATTTATTAATCCAATTGGTTAATAAATTTAGTTTAATAACAACAAGATTTGATTAAACATAAATGATTTTTATTTAATTGGAAAAATTCAAATAAACATTGTCTGAAACTAATAATTAAACCATAATTTTATAAATTAAACAAAAAATCAATTGAATATGCTTGATTTAATTTATTTTTTGTGTGTTTATCTACATACCACCCAATTCATATGTATTTACATTTTTACATCAAAACATTTAGATTTTACATTTATAGCACAAAAAATTCTCATATCACATCATAAATATCATTCTTTTAACTTATAAGAAAAGTTAATATGCCATCAGCAAATTTTCAACGCCCAACGTGAATCTCGAGGCCTAAAATAGATCTCAAAGCAACTTTTGATCAAGAAACTTTCAAACTTCAATTAAAAGGCATCTAGAGCTCTGATTTCAGCAAACTTACAATAAAATTGACTCGATCAACGAGACGAATCCAGTGATACAAAAATTGGTCAAATCCAAGTTATGACAAGCTTCGATCAAGATTAAAATTAATCTTTTCTAATGACATTTATCCACTTCTAATAAATTATGATAAGCAGTTTGAGTTAATCAGAACTCTTAACAAGAGTTGCAAAGTGAAGTTTAATCCTTTACTGTGAGCAAATTGAAATACCTATCTGGTTCACACTGAGGTAAGGTTTTTCTGTCCCAAACTTGTTAGAAACAGTGGAGTCCGATCCACTATACTTGGGCGGTTACTTTGCTTTGGAGAGTCACACCTCTTCACAAATAACTATTGCCGTCTTCCTCTTTTGTAAAGTGAAGCATCTCTTCACTCCCTCTTGTTCGTGATAAAAGACTTCGAATGACTCTCCCAGAAATAGTAACAGTTACACTTTGAGTTCTTCTTCGGTTTTCTCGGGATAAAGGAAGGTTTCCTCAGGACAAAAGTTTCCTCAGGGCAAAGGAAGAGAAGTGCAAGGAGGAGCAGTTCTGTTTCCTCAGGACAAAGGAAGAGAAGTGCAAGGAGGAGCAGTTCTTTGCAGCAGAAAGAAGAAGAAGGAAGAAGAAGAAGAAGATTGTTCTCCCTAGGCTTCTTCTTGGTGGCTTGTGGCAGAAGAGAAAAGTTTGTCCTCTTCAGTGTATCTCGGTGTAGAGTTTTTTTCGGTGTATCTCGGTATAAATAGAGAAGAAGAGAGAGAAACAAAGACTGAGAGTTTCCTCTTGTAAGTCGAGCTGATCGACTGGTGTAAATTCCTCAAGTAGTAAAATCCTCTGCAATTCTGTGAACGTAGACAATTTGCTGAACCACGTAAATATGTGTATTCCGTTGTGGTGTTGTTCTTTTCTGGTGTGAATTTTTTCTCGTTCTATTTTGTGTATTCCGTTGTGGTGTTGTTTTTTTCTGGTGTGAATTTTTTCTCGTTCTATTTTTCACTTCGTCGATCATTCTCCTGTTTGATTTATATATATACCATATCAACTCGTATATCTAGATCTCGCAAAAACAACAAAACTTACTTTTTTCAACACATGTATAAGATGAAATAACGCTATAGATAAAAAGTAGGTAAGTATAGGAAAAAGGGTAAATACATAGTCCACATGAATCTAAGCAGGAACAAATATCAGATACTACATACGAATGTAGTGCAATACAAATCTTGCTATTAGGGGAAAGCCAACCCGTAGAGAGCAAGACTCACATCTTAATATAAAATTTTAAAGCAAATTTCATAACGAATTTCAAACCAAATTTCAAATCAAATAAAGAAAATAGAAACATACCCAACACATCAGATAACACTTATGTTGTCTCTCAAGACAATGCTTGGTTTAACATCATTAACTTGACAAAAAGGCTCCCTTTAGGATCAAAAATTCAATTCAATAATCCTCAATCAATCATCCAATATTATATTGTTCCTGGAGTTTTTACTATATTCTTAAAACTTAATTTTTATTGCAACTTTTGCCTCGCAATTTGATAACAGCCTTCTAGAGGGTATGTGGGGGGTCTATTCAGATGATCATTTCTAAGGCTTTTTTATTCAAAGGACCCAACGATACCATCTAAGTTTTATACTTAGGTGGTTATCTAGCACATTTAGGATGTTAGATGCTTCCATACCCAGAAAGTGAGTAAGTCCTTTGTTGAGAATGTTTTCAGCTTTGTAGTTGGTCCTCTATTTTTTCTTTCTTTTATTGGCATTTTTGTCATTTATTTGGCAAGTGCAAGTTTCACCTCTATGAGCTCTAACTTTATAGGTTATAGGACTTAAAGTTTTCTTCTTCTGGTCTTAGGGCTACTGAGGTCTCCTTGGGCGATGCAATTCATGGATTTCTAACATGGGATTTTTGGTTGTCTTGAGTCAACTTCTTTCATGACCACATAGACTTAGAGTCCAAATAGCTTGGGATGATGGATCCCTAGTATCCGAACCCAGCTATGTCTACCCGTTTAGGATTACTTGACCCTTTCTTTGTTGAGCCCCTTTGAGCGCTGTCATCCTTTTGACTCATTGTTGATGTCTTCTCGTAGGCCACGATTGCATATAGGTTGTCGCCCGTTTGACATACGGTGATTCACCCTCTATCCTTGTAGCCTGGTTTGGCCTTGGAAGCATAGTGTGGATTATATGAGCCGATCTGGTTATTTCATAGGCCTCGATCGCTGATAAGTCGCTACCCATTTGGATGTGAGAGACTCACTCTCTGTCATGTGGCTTAGCGAGAGCTTTGAATGCATTGGGATTTTCTGTAAAATAATCTTGTTTTTGGTGACCCATTTACCAGTTGTCACAATAATTTAAGCAAAACTCCATTTATCGAGAGTATTATTGGTTATCCCCCAAGATGTAATTAATTAAAATGATATGTTTCTTTGGGAGTACCATTGACCTCAGAACAAAAATGTTCTTTTTGGTTATTTAATTATGTGACTTATGTAGGGATTTTCTTCCCAGATATCGTGTTTCGAGTTATTTCAGACCGATCTTGTTCAAACATATTTTCTCGACCTATCACACAAAGATTATCTATACATAAGTCTTTCATGTTTCTTTTTAAAATTTGTTTGTCTATTTTTGTCGTATAGTTCGTATTTTGTTTAGCATTGAAAATGTAAATACATAAGCATTGAGTGATATGTATTTTTCTGCACAACTTTAGGCTAACTTCGTCGTAACTTGGGCTGCCAAATCAGCTTATTATTTGCAAACAACTTATGTTTAGCTCATTAAGCAGCTCATGTTCGATTTGTTCGCTAAGCAAATGAGCCGAACACAAATAATTTTTTTGCACTCGATATATAAACGAGTCGGACATGAACAAAAATTTGTTAGTTCGTTTTCGAGTCTTTTTGGCTCGAATTAATTAATTAAATTTTGTATGTATGTGTATGCATATA
>NW_018164444.1:14063864-14064289 GCF_001263595.1 Phalaenopsis equestris
ATTGAGAGATATATAAAAAGAAGGCAGCGCCAGGAGTTTCATTTTCTCTAGGTTTTGAATTTGGAAATCATATTAATCCATGATTTTGAGTGATTTTCTTTGTTCTTTGCTACTGTGATCCATTCATAGGCTTGAAGATTGGTGGTTACAGTTCTTTTGATTCCTTTTTGCATAGTTTGGCAGAGAATTGGGTTGTTACTATTTCATTGGTTGTTATTTTTTTTGTGATTGTTTTTTTTTGGTGTGGATTGATGGCTTCTCCATCATTTGTCGAGGTTTCGAGAGGTGAAAGGGGTATGAATGGAAAGTCTCCATGTTTTTCCAATCATTATCATGATTTTTTTGATCATGAACAGACTGATAGCAGGTTCCTTAAAATGGTGGGAAGGAAAGGAGGTATGCCTACTATCTTCTTTTGTGAATCT
>NW_018164444.1:14064389-14068712 GCF_001263595.1 Phalaenopsis equestris
AAAAAAAAAAAAATTGTGAGTTAAACATTTCTATTTGTGAATTGTTAGCTGCATAATTTCGCAGACGATTCCGGTTGGTTTCATAACTACAGATTTGGAAAGCTTTAATAAGTATTTATTGTGCCTAAACGTTTAGCATACCAACCTTTTCATTATTATGTCATTATTGTGAATTAAATTTACATATTATAGCATAAAGTGACACCTATTAGACTAAATTTAAGAAATTTACACGGCTCAACCAGCACGATTTGCGCCGTCTATACCAGGTAGATTTCAAATTCTGCCAGAACAGCAGTCGGATTGAATGCTTGTGGCACACCAAGAAATATTAAGCAGAGCTTAAACTTTACAGCAAATTTGTACAGCTGAACAATTTATAGTTTCTGTATTAGTAATGAGCGTTGATAAAACTTTTTTTTTTTTCTCTAAGAAACTTCTGTGTAATAAATTTTAGGCTTCATTTGAAGAAGCATTCATGTTCAACAAATATGGTTTAAAAGTGGTATCCCCAAAAGCAAGAGTCCGGCAACAATTTGAATGACGAAAATTTGTTGTTCTTACTATGCTACGTTTGGAGATGTTATGAAAACACTCCAACACCAATCTAAAATATTGCTAGGCGGCGGCATTACATGTAAGCAAACGGAAGCTCAACGCGTTCTCAAACAAAACCTTAATAGGCTAGTCAACATACCATGCTTAAAACAAGTCGGTATGACCAGATTTTTATCCAAAAATATTTTGTTTTAAGTTAGGCCCAATATCATAATTTTTTGCTTTCGAACCAAATTTAGATAGTACGTGAAGGTGGTTGTTGAACTACAGCAACCTCAACAATAGTAAGCTCTCCTAGTCCCTTTTAATGAATTTTTTCATGACCAACTCACAATTCTTATGTGACTGAATGTGTTGACCATCCACCTAATCATAGCTTTTGGTCACCTTTCTGAAACTAACAAACGATACTAGCATGTTGTATGGCTAGTCAAGCTATGCCATAGTTTTTGAGACTAACCTACAAGTGTGATTTATTTGATGAGGCTTAATCTTGGTATAAATACTCTGCTTTCTTCAAACCAATATTTTGGCTAGGTCTATATGTCCACTGAATATGAAAATAATGAAAGACATGAAGATCCCCTCTTCAATTATCTATTATATTAACTTCAAGTCCCCCTAAAAAAAATTAGGGAAGAAAACATATTTGACAATTTTAAGCGTCATATATCAGTCAAATAAATGCAAGATTGCCCTACCAACATGACTGTGAAACACTGAAGTAGGTTGAAACAACCTAATAAGTTCAATGTCCACTGGGTCATTTTCCTTACTATTTCATTGAGTATCATGGCTATTGGTTGGTCCACCATGCATACTGAAGATTCATTCCAATAGGGCATATCTAACCCCTATTGGTTAATTCAGATTCTCAAGTGATCAAAACCCTAAACCCACTCAATTAAGGGATAGGGGCTTGAGCTTGCACTGTTGAGGTCCAGGAAGGCACAACCCTAGTTTAGTGTCATGTATAAGTGGGTGAGATGACTCCTCACAAAAGTTAGGTCAACACTAAGATTAATGGCAATTATATCCATTAAAAAAATAGATTTGAAACTTATAAAATATTAAATTTTAATTATAAGAAATCGATTAAGCCAAATAAACATTAGCTTACACATTGATAGGTACATTATAGCCTTTATTAATAAACACTCATTATAACTATTTTTGTTATCAACCAAAAATGTCATGGTTTCAACCTTTTAGCCTAATGGCCTTCCATCTTTTGTAACTCAAAACTTGACGTGTGCTCAAAAGCAAATGAATAGTTGTTATATATATATTTTTAATTTAAACAAAGAATTAACATCCATGATAAAATTTTCAATAAATAAAAGCCTCTTTGAATTTCTTCAAAGTTTAATAATGACAATTAGCTTTGGAACTTTTTTTACTCCTTCATAGAATAACTTTAGAAGAAATATAAATATATAGTTTGTTATAGTAAAGGCTCACATATTAAGGTTTTAAAAACAAACCATTAATTTCAAAATTGTGGACATTGATGTTAAAATTTCTAGAACACATGAAATTCTATGTATTTTAATTAACAAGCTCTCTAAATTAATTTATACTTATAACTTTGATTATTTTAGGTGATTTTGTGTCTATATACATTTACTTTATCTCATTTTTTCTTACTTTTAAATTGGACAATGCAATCAAGTTCAAGTTAATCTAGCTCTTAGGAGGATCAAAATTGTGTTCATGACGAAAATTATTAAGAACTAGATTAAATATCCTACAACCTAGAATTATAGCCGCATCAACCTTTTATATACGGTGCCTAAGAGTTAAATCCACCTCTAATTATTACAATAATTATCTAGCCTAAATCCTAAGTTATTAAACTCAACTTAGGGGACTTACAAAGCCAACTTATAATAAATAAAATTTGACACAAAAAAAAAAACCATCAATTCATTTAGAGTACTTCTCATATAATTAGTAGTTATTGCTGGTAAAAGTCTAAGAGTACTTACCCTCAATTTGGAGGGCATGCTTAGTGACCCAAATTATGATTGCGATTCTAGTTATAAACCTACTCTCAAAATAATGGGTTCATTCTATATATTTTTTTTTACAAAATTGCATTGTATATAGTAATCCTTACTATATAGTGCCGGTAAATGATTTAACTTAAGCAAATAAAATTTTATTAAAAAAATCATATGCGTAAGGCTTAGAACATCCCACTACATTTCTCGATGAACTCACTCAATCTTCAAATTATTTTTTTTTATATTGTAATTCAACACATATTTCTCAATGCAATGATATCCTTATATTTTAATCTTAACACTAGTTTCATTAAATTTAAATCCCCCCTCTCCCCATCATTTCTACGATTTGATTAAAAAAATTTGATCTTTTTAGGGAGCCATCTTAAATCCAACACCAATGTAATTTTTCAACCTTTTTTTCAATAAATATCATATTAGCTAATCTCTAACATATGTATATAAGCATGATCTTGCAGGTAACAGATATGGCCTAGTCATGTATTTGCCCAATTTACAATTTTTTCAAGGTCTTATGCAATGCCTACCTATTGCTGACAATGCCAAACCTTATTTGAGCCTCACACAAACCCTTTAGAATGCCTGAAATGTTTTAACTTTAAATACTAGATGCGAAATTTGATGCCCATTAGTCAGCAATTCGACTTTCCCTTAACATAAGTGCTCCATCTCGTGGGTCCCACTATGAATGATCTATGACCATTTGGTAGGAACTAGGAAGTCCACCAACTCCACCCCTCACCAACTCTTTTTAAGCTTATACACCCATTCTGTCATTTGAATCCTCAATTAGATTAATTTAAAATTAATCTGAGTTTATATTTTATATAGATCAATTAAAATAGAGTGCCAAAAACATTTTCTTAAAGATTAATGAAGCTAATATATCACAAATTCTTATATTAACATATAGCGTTAAATTAAATGCATTATTTTTTTTTAAATAAATAAAATGTATTAAAACAAATGATGTTTCCTTGGAAATCAAATTTCTGAAAAATAAATAAAATGTATTTAAAACAAATGATGTTTCCTTGGAAATCAAATTTCCATTTTTACTTGATAAACAAGGAGAAATTTGACAAATGCGTGTGGTCAAACATCACTTGTTCATATCGTTCTAAAAAAAAAAAATTTAAGAGAGAAATCCCTCTTCCTTCCACTCTCCAAGTCGCTTCTCACCAACCTCAACGACCCCACTCACCAACCCCTCACCCTTATATTTACGCTTCAAACCCCCCCCATTGCTTCTCAGGGAAGAGCAATTGTTCATCACAAATCCAAATCTTCCCTTCTTCCGTTTTACGATCCCCCACCAGCCAAAAATGGGCTCAATTTCACCCGACTTCACTCCAACCACCCAAACAAACATCTTCCGTTCCAAACTTCCGGCCATCGACATCCCCGACCACCTCCCCCTCCATGACTACTGCTTCCAAAAGCTCCCCGAGATCGCTGACCGCACCTGTGGCTCCACCGGCTCCATTCTCTCCTACTCCGACGTCCACCTCCTCTCCCGCCGCTCGGCCGCTGGTCTCCACCGCCTCGGCATCCGTCAAGGAGACGTTATAATGATTCTCCTACCCAACTCCCCTTTTTTTGCCTTCGCTTTCCTCGGCGCCTCCTTTCTAGGCGCCATGTCCACCACTGCCAACCCCTTCTACACTCCATCCGAAGTCCACAAACAAGCCAAATCCTCCGGCGCAAAGCTTGCCATCACAGAATCTTCACATGTTCA
>NW_018164444.1:14068994-14091967 GCF_001263595.1 Phalaenopsis equestris
GAAAATGGTGGAGTTGGTGGAGAAGTCCAGAGTTACGGTCGCGCCGTTTGTGCCGCCGATAGTAGCAGAGATGGCGAAGAGTGAGGCCGTGGATGGTTATGACTTGTCGTCGGTGAGGATGGTGATGTCTGGAGCGGCGCCGATGGGTAAGGATTTGCAGGATACGCTTACGGCTAAGCTTCCTAAAGCCAAGCTGGGACAGGTACAAATTTAACGGATAGTGTTTATAAAATAAACTTCAATAATATCATATCAATAAATATTCTGCATAATTATGATGTATTTAAGATTATTATGCTTATAGAGTTAATTCTATGAAAATTTTAGTAAATTAGATTGATAGTTGCTATATTAATTTATAAAGGTAAATTACATGGCCGACTGTTTTGAGATTTTTAAGAGCTAATTTAAATTTAAAAGAGATCAATTAATTGTTTGGTCTTCTTTTTATAATGTAATTAGATGTAGTTTGGCACGTTCAAAATAAGATAATATTCTTGAGTTTTGCTAGCGACCACTAATCACAAATTGTGCGGCACACAAAATTTGCAAGCTGTTTTTATAATAAAAAAATATACAATATTATATTTTCTAGTACTCCTGCACTTTTGATCCAAAATAAATATAATTAATTAGCATATTAATCAGACAATGTTAAATATGTCATAATCAACCTAAATGCATGAAATTTGATTGAATTTACATATGTTGTCATTGTAATATTTGACTAAAATGCTTCTAAGTTTATATAACAATGTTATAATTCAAAAATGAATTTTTGCAGGGCTATGGGATGACAGAAGCCGGTCCGGTTCTCTCCATGTGTTTGGCTTTTGCTAAGCAGCCATTCCAGTACAAGTCAGGTTCATGCGGCACCGTTGTTAGAAACGCTGAGCTGAAAATAATAGACCCTGAAACAGGCGCCTCATTGCCTCGCAACCAACCTGGAGAAATCTGCATCAAGGGAAAGCAGATCATGAAAGGTAAATTTTATTTACGGCTTCATGTACCTCATCTATAATCTAATTTTATTTTTAATATTTAGGCTTCACTATCTGATGTTAAATTTAAATAAACTAATTTTTTAATTACTATTATTATTTTTAGATTTATAATCATAATTACTTTTGTAGTTCACTGAAAGAGTTTGTTTATCTTGTGCTATATACTTTATTTTTGGGGTTTTAAATTTAAAAATTACAATCATAGAAAAAGTGAGAATAATGCTACATCCGGACTCCACATAATATTTTTTCAATGGAATGCCTTGCAATTAAGCTAACCTACAATTTAATTATCCAACTGCTTTGAGGAAAGAGAGAAGTTATAAATTAGGTGGCAGACTCAAAGTAAGTAGGCTACCAAACCTATTTAATAATCCATAAAAAAACCCATTTTTACTACCATCATTTTTTTGAGGAAAAATATTACATCACGACTCCTAACGTAGAGCTACGTTCGGAGTCCACTGATATGCGGACACGTGACTTCAAGGAAATCAGCGTCAGCGTGTTTTCTTGTTATCCTTTTTTTGTGATCCGGTCCGGTAAAACAGGAGAATATTCCTCCTGTGTTATTTTATGTTATTCATGTCTTATTGTTGTGGTATTGATGTGCTATTGTGTTATTATAACATTGAAAATATTCTCATAACACTAACACACCACCACAATAACACCTGAATAATACGAAATAACAATGAGAGAATATTTCATTGCGCTAAAACGATTTTTTTTTTTATTTTTCTGTCATCTCTATATGTCGTTATTTCATTGGATTCTAAACGTAGCTCTATATTAGGAGTCCTGATGTAATATATGACGTTATTTCATTGGACTCTAAACGTAGCTCTATATTAGGAGTCCTGATGTAATATTTTTCCTTTTTTTGGATGAGCAGTAAATGGTGATGGACGAAATGGTGTTGAATCATTGGATAATATGATAATTCTAAATAAATAATTCCGAGCTAATTTTTGGTTGGAGGAGGTAAATCTAAATAAAGTTTCAACCCACTAAATAACGATAATAAAAATAAAATAAAATAAATATAATAATAATAATAGTTTATAATTGAACCCACTAAATAACGATAATTAAAATAAAATAAAATGAATATAATAATAATAATAGTTTATAATTGTTCTAGTTAAACAAATATTAGATTATTTTGTGGTAGGTGGGAAATACGGTGGAACCCAAACATCCTCACCAACCAAATGGGCCAATTGAATTAAATCTGGACCATGTAATACTCTATTCAATAAAAATGAATTCTTTATGCGACTTTTTTTCTTTTTTCAGACAAAATATAGTTTATTTTATATTTTATAATTTATTTAAGTTATTACTTTTATGAAATATTTTTTGTTAAATGTCCGAACTTATATAATTGCATAAATTGTTCTTAGGAACTTTAAATTTAGGTTGAAATAATTCTCGTGAAAGACTATTAGTGCTCAATTTTAGAATAGTCACCAGAATAGATAGAGTTTTTCCAAAAAACCTGCCAGTGGAGGAAAAGAGAGAGCCAAAAAAGGATCTTTCGTGTATAATCCTGCATAATCTCGAATGTTATTAGTTCTGGTACGTGGACCAAATGATACAATACAAGCAAAAGTGGAGCTATTTTCCCGGTACGTAGATCAAATGATACAATACAAGCAAAAGTGGAGCTATTTTGTCACTTCTATAATCACTTGGACTAAAATGACAACATGTAATTAGTTGGGGACTATTTTGATTCTTTACTCTAAATATTTTGTATCTAATTATATGGAAATATGAGGGGTCACACCACATTACAATAAATTGCTATGCATTAGTTTTTTAAAATATAATATAAACTATCATGTAAATAAATGCGGCCAGTATATATCTAGTTATAAAATTGACATTGAATATAATATTTTGAAATTAAATTCCATAAACCAAAAATGAAGAATTGAAGACCCACAAGCAGTGAATGGCCTGCGATTTGTTTTTGCTGCTTTAATGTGCCAACGACAACTTGCATTGAAAAATTCCGAGTGGGAACTGAATGATGCAGTAAAGACATGGCCACGAGGAAGCCACCAAGGATAGGCATAGGTATCTTTTCTCTTTTTCTTTGGTAATGAAAATATGATGAAAATAATACAAACTCCACCAAATCCTGTCTTAATATAAACCCCACCAAAAAATGTTATTCGAAAAATGAAACCTAACTCTGCAAGTTTCTATATTTTTGTCTTACTAACTTATTCAGTTGATTCTATTACATATTGTGAAATATAATTTATCAATTACTTCCTATAATTAGATATCCCAACAAATGAATAGTATGTATTTACAAAGAGTACAACAATGAGAGCATAATTTGAATATATTGAAAATTTTCATTTTGTTTTTCTCAGGGTATTTGAATGATGTGGAATCCACAGAAGGGACAATTGACAAAGAGGGCTGGTTGCACACAGGAGATATTGGATATGTTGATGATGATGATGAAATCTACATTATTGATAGACTGAAAGAGCTAATCAAATATAAGGGATTTCAAGTAGCTCCTGCAGAGCTTGAAGCACTGCTCATCACCCACCCAAAGATTGCTAGCGCAGCCGTTGTCTCGTAAGTTTTTAGTTTTATTTTAGCTCATTCTTATTATAGGCAAAATACTTTTATTTGCTAATTTTATAATGTTTGTGCTTGCATCTGATCATGAGTAGAGACAAGCGAGGTTATAGGTGGCTTAATCGGGCCTTGATTTCAACTAAACTTATCCTATTGGTTTTGTTTTAACCTCTCATGGAGCTAAAGCTAATCCAAATTTTGCTTAATTAAAAGTGATTTTCCAATGAGATAATTTGGATTGACTCAAATTAAATTTGAGAGAAAACTGATCTTAGTTCTTATAATATTTTATAATTCAAATAAAAAATATACATTTTTCATTTCATTATTTTATTTTATTTTTGAGTTATAAATTAATCTTCGATGGTTATGCATCTCAATTTTTTTTATCAATCAGGTTGAAAGATGATTTATGTGGAGAACTTCCAGTTGCATTTGTAGTGTTGTCAAATGGTTATGAAATTACAGAGGATGAAATCAAAAAATATGTTTCAAAACAGGTAATAATAATGGATTCTCTTATGCTTATTAATAAAAAATTGTGAGATTAATTTATTAGATCCAATTATAAATTTCCCATATGTTCTCAGCCCTGAGGTTTGTTTGTGAAATAATTGATTTTTGTAGGTGGTTTTCTACAAGAGGATACACAAGGTTTTCTTTGTGAAGGCTATTCCAAAGTCGCCATCAGGCAAGATATTGAGGAAGGATCTGAGGGCAAGATTGGCGGAACTTGCACTGAATGGTCAGACATAGTCATTGTTATCTTGTTATCAGTTTGAAACGTTGTTTAAATCACCCTTAAGATATACCTGAATGAGTAGAGGGAGAAAGGAGTCGGAATTCAGCTTCTATGAAATCAGGAATTTGTATTTGCAAATATCAAATAGCTAAAAAAGTTTTAAATTTGGTGGTACACATGCTTTGGTTTGTATTTGAAATGTTTTCCTCTTTTTTTTGTTTTTTTTTTTTGGTTTTGAAGATATGTATTTATGGTGCTATATTAATGGACATTAGATACTTGATTATGGAGTGAAAACTATGAATTTTTCCAGTCTAATTGCACATAAGAATAATTTTCAATATCAATGATGTTTAGATTGATGCATTTCCCTAACTATGCAATTGAGCTTAAATCAATTAAGGCTCTGTTTTGGGTGGCCATAGCTTTTTGAAAATATAATTATGAAGATATTATGATAAAACTAATTTTTAAAAAAGCTATTGTGGGAATTATAAATAATTTCTTTTCAAAAAAGTGGATAGAAATTTTTTTATAGCTACCGCACTTTAACATATCTGGTTGTAAAATCAGCTTCTCACCATAGAAGATTATAAACTTTAACATATCTTGTTGTAAAATCAGCTTCTCACCATAGAAGATTATAATTTTCTTTTATAGCTACCTGTCAAAGACAAATAGTCCCACATTGGCTAGGTGTAGGGCCGAAAAAGCAGTATTTAAGTCCTGGGCTGCCCACCACCCTTAAGGGCTCTTTTGGGAGGTGACAAGTGGTATCAGAGCAGATTACTGCCTGTCAGGTGTGTGGACTCTCCATGGTCCAGTGGGACCCTCGGTGGAGCCGATCCGTGACGAGGGCGTCACGTGATTGGGTGGAGGAGAATGTCACAGACAAATAATCCCACATTGGCTAGGTGTAGAGCCGAAAAGCAGTATTTAAGTCATGGGCTGCCCACCACCCATAAGGGCTCTTTTGGGAGGTGACATACCGCACTTTAACATATCTTGTTGTAAAATCAGCTTCTCACCATAGAAGATTATAAAAAGCGATAAAAAAATACATCCTCAAATAGAACTACAGTGGCGATCTGAAATGCAACACATGCATAAAGCTTCCCCAAATAGATCCTTCAAAACAAAAGGTGATATGTTATATGTTAATTGAAACTTGAAGTACAAACCATAGATTGGATGACTTGATTTACATATGTGGACTTGATTCAACCCTATATTTATTAGGATTGTACTAAATCTTTGGTTTGAATATGTTAGTTTAGTATGACTTTGTTCAAACTACATGTTTTTAATCTTGTTTAACTATTTTGGTCTAGAATCAACCAATTTAGACTTAGCTCACTCCCTATTTGACACCCTTAAAATTAATCGAGTTTAATTCAATGTTTTGACAGTACAATAAAACTTTCATTAGATTTGCGCAAAAGTTTAGATAGTAAGTGCCACATTATAATATAATGAACTTAACTGAGTATACTTAATTTGACTGAAATTAATTAGTTTGACATGTTAAATGAGGGCCAATCTACTTAAGATAACTATATGAATTGATTCAAATAGTTGCTTTAATTATTTGAATCAATTCACATGTTAACTAAGGGACAATCCATTTAGGCTAAGTATATGAATTGCTCCATTTTTTCAATGAGTATACACATGCAAGTTGCACAAGTATTGAACCATATGACCCAGGTTGTACTAATAAGTTTTGAGCAATAAAATGTAAAGTACTTGCAATGAGTTTTAATTGAGTAATTTCTCAAGATTTATTTGATCTATTTTGATAAAAAAGTATATTTGAAGACTCTCAATGCTTCCATAGGACTATATTAAATTGTTATGATGATGAAGTTCATAGAGAGAATATTTAATCATTTGAGATTCTGTTTGGAAATTTAAAATAAGACTTAATTTGTATTTTAATATTACGAGTCATGACTAACTTGAGATGTGGTTTTTCTTAACTTATAGAAGAATAATTTTTGACTTCTTTATTTTGTTGAGTTCTAAAGACTTATTCTTAGTTGCTATGACCAAATCTTAATATAGAGGCCCCTTTTTAAAATCTTTTAGTTTACTACTTAGTGATTAACATATAGTAGACCAAACATAAAACTGAAACAATCCTTGTTTCTTGGTTCCACATTGTATGGAAGACCTATACTTATGAAGTTGAAGCCGTGATAGTCTTAAAAATAAACCAATATAAGTCTCCATGGGTCATATCTACTCAATGTAAGTCTTTAAGACAAGAAGATTGGGTTTAATAGGCAAGGTTTAATTATTCAATAGAAAGAAGTAAATGCATAAATTTGTTTGATGAAATTTATTTTTAAGGATATTAAGTTTGGGTTTAATTGTTTATTAATAAATCTCCTTGAATCATTAAGGCAAGAAATTAACCATGCCTTAACTCATATAGACTCGGACACATTAGTGACCTATTTAACTCATCTTGAGTGACACACACTTAAGGAAATTCTTAATTCAATCTAAATTAGCTAAATGCTTGGTGAAGACCTTTCAAATTTTATTGAATCTTAAACGCATAACAATTAAGGCCAAATTTGACCTCTTAATGATGTTAACCCAAATATAATCCATTAAGATGAAGCTTATTCAAACTAACCTAAAAGCCAATTAAATTTAATCAAAATAAAACTAAATATGATTAAATAACTACCTAAATTAATGATGTTTAAATGAAATTACAACTGAAACCTTTTAATTTTATTTGTGCAAATGGGTCAGATGACTCAGTAATGACTTTAATAGGTTTTACTGAGCTAACCAAACTTAAACCAATTTCAAAGGTAACAAAATTAGGCTAGCTTCTTATCTTTACACTAGGATATCTCGCTTGTGAATCCCTTGCAAGTATAAACTTGGTTCAAACAAAATAGACCCAATTCATGAGTTCAATCAAAATGGTCCAAGGTCTAATCCGCCCAATTTATAAATAATTCATTCAAACTATAATAAGTAATCACTTTGACTAGTCCAAGTACTTCCTAAGCTATTAAAGCAGTTGGAAGCTTGATCAAATGTGCTATGATGTACATATTAATCACGCAAGTACATGTCTCGATCAAGTAATAATCAGACTTTGAGTTCGAGCTACTAATCCAAAAAGAAATATGATTAATTTATAAAATATATTAAGTATTAGTCTACTTACTTTCAGTTTCATTCAAAAGTTTTTATTTTTGAAAGAATTTCTAAGATTCCCAAGACGTTAAGGTAAATACTAATGATTTTTTTATTTCTAATCTGGAAAAACCTTCTTTGAATTGGATTATGTGAAATTATAAGTTCCTTTACTAGATTCTCATGGTTGTTGTTAGCAATATGGGATACTTTCTTCTTCTTCTTCTTTGAGACATAACTGATGTGAATGAAATATGTGACAGTTTGTCTGTAGGTTTATCCTAGTTATTACATGTTTACTGATATTATGACACTTGAGAAGGGTACTTTTGCTAATTTGTGCATGTTATAGGGTTTAAGTTGCTCAAGAGAAAAAAACGTGGTCAATTTGAAGAAAAATGGAGACTTATACAAGCACACCCATGCCCCAGAGTGGACCATTCCTGTGCTAGGTCATTGAAAGAAGCGTGCCCGTGCCTGTGCCTGCCCAAAGAACGTCTGTGTCGGGCCTCAACTCTACCAATGCACAAGACAGAGACCATGTTGTGCGAGCGCTTAATTTGCAGTACAACCTTGCCCAATTGTCAAAGTGCTCATGCTGCATTCCAACCCTAGAAACTGTGCATCACACCCACAAATAAGTACGCTTACGCCCAATCTTTTTGAACTCGTGCCCAACATAGAATTCAAATTTGGAAGGAATTTTCTTACTTTTCTAGTGTCACCTCTATAAACACACCACTTTGAACCAGAATAAACATCTTTGGCTGGTTGGAGGCTATGCTTTGCTTCATAGGAGTTTTCTTTGGATTTCCCTCAAAACTCTTCTTCTTCCTTGAAGGAGAAAGTTTTATAAATGATTATTCTTTATTTTATTTGGAGGAGCTTATATAAGAGAGGGACTAGCTACTTTTGTGGTGAAGAAAGCTTTGGTTGTAAGTTGTTTTAACTTTATATTGCTACTTGCCTAATTGATTTCAATGAAATACCTTGTATTTTCCTTTTTTTTTTCTTGAGTAACTAAAACTTTTTCGTGCCTTTATGATGTAGGGATTGTAGTTTTTCATGATTTTCTTGCACGTTTTCGCCTTAACATTTTATGAGCTTTCATGTATCCAAGTTCTTGAGTTAAGCTTTTGATCTTATCTTATTTGTGATATGAACAATTATGATGTTGAAATTATTTCTAAACAATGACTTCTGCGGGTTACGTAGTGTAACGAATAGTTTAACCATATTAACTTAGTAGAATAGACATATTTTAATTAGGGTTTTACAATATTGAAGATCAAAAGAATCTTAGGAAATGTCGTAATGTTAAGCAAAATTAAACTTATGGGTTTCTTATTCTTCTTGTGACCTAGCCATAGGCTTAAGAAGAATAATTTATCTTTGGTTGACCACTATCATGTATGGGAACACCTAGATATTCACAAACTTACAATACATGAATCACAAAAATACGAGCCCCGTCCCTCTTGAATAACATTAATATCTTTTTTTCAGTTTCCTAGATCACATCTTTGTTTTCTCTTGCTACTTAAAATTTTAAAATTCAATTTCTAAAGTTATGATAATGCTAAGATAGGTTCTTGAATTTAGTAAACTAGATATTTTTATGTCATAATGGATATTAGCCATTTCTTCGTGGGATAGATACTCGGACTCTAAAGCTGCATATTACTTGACATGTTTAGTTGCATGGTTGACCACTTGCCTCATAGCAATTTTCGGTCATCTATAACAAACATTGAAATCTTACATTATGGTTAAATTGAAATCTTCATTATGGTTTGGTTCTCTTAACCCTAGGATCTTAGAATTTCTTACTCGCCAATTTGACTGCAAAATCCTACTGACAATACTCTTATTCCATTAGGATTTAGTTTTTTTACCTAGTTATGCTTCTATTCTTCTTCTGCTTGTCCGAGATTACAATTGATTTTGAAAAATCAAACAACTAATATGAATTGTAAATGAATGATCAAAAGTTTAAACAATAACTCAACAAGTTATTGCTCAAGAATCTCACACGCAACCAACTCAAAAGATAATATTTTAGTTACTACTCAAGAGAGAATATAAATACATCAATGAAGATAATATAATAGTTCACAACATAAAAAAGAGATGAAAAACCATAATAAAAATTTTCTTGCTTCAAGTCAATCTTCCTTCACAATGTGTTTCTCCGTTTACTTTACTCTCTAAATCTTACTCACTACAAATCACTTTCCTCCCCACACACACAAGGGTCTTCTAAGAAGTCAATGAGAATTGAGAGAGTGCTCTAAGAACCCAATATGGCTTATTTAATGGAAATTTTTACTTCCTAATAAGAAAAAACCATTACAATAACAACAACAACAACAAGCTTTTATCCCACTAAGTGGGATGGGCTACATTAATCCTTTTTCTCCATCGCATCCTATGGAGTGCCATAATTCCATTTAATTCTAATAGTTTAAGATCATTTCTTATACAATATGCCCAAGTCATTTTTAGTCCAAGACTGCCTTTCTTAACATAAGTCGAATCTAAAACATTTAATCTCCTAACAAACAAAAGAATTGTGTCAAGTAAAAATTGCTTAAAGTTAGCTATGGGAGCTAGGGTATCGAGATGTTGTGTCTCAGTGCTCCAACATGCTTTGGGTGTTTTTACTGGGCATCACGGTGTCAGTAATTCAAATTCTTAAAATGAGGCTTGGTGCGACGACGCTTTACTCTGAGTATTGTGGCTTTGCTGGTCGGGCACCATGACATAATTTATCTTGGCATTGTGGCGTTGTTTCTCATGATTTGGTGTAAAATTCTGTAAGTTTGGGCACTTTGACGCTATTCAAATAGTGATGGGGTGCTATACTACTTACACTTGGGTGCTTACTTTGATCATAGTTGTGTTGTGCTCTTGAGTTTTTATCATCAACTTCCAACATCAGGTGTCAGGGCTAATAAGCCGGTGTCGCAACACTATAAGTGTAGTGTTAAGCTGTTGGTTTGTCATCTTACACCTTTTCTTCAAATGTTATGCCCTGCATGTATATTTCACAAATAAATAACATATACCATGAAAAAAATATAAAATAGATAAAAAAAATGTAAGAAAAACTATAATTAACCGCACCACTTTATAGTTTATTAAGGTCTCCCAATTTTTGCCAATTAATTATTCTCAAGAAATTTTTTTGAAAAGTTACATCATGAAATAATTTAGTAGTCTTTATCTCACATCTCAGTATTATCCAAAATAATGAAGTAAGTATTGAAGTTCACAATAGTTACTAAATACTTAGGTATCCAAAATAATGAAGTATTGAAGTTCACAATAGTTACTAAATACTTAGATTATTAATTGACACAAGAATAGCCTAACTATTATATGGATTATTAGTCCCTGTTGATCATATTCAAAAATAATTTTATTAAACAATTGACTAGATAATTTTAATGACTAAAACCAATCATATAAACTTAAACGAGATATTTTCATTTAAATATAAACATTTTAAATTTAATTAAATAAAGTTTTGATTATTTAATTTGAAAGAGTATGTATGCTTAACCTCACGTTTCCTTTAATTTCTTTTCTCGCTCCTTTTTTTTTTGTCTATTTTTAGGTTTAACATTCATTTGAAGTTGCTAATTTTTTAGTTAACTCTATTAATAATTTTGATTATACATTTTCCATCAATATGAAAGAATCCTTATCTTTTAAATCTTAATTTTCAAATTTCTATTTTAAAATCTTCCCCAATTGTCAAAGTTTTATGTAACAAAATTAGTTAAATTATTAAGATGATTTATATAATTAAAAGTATCTAAAGTCAATTATGTGAAAGTTATCATAATTCTTATTTTAATTGTTCCATTAATCATTAATAAATTGTTTTTTATTCTCAAATTAATGTGGAATATGGTGATTAAATAAATTTTGGTGCACAATAATTAAATCACTCATTTACTTTACTTTATTTTAGAGATGAAATTTAGTATCCACCTATTATCACAATGTAAATTCTAATCAAATCTAACTTAAAAGAAAAATTTTTAATATAGCACATGCACAACTTCCCCAAACTTATTTTGCAACATAACATAATACAAATATTGAAATAAGATTAAAAGTACTACAAATAAATATTGGTACAATAACATAATAAAACATAAAATACTAATAAAAAACATAGTGTAAACTAAAAAGAACATCCGTTATGAAAGGGATGAATAGTAAATACATGAAAGAAAATGTATATTAAAAAAAACTACAATCACAACTCAGGATAAATGTAGAGATCGCTCATCCTCCACCTCACCCACATCATCATCACCTTCTTGTTCCGCTTTAGGCTGAGTTGGTGGCAGTGTAACAGTGATACTCAAGTGTAGTGGAGAATTGGTTCTTATCGAGATCTACATTCAATTGACAGCGCTGGAGCATATTTATCAAAGTCGGGTTGAAATCACTTGGTATGTGAATGACTACCGATGATCATCCAAGCGTTGGTTGAAATTTTGACTCTTCTTCTCTTTCCACCTCTACATATATGATATAAACCAACTCACCTCACTCAACTTGTAATATATAGAGGTGGTAGAGGGCATGGTTATTGAAGTAAAGCAATGAGATGAGCTCTCGCCAATCATAACCGTAGATCTCTTATAAGATGCAATTGTATCACTAGTCATAGGATAACTACGAAACAAATCTCTTCAGAATTCTCCCATAAGGCACCCATATTAGAACATAAGTCATAAATAAGGGACCAGTAGCCTAATCCTATAGTGGATACCCCGTCAATAATACAAAGAGTAGAATAGTGAGAATGTTGTATTCAATATCAACAAATTTTCTCATTTGAATACAAAAATATATGATGGTTGTATCTTTCGTTACATCACTAATATTGTTACGTGACATAAATTTTGTAGAAATAATAAAATGTGAGGTTTTGTGTCCTAATTCATAGAAGAGGCTAAAACATTGATAACCTTTCCCACCTTAACTTTCCACTAAAAATGGGAGTAGGTAAAAAATTTAATAATTTATTTTTTATCAGGCTTAAAAGTGATAAAATGAGAATATTCATCCATAAGGATGTCAAATAATCCAAGGAAAAATTAATTAAAGGTCAAAAGAAACTGATTTCCCCTAAGAAACTATCATTCTAGTGTACTTTTGCGTTGGAAAAGAACTCTCAAATAATAGGAACCACAAGAGACCCAAATATCCTTTGTTCCCAAATCACACACAAATATTGAGATGCAATCACACGGGCACACACAATAATATAACATTTCGATTGCTTCCCTTGAAAGCATATTTTAATGTCATATGCCTGACAATGCTAAATTAATTATAATGTATTAAATCAATACATTTTGTAGTGCTCTCTGTCCTCTCTTAATTAATCCTTCAGTCTATGAACATCAACTCTTAAAATATGGGCAATACTTCTGTCGTTGTTGAGAACACTTTTGTGAGGGATCACCCCACCTATTTGCACATGACCCTAAGCTATGGTTGTGCTTTCTTGAGTGGTTTTAGGGTTTTTAGTAGGTGAAGAACCTAAAGTGATCACCAAGGACTAAATATGCCTTAGGTGAACCCAAATGATCACCAGTGGCTAGACATGCCCTAGGTCACCCAAATTAACTCAAAACCCTAAGAACTTTCCTATGGACCCTAGAAACCACTTTGACCACCAAATCCCCCTTGGGAGAGGGGTCTACACAAATTGATCCCTAGCCTCACCAGAGGCCTTCCTAACCCTACCAAACACTAAGAACCACTCTAAAACCTAACGTGCCCTTTTAACCCCAAAATTTAGTGGCACCTTGGGATGAACAAAACCAATTGGGTCTACCTTAATTTTGGTCAAATCTTGGCTAGTTGACTACATGCCCATTCAATTGAGCCTCACCCAACATGGTCATGACACCATTGCATGTGGGAGACCCAATTGGCACCATGGAGCCAACCTCCATTATTCAATTAATTAATTTTTTAATTAACTAATTAAATAGATTATGATATTCCATTTGGGTCTAAAATTTGGTCTAAATCCAACCCATTAGCTTAAGCCCGAAACCACAAAATCTAACCCAAACTCATGGCCCAAATCTATGGCCCATGGTTCATCCTTAATTGGTCACCCATGACTCAAAACATACCTAACATGACATGAGGAGAACTCATCAAGCTAACACATAAATTTCAAACGCTTGATTGGTGGCTTGTCTTCATCCAAAATGGCTCATGAGGAGGGGCGGGGGGTACATGCCACCATACATGGCATTTAACTTAATCCCCTTAGACTAATCTCTAATGGGTCAAACCAACTCCTTTATGACTTGTATTATTCACCTAAGAAGCTGTTAATCAGCTCAGAGCCTTCCCCAAATCTTCTTCTTCATCATGCTTACCACCATGATGAGCCCACCATGGAAATTTTAAAATTGACTATCCATTGCTCAAATCTCACTGAGATTCCTTTGAGACACCTCTAAGGAGCCACCCAACCATCTTTAATCATTCTAAAGCTTCCAGAAGGCCTCCCATGGCTATTTAAGAAGCCAATCCAAAAGTTCTAGGTACACATTGAACCTTCTAGAAAGCCCCCAAATCATCTTGCTCTCGACAGCAAAAGTGTTCCCCTTAATCTAGGCAATTGATTCCTCATCTCCTCAGGCTACCAAATACACTAGAAAACCCTAATTTTCCAACCCTATTCTAGGACAATTTTCAGCCTTAACATGAACTCTTTCAAAACTTGAATCTTAACCTCTCAAAATCTTCCTAGGACCTCCACGACTCTCTCCCATTCAAAATTAGAGTTTCTTGAGGCCTCCAACCCATCCCAACACCAATCTGAACCACCATTTGGTCTAGATTATAGCTAGATCCAATTTCAATTCAAATTGAGACAAGGAGGAGCTATGTGGTGTCAAATTAATCGTCTCTGTCAAGCCCAATTGAGGCTACACCTCTTAGGATAAGGTATGGATCAAAGTACCTAAAATTTGTCTCGGGTTTAGTCTTCTATGAAGAAAATGAATACATCATGCTCATTAAATTGTATAAATGTGTTCTTCTAGCTTAGATGAAGCTATAGGAACAAACTGCAAGTTATTTAGTTAAGAAATGAGAGAGATCTTAAGCTTTTATTATGGTCGGTTCTCTGTTCTTAGTCTAGTGGGGATGATGAACTGATGTCATCCATTTTTATGTATTGGAAACAGACGATACGAATTGCATCAAACCATTAAACATTGGAGGGGAGGAATACCAGATCGCGGGATAGCTTGGTATCTACGTGGAAAATGCAACAAATCCGCGCGAGCCGCGTAGGCTTTTGACAGCATTGAGGATGATGTGGCCGCCATGTGGATATGTAGGAAAATCTGAGTTTCTTGTTTAAATAAATCCAGAAAATGCCTAATAACCTTAAAATTTTATAACTTTATGTAAAAAAATCTTAAAAATAAAATAATAATACCATTGAACTCACTGAACAGAGTGGAAAATAATAAAAATAAATCAAAATAATAATTAAAAAATTTTATAACTTTATGTAAAAAAATCTAAAAAATAAAATAATAATACCATTGAACTCAGTGAACAGAGGGGAAAATAATAAAAATAAATCAAAATAATAATTAAATTATATTAAATTTTAATTAATTAAATACCATTATATTAAATTTTAATAAATTAAATACTCCAGAGAGCATTTTAATTATTAAAAATTAAATATAAACCCAAAAAATATGAGAATTTCAGGGACTTTTCCCTCTACCCTTGAGAATATTTTTTTGATTTTTCTAAGGTCGAGGGATCTCCTTAACATTGAAATGATCAATTTCTTGCCAAACTTATAATTATTTTAAAATATAATTATACAATAATCAGAAAATTAAAAATAAAAAATGGAAATTAACAAGAAAAATTGAGCTAATGATCAAAACTTAAAATGATAATTCACGTCTTTAAAAAAACCCTAAAATGAAAAATTAGAAAATGAGGGGTAAAATTATAAAAATTAAATTTTACACTTTAGCCCAACATTTCTTCATAAACTTGGTTTAACTCATTAAACCAATCTTAAATCCATGATCTTAAGAGATTAAGAGCATCGTTGTCTCCTTTAACCATAGGGTACCTTTAATGACCTAGGGTTAGCCTAATTTGAACCTAAGCCTGATTTAAGCTTAATCTAATTCAAGTCTAGACCCAATAGGTTCATACCTATACTTGTCCTAATTGAGGTTAAACCTAAGTTCATAATTGTTTTAAACCTAAATAATTTTGTAAGTCTAATCAACATTGGACTTAAGACTTACCCCTAAGTCTAGTTTAACTTAGACTTAACCCATAAACCTTAGGTCTAAGCCAAATTAGGCCTAACCGCATTTCTAAGTTCAAATTAGTATAATTCTAAACTCCACCAAGTCTAAAATAAATTAGAATTAATTCAAAATCTTAGGTTCATCCTATATTGGATCTAACTAACCTCTTATGTCTAACCAACATTAGACCTAAACCACAAATCTTAAGTCCCACCTAAATTGGACCTAATCAACCTTTTAGGTCTAACCAATATTAAACCTAAACCGTAAATCTTAGGTCTAACCTAAATTGAACCTAACCAACCTTTTAGGTCTAACCAAAATTAGTCATAATCCCTAAATCTTAGGACCAACCTAAATTGGACCTCACTATCCTTTTTGGTCTAACCAACACTAGACCTAAACCCTAAATCTTAGTTCCAACCCAAATTGGATCTAACCTCATTTCTTAAATTTAACCAACACTAAACCTAAACCCTAATCTTAGGTCGAACCAAAATTGGATCTGACCTCATCTTTTAGGGCTAACCACCATATGCCTTACCCTAATTCTAGGTTTATCCAAATTGGACCTAACCATAGATCCAACCCATTCTAGTCCTAACCCTAACTTTAAGTCCAGCCCAAACTAGACCTAACTTAAACCTAAGCGAACTTTTAGGTCTAAATCATCTTAGACATAACCCAAATCCGTAGGTCTAGTCCAACCTAGACCTAACCTAAGTCTAACCTAACTTAGACTAAGATCATTGAACCTTCTTAGGTCTTGTCCAACCTAGACCTAACCTAAGTCAAACCTAACTTAGACTTAGTTCAAGTTGAACCTCTGTAGGCCTAGTCTAACCTAGACCTAACCTAAGTATAACCTAACTTAGACTTAGTTCAAATTGAACCTCCTTAGGTCTAGCCCAAACTAAACCTAACCTAAGTCTAACCTTACTTACTAAGTCAAACCTAACTTAGACTTAGTTCAAATTGAAGCTCTGTAGGCCTAGTCTAGCCTAGACCTAACCTAAGTATAACCTAACTTTGACTTAGTTCAAATTGAACCTCCTTAGGTCTAACCCAAACTAAACCTAACCTAAGTCTAACCTTACTTAGACTTAGTTCAAATTGAACCTTCTTTGGTCTAGTTTAACCTAGACCAAGTTGAACCTTCTTAGGTCTAGTTAAACTTAGACCTAACCTAAGCTTAACCTAATTTAGACTTAGTTCAACTTGAACCCTTTAGGTCCAACCCAACCTAGACCTAGCCTAAGTTTAACCTAACTTAAACTTAGTTCAAACTGAACCTCCTTAGGTCAAACTTAACCTAGACCTAAACTATATCCAATGTAACTTAGACTTAAGTTCTCTTAAGTCTAATATTAACTTATACTCAAATTCAACTAAATCACCGGGTCAACCCTTCTTAACTCGGGTTACCCAAATCAACTAAATCACCGGGTCACCTCAACCTAACTTCTATTGACCCAAATCAACTAAATCACTGGGTCAAACTGACCTAACTCGTGTTAACCCATTTCAAATAAATCATTGGGTCAACCCGACGTAACTCAGGTTACCCAGTCATTGGGTCAGCCCAAATCAACTAAATCTCTGGGTCAACTCAATCTAACTCGGTTAAACCCCAATCAATTATATAATCGAGTCAACCCGACATAACTCAAGTTAACCAAATTAACCTAATCACCAGGTCAACTCGACCTAACTTAGATTAACCTAATACAATCGAATCAATCTCTGGGTTAGCCCAACCTAACTTGCGCTAACCCAATAAGAACTCAACCCACTAGGACAACTTGACCTAACTCTTGCCAGCCCAAAGATAACTTTTCTTCGGGATGATTAGAATAAAATCCAATCAACCCCACTTGAGACTCAACTTCAAACTTGACTTAAGTCCCAACCTCAATTTAATTAAGGATTGATTTAAGTTTAACCCAATGTAGATTTAAACTAAAAAACTTATGTCTAAACTAACATAAAACTCACTAAATTCTAATTTAACTTAAACTTAATTAACTTAAAGGGATTAACTTTGATTAGTCCAGCTCCACCTACTTTACTTCTAAATTAATCCGACTTGGTTTAACTTGGCTTACCTTGAGTCAATCTAAGCTAAGAAGAACTAGGTCGACCCCAATCAAGCTAAGTCTGCTTAGGTCAATCCTATTGAACTTAGGTCGATCTAAACAAGTTTGAAAATAATCTGACGTGCAATTAGCCTAACTCAGGTCAACTCAGATTACCTAAAGACTCAGGGTTAGATCAGTTCAATCCAACTTGAATTGATCTAAAACCAATCTAGATTTTGTTGACTAAAAGTGAAGTAAGGTTTCATATCTCATACAAAAATTAGAGCACACTTAGTTTTAGTCAAGGACAATTTGGGGGTAAAGTATCAAACCAACCTAAATGAAATGACATAAAAATCACCCTATAAGCCACTAAAACTTAAAATTGAACCTAAAAAGACAACATAGTTTGACAATGTATTTTGGAGGAGGCAACCTATTGTTGTTAACAAAATATCTTCTATTCACATGTGACCAATCAAAGCGCAAACCCAAATGACCCCGGGATGAAAAAACCATGGGATCTTAACTGGGTCATCTCAAACAAAAAAAAATAAAATAAAATGAAAAAATAAAAAAAAAATAATTGTTTAAAAAGTCTTAAGCAACCTAAAATTTTCAACCTGTAAAATCTGAAAAAAAACATTAAACCATAAATGAAACACTTATGAACAAAGATCACTGAACAAAAATTGAACCCCATATACCTAAATCTATGAATATTTCTTGGATGAAACAATCCGTGGTTGCTAAGAAGAATCTTTCGGTCAGCTTATGTTTGACTATCTCTTAGACTAAGTAGACCAGGGTACCCAATAACCCTGAGAGGACCGAGCCATGGACATCTTGACCGGGTTGTCAAAAAAAAAAAACAAACAAACTAAAAGATAACTTTCTGCTTAATTTGTTTTAAAAGCCTGTTGAAGATAAAGGGTGTCGGTAATACACCTAAAATATATAGTCTTTATGTAGACATTTTTATACCTATTTTTGAGATATTGCACTTTAATGAAAGATATTTATGTGTTTTTTCTTTCTGGTACAATCAAATGGATGAAAAATGGTAAAAGAAGTGAAAGAAAATCAAATTTGGAGCAAAAATGAAGAAGGTACAAAAATAAACTGAGGCGCGCTTAGGCGCCTAGAACCGGTGCTTATGCGCCAAATAAACAAAGAGAGACATGCCTAAGTGCCAGGTACCTCACGCTTAAGAGCCAGAAGTAATTATTTGATGATTCATTGAATTTTGACAAATTTTTTAAGAGATGTTTGAAGCAACCCTTGGTAAAAACATGGGAAATAGTTAATAGACAAGAAAATTCATTCAATTGGCTTTTGAAAGGAGGCAACTTCTGGAAGATTTATCGAATGGGGTCACATTTTGAAGAGGCACCAAGACGCCTCAAGACACCAAGGCACCTCTTGGATTTTTATTAAAGAAGACTTAAAGAAAAGATCGGAGAGAGAGATCATCCATAAGACCAATCCAGTGCCAACCACCACATTTACTATCCGTCGCCGCCCATCCCCGCTGCCACCCACCTTTTATTTTTATTTTGAGTGTATTTTGTATTTTGAGTGAAGTAAGAAATTTAAAGGAACTTCAAGACATTTGGTGGAGAGGAATTTGAGAAAATGTTTTATTTTTGTGACTACATTTGGTTTTAATTTAGACTTCTTATTTGTGTGCTTGATTTCTACTTTCAAACTCAAGTGTGGTTTTGTTTTCTCCATGAATTTTAAGTAGTTTTATTTATCTTTTTCTCTTAAAATGATAAGTGATTAAGTATTGGAGGGAAGTTGTGTGAAGTATTAGACTTTAATGTTGGAAGAAGTTGTGATGATTTTAAACCTTGTACTTCATTTACTTCTTGATTTTGCCAATTAAGATGCCTAATACCTGTTGTTAGAACATGTAAGATCAGAGATGGTATTGTCTCAACCAATAAATGATAAGAATCACATTTGATTTCATCGATAAGAATGTAGTTCATGGGGTTGAGTGCAAATAAAAAGGGAAATAAAATTTTCAAGGGTGTAGAATTAGTGGACTTTAGAGTGATAGGCTAAAGCCCCCAATTTGATTTATAATTTTAAGTTTTGATACTAGATGTTAGGCCTCAAGTGGAGAGAGAAGAGGAAACTCTAGAGTGAGAGCTTGTATCTTCTCTACCTATCCGGTCTTCAAGACTATTCAAACTGTAGATTAACCAATGATCTTTATAGTATCTCTAGTAATGGTAAAGAATATTTCTGCTTCTATTTGGCACAACACATTTATCATACCTCTACAACAAAACTTTTATACTTATTACTGATCCATGATAAGGAAAAAGATATTTTACTTATATTGTCATCATCTTGCAAATATCTATTTAAGTTAACTAGTTGCTTACTTTATTTTCATAAATCCAAAAATTACAAAAAGAATCAAATTTTCATTCCTATTTTAGCATCTTAAGTTTAAGAAAGAATTTTTTCTAAGTAGATTTTTGTCATCTAAACTTTCTAGTTTTCTAATGTACATATTGTTATTCTCCCTGTGGGCTTGATATTCAGGGCTTAATAAAAAAATATTATATTACTTGATAATGATACATATACTTGCGTAGTATCCCATATTTAAATATTATAATTATTTTCTTATTTATTTCATAGTGTAAAACTTACCTTGCTTTTGCTTTGGATCAAGTTTTTGGCTTTGTTGCAAATTAAAAATAACTATTAAGGAAATGAAGCATATAATCACATACATCGCATTTTACTTTTATTTAGAAAATCGGGATCAAGTTTTTGATGTTGTTGTTGGGGAGAAAAATTGAAAAATTAGAAAGTTATAAAAAAAAGTTTTGGGAAAGCAAAATTTCTATTTCTACAATGTCTTATTTAAACTTTAAGATTTATTATAGGAATATTTTAGTGTTGTTTTAATATAAAGTTCTTGTTTGTGTATTTTTATTTTTATTTTTATTTTTATTTAATGTGTTTTATAGTAATGTATGTGCATAACGATTCTAAATTAGAAAGAACTATTAAAAAAATTAAAAAATTAAAAATTACTAAAAAATTTTTCAAGAAAAGGCAAATCAAAATAATCAAAATGCTGAAGACTTTAGACCTTTAAGAGATTATGTAAATCCTACGGTGGATGAACTTTATTGTAGTATTAAAAACTCCGTTATCGTGGGTTAATTCATTTGAGCTTAAACCCACAATTATCTAAATTGTATCAAATACTAGAATGAAGTTCATCCTATTTAAACTTAAGATGCTATAATATGAATGAAAATTTGATTCTTTTTGTAATTTTTGGATTTATGAAAAAGAAGTAAGCAACTAATTAACTTAACTAGATCTTTGCAAGATGATGACAATATAAGTAAAATATCTTTTTCTTTATCATGAATCGATAATAAGTATAGAATTTTTGTTGTGGAAGTATGCTAAATGTGTTATGTCAAATAGGAGCAATAATATTCTTTACCCTTACTAGAGATGCTATAAAGAACATTGCCTAATCTATAATTTGAATAGTTTTGAAGACTGGTTAGGTAGGGAAGATACTAGCTCTCACTCTACAGTTCCCTCTTCTCCCTCCACTTAGGGGCTAACATCTCGTATCAAAACTTAAAACTATAAATCAAATTGGGGGCTTTAGCCTATAACTCTAAAGTACTTTAATTCTACACCCTTGAAAAGTTTATTTCCCTATTTATTTGCACTCAATTCCATGAACTACATTCTCATCCATGAAATCAATATGTGATTCTAACCATTTGTTGACTGAGACAATACCATCTCGGATGTTACATGTTCTCACAATAGATATTAACATCTTAATTAGCCAAATAAAGAAGAAAATGAAGTGCAAGATTTCAAATCATCACAATTTCTTTCAATATTGAAGTCTAATACTTCACACAACTTCCTTCAAACACTTAATCACTTATCATTTTAAGAAAAAAGATAATAAAAACTACTCAGAATTCATGGAAAAAACACAACCACACATGAGTTTAAAAGTTGAAATCATGCACACAAACAAGAAATCTAATTTAAAACCAAGTGTAGTCACAAAGATAAACACTTATCTTAATTCCTCTCCACCAAATGTTTTGAAGTTCCTTTGAATTCTCTTCTTTCACTCACAATACTAACTAACACTCAAAATAAAAAGAAAGTGGCCGGCGACGATGGCGGTTACTTGGATGAATGATGGCTCTAATGGCAGATGGCTGACCTCTGGTGGCTGGCTTTGATGATCCAAGTCTTTTTTTATAAAAATCTAAAAGGTGCCTTGGTGTCTCTTCAAAATGTTTCTCCATTCAATAAATCTTCTAGTAGTTCCTCCTTTCAAAAGCTAATTAAATGAATTTTTTTGTCCATGGGGTATTTCCCACGTTTTTACCGAGGGTTACATTAATCACCTCTTCAAAAATTCATTCAAAGTCAAAAAATCATCAAATAACTACTTCTGGCGCTTAAGTGTGAGGTACCTGGCGCTTAGGCGCGAGCCTACTGGCGCTTAGGTGCGAGCCTATGACACTTAGGCATCAATCCTTGGCGATTAGGCGCCTCAGTTCAATTTTGCATTTTCTTCGTTTTTGCTTAAAATTTGACCATTTTCACTCATTTTAGCATTTTTCATCCATTTGATTGTACCTAAAAGAAAAATATACAAATATCTTTTAGTAAAGCGCAATATCTCAAAAAAAGGCATAAAAATGTGTATAAAAACACTATATATTTTAGGTGTATCAAGAAGATAGGGGCATAAGTTCAATGGGGGTGAGCCACATTAGATAAGTTTAATTTTGAATTTTCCCGCATGGCTGGCTCTTGACCTTGGTGATCAGTCAGGCCATGGGAGGTCACCATCTCGTTGTGGGAGGTCAGGGGTGGAGAGTTGTGAAGCCAATTGGGTCGAAGCATGGGTACGTGTTGAATCAAATGCAAAAGGGATTTGGGCTAAGTTTGGGTTTGAATTGGGCTAGGCTCATGGCAATGGCTTTGGATGCCCACCCCCCCAAGG